>NW_006408565.1:17093930-17102581 GCF_000296735.1 Chrysochloris asiatica | reverse complement strand
ATTGTGTGTATGTACCACAGTTTGTTTATCCATTCTTCAGTTGATGGGCACTTTGGCTGTCTCCATCTTTTTGCTATTGTAAATAGTGCTGCTATAACAATGTTCTTGTGCAGTGCAATATAAACTCCAGAGAAGTACTTCCTAGCCTTTTTCAATTTAAGACACAGAAATAATTTGTATGCCACACTGGGATAAATTGATGCCGCTGGTCTTGGCTGGAGTGTAGGTGCTTCAGTCCCTAGATGCTAGGAGGACTGGGGGATCAGTGTCTCAGGTGTGTTCCATTCCCTGTCTCAAGTGGCAATATGAAACTATAGCCAGCCTTTTCAGTTTGAAAGATTATCATTGATACCCTGTAAAAGAGTATCAATGATAATCTTTCAAACTGTGGTTGTCTCAGAGCATACCAAATAAGCAGTGAAACTGAAAGTATAGAGAGAAGCAGAAGAAAAGATATTAGTGTTAAGGAGCATGAGAAAAAGAGAATTTCATAGAAGAAAACATATGTAAAATTTCAATTATAAACCATTTGGCTATTAGGCAATTCAGGAAAAGGTATATATATATTTTTCAAATCTGATTAAAAGCAGATAAGATTGAGAAGTCAAAGAATAAAGTTTCTAAACAAAGAATGCTATCTGTGATTTCATGGATTTTAATTATAAAACAACTTCACTATGAAGAAAACTAGTTGCCATCCATTCTGACGCGTTTCAGAGTAGGAATGCAGCCAATAGGGTTTTCAGTGACTAAATCTATTGGAAGTAGATCAGTCCTTTTTCCTGAGACACATCTGGGTAGATGTGACCTGTCAACCTTTGGGTTAGTAGTTGAGTGCTTAACTGTTTGCACCACCCAGGGACGCCTTACTTCACTGTAAACCTAATACTAAACTTGTTGCCATATGGTTGATTCTGATTTATGGTGACCTTGTGTACTCCAGAGTAGAACTGTCCTTCAGAGGATTTTCAATGGCTGTAATCTTATAACAGGCTAATTTTCAAGGAGCTCTGGTAGCGTAGTGGTTACGAGTCGGGCTGCCAACCTCAGGGTCAGCAATTCGAAACTACCAGTGGTTCTGTGGGGAGAAGGATGAGGCGTTCTGCTCTCGTGAAGATTTACAGTCTCGTAAACACTGTGCAGGGTCACTAGGAGTCGGAACCGACTCTACGGTACTTAACAACAACCTTATGGAAGTAGATCCCAACTCTGCTGGTGGATTTGAATCATCTCTGTGAGCCACCCAGGGACTTAAAACTTCTTTGTGTTGTTAAGTGCCATCAAGTTGGTTCGGAGTCTGCATAGTATTTCCAAGGAGCAGCTGGTGAGCTTGAACCACCAGCCTTGTGATTCAAACCGACTTTGCAGTCCAGTGCATTAACCAAATGACTGTCTAAAAATTGAACTGCTCAGACGTCATTCAGCTAGTGAAGCATCAATCCCTTTTAAAATGGAATTAAGTCAACTATATATATCACAGGAGTCCTGGTGTTGCCCTGTGGGTTAATGTGACAGACTGCAAAGCCGTTTGAACTGCAAGGTCAGTGGTTCAGGCTCACCAGCTTCTTCTCGGAAACCCTGTACAGGGTCGCTATGGGTCGGAATCAACTCGACTGTAATTAACAACAACAACAACAACATATATACCACATGTACTGGACTGCAGGGTTGGTTTGCCAACCTCCCTCTTTTATATTTCTTTTTTTTTGCCAACCTCCCTCTTGTATATTGCTTTCCTTTTCATTCAAGATAACACATGTGTGGCCCTGTAGGATAAGCGCTGGACTGCGAACCACAAGGTCAGTGGTTCAAATCCACCTATGGCTCGTCAGAAAACCTGTATAGGGTCGGAATCAACTTGACTGCAACAAAGACTACTCTCCAGTCAGTGAATTACCCACCTCCCTTCCCTTCCACCCCCACGACCACAAATTTCCCCATAACTCCTGGTAACCATCAAAGAATGTGAAAACCTTTGCTTGACTTGTCTCATACAATATTTGTCCTTTTGTGATTGACTAATATCATTCAGCATAATATTCTCCAGGTTCTTCCTTGTTATGAGGTGTTTTGCAGATTTGTTATTCTTTAACCCTGCGTAGTGTTCCATTGTGTGTGTTTACCAAAGTTTGTTTATCCATTTTTCCATTGAAAGCATTTAGGTTGTTTCCATTTTTTTGCTGTTGCGAATACTGCTGTGATGATCATGGATGTTCATACATCTATTTATGTCACAGTTAGTATTTCTTGAGGATATATACAAAGTAGAGGGATTGCTGGGTAATAAAATATTTTTATTTCCAATTTTTTAAAATCAAACGCCTTACTGTTTGCCTATTGGTTGCACCATTTTACAGTCTCACCAGTAGTATATAAGGATTCCAGTCTCTCCACACCCACTCCAGCATGTGCTGTTCTCTGTTTATTTGAACTTTTCCTTTAATGCTGGGGGTGGGGGACATTTAGCTCTTTGTTGGTTTGAGTTGCATATAAGTGGAGTCCTGGTGTGGTGTTGTAGAAAAAGCACTGGTGGGTTAAGGTCTTTTGACCTACCAGGTCAGTGGTTCAAGTTCACCAGCCACTGCTCAGAAATCCTATACAGGATCGCTTTGAGCTGGAACCCACTCCATGGTACTTAACAACAACAACAACAACAACAACAACAATAACAACAATCTGTGTCTCTGTGAGTTAATGTCCTAGATTGCAAAGCTAATTTGAACCACAAGGTCAGAGGTTCCAGCTTACCAGCTGCTCCTTGGAAACCCTATACAGGGTCGCTATGGGTTGGGACCGATGACACTTAAAAGCAAACGAGCCACAAGGAGTCCTGGTGTGATTTAATGTGCTGGACTGCAAGGTTGATTTCCCTCAGGCTCACTAGCTGCTCCTTGGAAGGTCTATACAGGGTTGCTATGGGTCTGAGCAGATGCCATGGCTCTTAACAACAACAACAACCCACAAGGTAAGATAAACACAGGACCACAAAATTGGTGTGAACTGCCAGGTCATCGGATTCAAACTCACCAGTAGCTCATTGGAAACCCTATACAGGGTTGCTATGGGTCAGAACTGACTCAGCGGCACTTAACAACAACAGCCACAAGGTAGGCAGTTCAAATATACCAGCTGCTCCTTGAAAACCCTAAGCAGGGGTCAGAAAGCCATGCTTTTTTAATGTGGTGGTGGTTGTGTGCTTTCAAGTCGGTTCTGACTCACAGCAACCTTATGTAGGGTTTCTGAGGCTGTATATATTTATAGGAACAGAAATCCTCATTTTTCTTCCATGGAGCAACTGGTAGATTTGAACTGCTGATTTTGTGGTTAGCATCCCAGATCATAATCCACTATACTACCAGGGCTCCTTATTTATTTTTTTTCCATGAACTTTTTTTTTTTTTCCTTAGTGTAGTGGTTACAAATCGGGCTGTGAACCTCAAGGTCAGCAGTTCGAAACCACCAGCTGTTCCTTGGGAGAAAGATGAGGCTTTCTGCTCCCGTAAAGATTTACAGCCTCGGAAACCCTATACAGGGTCGCTATGAGTTGGAACTGACTCCACGGCACATAACAACGACAACAAAGTTTTTGTTGTGAATTATGTGATAGTTTACATGGGAGAACATTAGCTTTGCATTCATCCTGTCGTATATAATTTCACTGCCATGGTTACAATCCCCTCCATGCATCATCAACCAACCAAAGGGTATACCCTGCAAGCCTGACCCTCGGTTGTCAGCACACAGCCCCTTTCCCTTTCTGGGTCTAGAGTCCCTAGTCACTTCATCTCTCCACATCATCGTCTCTGCCTCCATCTCTGGCATCACTGTTTCTCTGGGTAGGGTCCTGCACTCGGCTCTTCTCCCTTGATGGTCACAGGGCCCTCAGCTCCTGGACTGCAAAGTCAACCTCCTTTTGCTACAAAACATCTACCTTTACATTTCCAACCCTCACAGTCAGTCCTGATGACAGTTATTCACAATTGTACTGCAAGAGTCCTACCCCCATCTCCTTTCATCAGTCCCGCCCAGACAGATTGGATACTACTCAGTGGAGATTCTACCTTCCTCCATACCCTCTGGATCTAGGCTCCCTCTTTTTTTTTTAGGTTAATGTTTTATTGTGAATTATGTGATACTTTACATGGGAGAGCATTTGATTTACATTTCATCCTATAGTATATTGTTACATTGCCATGCATCATCAACCAACCAAAGGGTATACCCTGCAAGTCTGCCCCCTGGTTGTCAGCACACAGCCCCTCTCCCTCTCTGGGTCTAGAGTCACCAGCTTCATCTCTCCAGGTCATTGTTTCTGCCTTCATCTCTGGCGTCACTGCTTCTCTGGGTAGGGTCCCGCATTGTGCTCTTCTTCTTGCTGACCCTAGGGCCCTCAGCTCCAGGACTGCAAAGTCAACCACTTCCTTCGTTTTGCTACAGAACATCTACCTTTACATTTCCAACCCTCACCATCATTCCTGATAGTAATTATTCACTATTGTACCACATGACTGCTACCCTCATCTCCTTTCATGAGCCCCACCCAGACAGATTGGATACTACTCAGTGGAGAGTCATTCTACCTTCCTCCACACCCTCTGGATTTAGGCTCCTTCTTGAAAACTTGTAAGCCAGTCACTTCTTGACTTTGTAGCCCCCCATTTTGGGTAGCCAGTGTCCAAGTTGCCCATCCCTGTCTTCTCTGTGTATGGAGGGTGTGGGAATGATCCTTGCTGTAAAGATGTTCCCTGTTTTGATCTCCTGCATCCATAGGTGTAGATCAGGTTCATCAAATTGTATCAGATTACTCTTTTTTTTTTCTCTTCTTTCTTCTAGTTGAGCTCTGATCATTTAATCATTAAAGCCAGGTCAAGTGGGTTTTATGTAGCAAGTGTGGGTGTTCTTCTGCATATCCCCTCACTTCTTATCAGCTGGATGCTTCACTCTCTAGTCCTTTGTGGCTATGTCACTGTCTCTGGGCCCATGAGTCCCCAGGTCTTGCCATATTGTTGGCCAATCAGGTCTCCACCTGGGTTCACAGGAGTCTGTTGAACGTGGTTGGACTTAGCTCACAGCTTCATTGCTGTTTTCCCCTCACTTCTCCTTATCGGTTACCAATGTGTTCACCAGTCAGATTGCTTGCCTGCGCATGTTTTCCCCTTGATTCTTAGTCTTGGAAGAAGGTTTGCCCTGACGGGACCCGACCACTTGCCTTGATGTCTCCTGGGCAAGCAACTTGCTTGTTCTTGTAGTAGTCAGTCGGATTGCCGTTGTTTTTTATTTTTCCTGTTGGTCTAGTCTTTCTTTCAAGAAGTATCTTATGTTCTTTCTAGCCGCTCCAGGCTGGTCTGCTTGTCCTTCTAAGTGGAGATTTCCCCCCTCAGAAGATTCTGGATGGGGTTCAGGATTCTACCTATGGTCTTATGCAATGCAGAGGTTCTACATGAAGCTTCCTTCACTGGGCACGTTGTAGCCCCATTTTAAGTATTCTAATCAGTTTTAGGCAGTAGACGGACTTACACGTTTCTATGGTGATATATTTGGCTATTCCTTTCTCTCCCCCTCAAGTGTCTTATTTTACAATGGTATGCAAGGGAAACCAAGATTCAAAAGACAGCCGGGCATCTTAACATTATTTTTCCCCTTTTGCCCATTCTAACCATGCCTCAATTCCTGTATCCCAGAGCACGGCTCCTTATTTTTGAATGTATGGTTTAAAATTAGTATTTTTAAATTAATAGGTTTTAAAGTACAAACTTTCATTTATCAAATTACTAAAGAGTGGATATTTTCCATGAATATTACAGTGTTAGGGTTTAAGTTAATATTTAATACTTGTTCAAAAACCATATAAATAGTTTTCCTAAATATAAACTTAATGGAAATGTGTGGATTATTTTGGGTCATGGTGTTTATTTCCTCTGCTTATCATAGGACTAACAGAAGTATGAGATCATTTTAATAGTTTATAAATTAGTAGAGTTATATACCAGTAGGGAATAATTTTAATTTTTACAACAATGATGGTGCAGTGATTAAAGCACTCAGCTGCTAACCAAAAGGTTGGCGGTTTGAATTCACCACCCATTCCATGGGAAAAAGATGTGGGAATGTGCTTCTGTAAAGATATACAGCCTTGGAAATCCTGTGGTGCAGTTGTAGTCTGTCTTGTAGGTCTTGTAGCGTAGTATGTTTTGAAGTTGCCTTCCCCCTGCTCCTTTTTTTTTAAAATAAAAGGCACAGGGCTGTTGGTGTGGTGAAACTAATGTTTGCTGTGAATGCAAAATGGGAAAAAAATCCTCTTAAGTTCTCAAGGCAGGTGAGCGGAAGAGACTTCAGCAGAGGCCATTGATGATTTCTTGACCTTTGTCTAAACCCACTGTGGTGGTGGCAGTGACCCTGTATAGGGTTCCCAGGGAGCAGCTGGTGAACTTGAACCACTGACCTTGCAATTCAAACCAACTTCACAGTCCAGCGCATTAACCCACAATGCCATTCCAGGACTCCCACTGTAGAGATATATGCAGGAATTTGTAAAAGTTCATGGAAAAAATGGAATGAAAAGATAATGGTGTTTTTCCACCTCCCATTATGTTTGTATATCTACAGGTACAATCTTTGTGGTATCTAAGGGAAGTAGTAGGTCCACCTCAACCTAAAATGGGCACAAGGGATAAGCAGACTAATATTAGGACCTGGGGAAGGGATTGTCCATTGGCTGCATTCTAAAACTTCTGAGACTAAGTCATTAGCTTTACTTTCTTCTATTGTTGGATCAGTTAAACTAGTTGGAGTATTTTGTTTTCTAATATTCTGAAAAGCTTGTTGTAATTTTAAAGCCAATATTTTAGTATTATGAAAGTTACATAATTCCTGTTTTGTGCTCAAAGCATTTCAAATAGTCATATTGTTGCTATGAAATGACAAGTACTGTTATGCTTACTTTTGCATGAAACCTTAAAGTTTATTTTGTAATGCATGCACTTGGAGAACCCTTATAGGAGATTTGTTTTACCAAGTATGGTGTATATGCATACATTTCATAGAAAAAGATGGATAATCAAGTTGTAGAAGTTTGTGTTTGATGGTAGTATTGTTTTTAGTGTCTACTTAAAAAAGCAAGTTTATTTCAAACACAATATTGGTTATTTTTCAGTCTTTGCAATGCTATCTTTGTTTTTATTTTTCTTGATCTCTTTTAGTGGATAGAGCTATAATTTCTGATGGCAACTATATGGCATTGACATAGACTTTGGTTCAATGCTATAGCATCCTTTATTATTCTTTCTGAAATTATTCATAAGTTATGATAGAATGCTTCTGTAGAAGTTCACCCTATTAATAACAGACTTTATATCAAAATTGGGAGACTGATTCAGCATCTTGGTAATCTTGTCTTTTGCCCTTTAAAAAAAATGGCTTGTAGTTTATAAGACTAAAGTTGTATAAGCATCTGAAAGTGAATACTTATGCATCAGCTATGACAAAGATCATGGCTTGTTTTGTATTTGGCAGCTGGCCTGGTGACCTTCCAAAGAACGTGCTAGGGTCCCTCATTGACTCTCAGTCTGTTACTCATTTACAGTGTTGCCTAGACAGTAGAATGATTTATGTGAGTATATAAAGGATATCTGATATAATCTGGCATATGATTTCATTCTCGATAGATTTATGACTAAATTCCTATGTACTACCTTTGCATAAAGGAGCTCTGGTAGCGTAGTGGTTACGAATCGGGCTGCGAACCTTAAGGTCAGCAGTTCGAAACTACCAGCTGCTCCTCGGGAGAAAGATGAGACTTTCTACTCCCGTAAAGATTTACACCCTCGGAAACCCTGTACAGGGTCGCTATGGGTCGGAACCGACTCAGTGGCACTTAACAACAACAACAACCTTTGAATAAGGTGTAGCGACTAAGTGCTCAGTTGCTGACCAAAAGGTTGGTGGTTTGAATCCACCAACTGCTCTGGGAGAAAGATGTGGCAGTCTGCTTCTGAAAAGATTACAGCTTTGGAAACTCTGTGGAGTAGTTGTGCTCTGTCCTTTAGGGTCACTGTGAGTCTAATGGACATTGACAGTAGTTACACTACAGTGCATAACAATAAAGGCCTCCTGATATAGTTCTGAAAAGTTAGCCAGTGAAAAATCCCTATTGATCACAATACTTTGATCCTGTACATGGGGTTGCCGTGAGTTAGGGGCTGCCTCATGGCAGCTAGACAACAACCTTAGTGTATGTGGGTCTTCCACTTAAGTCTTTAGTTATTGTAGTTTCTTAGCAGAGTTCTCTGACTACCTGCTGACTTGAGTAGTCCTCTGTGGAATATGGTTACAAGACTGTGTTTTGTGGTTTAAGGAAAATGACACACAAAGCAAAAAATCTGGTTCATGGCTAAGAAATAAATAGTAGCATTCTGTTCTCAAACAGGTTAAAGTAAAACTTCTCTGTCTAGTTTTCAGTCTGTATGACCTAGAATTATCTAGCAGGTACTTACTATTTGTAGCTTGTTTGTCCTCTTTTTTTTTTCAATTTAAGGTTTTTATTGTGGATTGAGTGAAAGTTTACAGGACACATCATCAGTTTCACATTCAACAATTCATATAACTTGTTTCATTACATTGATTATAATCCCCTCCATATACCATCAGTTAAA
>NW_006408565.1:17076274-17090980 GCF_000296735.1 Chrysochloris asiatica | reverse complement strand
ATAGTCACCAGAATGGAGGTGTGCAGACAGCTAGGGACCAATGAACAGCTACCATAAGAAAAGAGTGTCCACACCTTTATCTCAGTGGTTCTGCCAGGCGTCTGTGGCCGCTCCGATCATTTCCCCACGTGGTCTCACCCAATATGGCGGCTCCTGGAGCAGCCGAGCGTCCCGGACTAGAAAGCAATAGATTTCTTGCTTCTGCCACAAATTCCCCCTGCTGTGAGCCTTCTGGCCTTCTAAATATTCCTTTATATATGGTTCAGAGTTCTGTGACCATCCCTTGAACCTGCTTGGTTGGGTATTCTGTGTTGTTGTTGTTGGAGCTCTCTGCTATACATCCACCTGATCCGCCATCTTGTTTGTTCTCCTGTCCTCTTTTTTTTTTTTTTTTTAAATTACTGTGTTTTGGTTTATAAAACAAATTAGTTTCTCATGATAGTTTGTATATGAAGTGGTCATGACATGACATTGGTTGCATTCCCCACAGTATGTCAGCACTCTCCCAATTTTTGTTCTGGGTTCCCTGTTCCCTTTTATTTGAATTTTCTACTCCTTCCTGCTTTTTCAGTTGTGATTTTTGGCAAATGTTCTTTTGATTTGGTATAATTGATTGTTCAAAGGAACATGTTCTTCTTAAGTGTTATTGTTTATTTTATGTTGCTAAGTGCTGTTGAGTAGGTTCCAACTCATGGCCACCCTGTATAGGGTTTCTGAGGAGTGACTGGTGGGTTTGAACTGTCAACCTTGCAGCTCAAACTGACCTTGTAGTTCAGTGCATTGTCCTGCAGCACCACACCAGGTCTATTGTTTGGCTGAAAGGTGGTTTCCAGGAAAGGCTTCAGTTTCAGGGCAGAAAGGTGTCTTCCTACAGGGCCATAGTCTTGGGGTTTCCTTCAGTCTCTGTAATAAGGTTTTTTTGTTTTAAATTTTTTCTACATTTTTCTCCTGCGTTGCCCAGGACCCTTGATTGTGATCCCAGTCATAAAGGTAGGTACTGGTAGCTGGGCACCATCTAGTTCTTCTGCTCTTAGAGTCCTGTAGGCTGTGGTTCATGTGGTCCACTTAGTTATTTGAACCAAATGTTCCCTTGAATCTTTTGTTTTCTTCACTCCTAATTTTGCTCTGGATGGGAAGAGATCAATAGTATCTTAGATGGTTGCTCTCAACCTTTTATGACTCAAAACATTACTCACCAAAGGATGTAGGATGTAGAACATTGTCTTTATGAACTGTGTTGTGCCAGTTGACATGGATGTCTTCAAAGTCTGTGGTCCTGTGCCTTTGAGCTTATGAACTTCTGCCTGTGAAGTATTTATTTATGTTTAAAGTGTCCATGACTGATCCCCTTGCCTATATTAATATGTTGCTGTTAAGTGCTGTAGAGTTGGTTCCAATCCATAGCGACCTGTATAGGGTTTCAAAGGAGCCGCTGGTGAGCTTGAACCACCGACCTTGAAGTTCAAATGACTTTGCAGTTTGACGCATTAGCCCATAGCACCACACCAGGATTCTGTATTACAATTATGTATGTAGAAATATCTGTAACCAAACTTGTATCTGCAGGTAGATGTGCACTCTTCCACACACCCACATCTTTAGCATACCTGTTTACCTATGTGGAGCCCTGGTGTGGCGCTGTAGGATAAACACTGGACCGCAAGGTCAATTTGAACCACAAGGTTGGCGGTTCAACTCACCAGCTGCTCCTTGGAAACCCTATACAGTCCAAACTGACTCAAAGGCACTTAACAACAATAATAGCTATCTCTGTATCCCTTTGTGAGTTATTGTTTGTTAATACTATTGTTACAGGGTCTTCTATATGTTTTAGTAACTGCTGGTGGTGCTGTAGGATAAGCAGTGAACTGCTAACTGCAAGGTTGACAGTTCAAACTCACCAGCTGTTCTGTGGGAGAAATTTAGGACTTTCTTCTCCCATAAAGATCTCTAGCCTCGGAAATCCTATAACACGGTCTCTGAGTTGGAATCAACTCCATGGCCATAGGTTTAGTTTGGGTGGGTAATTGTCCTTAGGCTTTCCGGTGGTGTTAAGAACTAGGCATTAGGTTACTGTTTGTGGTTCAAACCCACCAGCTGTTCTGTTGGATAAAGATGAGGCTGTCTGCTCCTGTAAAGATTTATAGACTCGGAAATCCTAGGGAGCATTTCTTACTCTGCCCTATAGGATTGCTGTGGACTCAGTGGTGGTGGATTTGGTTTGGTGTTTTTGATTGTTGTCCTTTATTCTTGAGTTTCTGTCAGTGTTTTTCTTTGCTTTGGTCATTTATGCTAACTTCTCCCATATTGTCTTGCCTTCCTTTCACCATTATTAAAACATGTCTTCTATCCATTAGTAGGCTTTCTTCCCTTCCCTCCCTTTTCCTGTTAACCATTAAATAATTTTTTCTGTGTGTAAACTCCCCCCTTTTAAAATAATAGTGTTCTCATACAATATTTGCTCTTTTGTGGTTGACTTATTTCACTCAGCATAGTGGTGGTGGTCATGGTATGCCATGGAGTCGGTTCTGACTCGTAGTGACCCTGTATAGGGTTCCTGAGGATGTACATCTTAAAAGGTGCAGAAAGCCTCATCATTCTCCCATGGTATGGCTGGTAGTTTCAAACTGCTGACCTTGAGGTTAGCAACCCGATTTGTAACCACTACACTATAACTTAGCATAATGTTCAAATCCATCCATGTTGTGAGATGTTTAGTGAATTTGTTGTTACTCTTTATTGTTGCATAGTATTCTATTGTGTATATGTACCATAGTTTATTTATCTGTTGATGGGCACTTAAGTTGTTTCCATCTTTTTGTTATTATGAATAATTTTGCAATATACATGGGTGTGCATGAGGATTTGTGTGTCTTTTTTTAGTATTCTTTATAACTAGATGTTTATTCTCACATTCTCCATATATTTATTTATGTATTTTTTTAAAACTCATGGCACTTGGGGTTTATAGTATAATTTTGAAGCAATTTGAAACTATCACAATTGTGCTAACCTCTGTATATGGGTGTTGTATCTCAAACAGTTCTGCGTAGTATATGGCACAGAGCAGGTATTCCATAAATTACTGAAATGTTTTGAAGGCAGACCTCCTTTCTTATCCAGTGTAGTGCTATAATAGGAATTTAAATATTTTGCTGGCTTTTATACTTAAAAGACATGTTTCTTGGGAAAACAGAACCCTGTGGTATCGGATGTTTTCATTTTTAACTTGGGTCCAGACTCAGTGAAGATTGGATGGGATCTGATGAGTTCTTGGGCCAGAACAGTTTCTGTTAAACTTTTTGTCTCTGTTTTTATTTTCCCGTTGTTGTTAGTGCCGTCAAGTCAGTTCCGACTCATAGCATCCCTATATAGGGTTTCTGAGGCGTGGCTGGTGGGTTTGAACCACCAACCTTGTGGTTAGCAGCACAATGCTTATCCTACAGGATCACACTAGGACACTATTCTCCCATTAGAACTATCAAAACAACCCCCCCAAAACAACACAAAAACCAAATTAAACCCACTGCCATCGAGTCTGTTCTGACTGATAGCGACTCTACATAGGGTTTACAAGACTGACTATATGGGAGCAGACTGCCTCATCTTTTTCTCTGGAGTAGCTGATGGTTTTGAACCTTATATATGGTGTGGTGCTGTAGGATCAGCACTGGACTGCTAACTGCTAGGTCGGCAGTTCAAACCCACCAGCTATTCCTCGGAAACCCTATACAGGGCCCGTATGAGTTGGAATCGACTTGATGGCACTTAACAATAACAGTTAGCAGCCCAATGCCTAACCACCATAGTGCCACATCAACAAAAGTCTGAACAGTGATTAATATGTTTTTAATAACTGTGTTATCATCTAGTCTTCACAACTATTTTTAATATGTATAACATTTCTTTCTATATTGCATTTTACTTCTTTTTGTTGCATTAATGGTTTCAATGTCATAGCATTCCAGTGTTTCTTGATGAAGTATTTTCTGTTTGGATAAATATCTGAAGTGGAATTACTGAGTCAAAGGATGTGAATATTTTGATGCCTTTTAAAATATTTGTGCAGGACAATTAAAGAAGTACATCAAGAATTTTTGTCAATGTATGGTGTATTAGGACTTACTAGGCTGCTAGAACTCTAAGGTCTACTCCTGCTGTTTTTCTTAATTGTTGCATATGTCTTGAAAGTCTTCTCATTTTAGTAGATTAATTTCATTTAGTAGTTGTTTAGATTAAATATTATTTGCACATGGTGAAAACTTAAGTGCAGAAGGGAATACAATGAAAAATAAGTCTCCCATGCATTCCAGACATGCATATAGTCTTTCCAGAGTCAGCTAGTTATCAGTTTCTTTTGTATCTGTGCTGATAGTCTTTGCACCTAGAAGTGTACACATTCACACAAACACGTGTATACAGGTAGTTTCTGATTTAAGATGGGGTTCCATTCTGAAGACGCCATCATAAGCTGGTTCTGATGTAAATCAAAATACCTCATTTTTTTTTTTTTTTAACTTTTTGAGAATTGAGTGAAGGTTTACAGAGCAGATCATTAGTTTTACGTTAATCAAATCATATGCTTTGCTTCGTTACAGTAATTGGAATCCTCTCCATATATCTACAGTTAACAGTATTCACCTCTGTTCATGTTAAGTATTGCATTCCTCGCTGTGTCTCTTCTTTCTTCAGCTTTCCTTGTCTAACCTCCCTCCCATTGTACAGTGCCTGCCATGCCACCTATGTTAACGTGTGACACCATCTAGCTTTTGAATAATTCCCTCCTGTCCCCAACCATACTAGACTGTTTCATTTATCAAGAAAACCTACTTGTTTGTAGCCTTTCACAACATTGGTCTCAACAAAACATTGAAACGACAAAAGGGAAAAAACCAAACTCCAAAACAAAAAACAAGAAAAACCAGTGTAGCTGTTGGACCTGAAGAGGAAAAAATTCTGGGTGGCTCCTGCAAGTCAAGGATCTCATGAGGTGGATGTTGGAGGGATGTGACAGCAGAGTTCTGACCCTAGATGGAGTTCATATTGGCCTCACTGTTGTCTATGTTCAGGGCTCGCAATCTGGAAGTAGCTTGAGGGACCACAGGGCAGCTGGGGGCAGGGTGACTGGTTAAATGCTGGTCTGGATCCAAGCCCGCCTGAATCCAGGCACCAAAGTGAACACCAGCTGGCCCCTGACATACATTGTTTGGTCACTCTTCTGAACACCAGGGCCACATGGGGAAAAAGAAGGAATTACACTTTTCCTGTCATATGTGTGAACCTGCACTGCTAGGCCACCTTCGGTTACCAGAGCTGCTCATAAGATGGTTGCCCTGAGTGGCTGGTGGTTCACTAGTCTGTCTCCCTCTCTCACCATCCCTACTTAGTGTCTCCTCCCAGGAAGAACTCAGTCCACTTCTGTAATCTTTCCTCTGAAGTTCATGGTTCCTGGATTTTCATCCATATCAGTTTCCAACAGTCTCTCATATCTTTGTTGTAGAGGGTCAGTATAGTGCATCTGCCTAGTCTGCCATCTTCTCATTTATTTTTTCAGTTCTCATTTTTATTGCCTTTTGCTATCAGTATCTTTAGTAATCTGATCTTTATTTGGCTTTGTGGGTTGGAAACATTTGTCAGTTGTAATAGTTTCACTTTTGAAAGGTTCTGAATCATTTGGATTATTTCTGGGAATGGGATGATGTTTCTAGTTAGAAAATTAGTAAGAGTTGTCTATGGTCCTTTTCTCTCCCTCTCTCTCTCTCTTTTTTTTAAATATATATTTCGTGGTAATAGCTCACTGCTTCCTGAACATGCCTATGTTCAGGAACATAGCATGTTCAAGCATCTGAAGCCCCTCATTTACTTTTTAGAAAAAAACTTGAGCGTATCTTTTCTTTGTAAATTTTTTTTTCTCAGTTTATACCATCTCCTTCCTCTTCCTCATTTTATCCTTTATTTTTAAAATACATTAAACCCTAATCTGTCAATCTGTGAGCTGTTTCACATTGGTAATGTTAGGTTCTAAACCCAGTGTTCTTGTCATATGAGTTTTCCATGGATCTCTTCTGTTATATTATCCTGATCAATGCTTGGAGCATGCTCACGTCATCCCCTTAAAGCATTTTCTCTGTGAGTAAATATCTGAGAATAATAACAGCAAATTACATGCTGCAGCATTAAATGCACTACCTATTACTAGTGATAAGATTAAAAACAGCAACCAAAAAACCCCACTAAAAAACACTGTCATAAGTGCAGTTCGTCAGTTGGTGTATATCACCACCATTGCTGATGAGTTGGTTTGGATTCGTGGTGACCCCATGTTTGTCAATGTAGAAGTGTGCTCCAGAGGGTTTTCAAGGATTGCTTTTTTTTTCTTTTAAGAAGTATATTGCTAGGCCTTTCTTCCAAGGTACCTCGTACATGGACTCTACCTCTGCCAACTTTTCAGTTAGCAGTCAAGTGCCTTAACTGTCACCAACCACCCAGGGATCCCAAAGAAACTAAGTAGCTTGCCAAGGGACACATAGGAATAGGGATATGAGTTTAGGACTGCTTGCCTTGAAAGTTCATGCTCTTTATTGCTGCTCTCTATTGACTTTCTTGGACATATTTGAGAGTTGATAAATATTTGTTGAACGATTGAGTAATGTTGTCTCTTCTGAAAGGTGTTTTGCAATCCTTTCTGTAGCATTCAGAATTCCCCGACTACAAATGTGAGATTTATTTTCAACTACTCTTTGAGATTAGAGAGAAAGCATTTCAGAAAGGAATGATCCAAGGTAGCAAATAACCGTGTCAGTAGAACCAAGAATATTTCTGAGTTTCCTCTTATTTATAGGTGTCCTGGTGGCACTGTTGTTAAATGCTTGCCTGCTAACTGAAAGGTCTGTGCTGGAACCCATTTGGGAGAAAGATGAGGCAACCAGTCTGTTTGCGTAAAGATTTGTAGCTCTGGAGACCCTATGGGGCAGCTGTATTCTTTCTTAATAGGTTTACTACAAGTAGAGATTGAACTCAGTGGCAATGGATTTTGTTTGCCCCCCCTCCTCTTGTAGTGTTCAGATGCTGTCGCTTAATAGCAGTAGATCTGAAGTTAAGTAGGTCCTACTGGTAGCGTAGTGGTTAGGAATCGGGCTGGTAACCTCAAGGTCAGCAGTTCAAAACTTTCAGTGATTCTGTGGGAGAAAGATGAGGCGTTCTGCTCCCGTAAAGATTTACAGCCTCGGAAACCCTGTGCTGGGTCACTATGAGTTGGAACGACTCCACAGTACTTAACAACAATAAGAAGAAGGAAGTAGGAGGCAGTTACTCTGGATAGTTTGTTGGATTTTCAGAGGGGATGATGATTTGAGCTGAGCTCTTAAGGATAAAAATTCAGCTTTGTTAGGAACAAGGGAAAAGGTATTGTAGACAAGTATAAAAGACCTGAGGGCAGATCAGGGTCTGGCAAGGTTTAGGCTTGTGCAGCTATGCATGGAGAGCGAACGGGAGAGAGGAATATGGTGAAAGAGGAATATGAGCAGATTTAAGCTGTGAGAAGAGCCTTGCCTTAGGAGGTCAGAGGAGAACGAACTTTTTGAGAGCTAGAATAGTTTGGGAAGGCTTCTCACATAAAGTGGGATTTTGAAATAGGAAGTTAGAATAGAAATAGTAAACCCAGATGTCTTAAGAAGGTTTGGGGCAATTATGTGAATAAAGACTGTGAAATAAACAAGAAATCTTGTTGGCTAATTTAAATAGTAAAAGATTTAGCAATTGATTAGATAGTTGTGTAAGACGCACAGAAGCTAGTGGTGCATTTTCATTGTTTTTCCCCAGGATGCCTAGACCTCAGAGTTTGTGGTAAACAGAGATTTGTTGTCTGTTCTTTTGTGTGAAAATAAGAGGTTAAAAATATATCTCCTTGCCCATTGTTAATTAAGAGAAAAGGATTATGTTACCCTTTATTAATTACTGTTAAGTGCTGTCAAGTTGGTTCTGATGCATAGCAATCTGTAAAGGATTTCTGAGAAGCAACTAGTGGGTTTGAACTGCCAACCTTGTGGGTTGCAATCCAGTGCTGATCCTACAGCACCACACCAGGAGTTCTTTTATTAATTGTTGTTAAGTTCTGACTCATAGCAACCCTGTATAGGGTTTCTGAGGAGCTGCTGGTAAGTTTGAATCACTGATGTTGCGGTCCTGCTACAGCATCACAATAGGACCCTTTATTAATTAGGAGACTAGAATAGTGGGAAAATTGCAAATGAGGATGCCGCCAGTATCAGTAATGTTATAAAGAAAGAATATGTGCGTTAGAGTGATGCTTGATTTGTTTATTGTCTGTCTATTGCAGTAGGATTGTTGCTCCAAGAGGGTGTGAACTTTGTTCCAGATATTGGGTTACCCATTCTCCCATTCCTCATTTTTGCTAACACTCCATTTACCATGCATGATGTTCTTCTCCTCCAGGGAGTGGTCCCTCCTGACAACATTTCTAAAGTATGAGAGACAAAGTCTTGTAAGGAGCACTCTAGCTGTTGTACTTCTTTCTAAATAGATTAGTTTGTTCTGGCAGTCCATGGTATGTTCAATATTCTGTTCCAACACATAACTCAGATACATCAATTCTCCTACAGTCTTCCTTAATCATTGCCCAACTTTCCCATGCATATGAGGCAATTGAAAATACCATGGCTTAAGTCAGGCACATCTTAGTCAAACTTGTGTCTTTGCTCTTTTAGCACTTTACAAAGAGGTTTTCTGTAGTCAGTTTGCTGATTGCAATTCGTTTGATTTCTTGACTGCTGTTTCAATAAGTGCTGATTGTGGATCCAAGCAAAATGAAGTCCTTGACAACTTCAATCTTTTATCTATTTATCATGATTTTATTTATTGGTACAGTTGTGTGGATTTTTTGTCTTCTTTACATTTTGGTGCAATCCATACTAAAGGTTGTACTCTTTGATCTTCAGCGTATTTTTAAGTCCTCTTCACTTCTAGTGAGCAAGGTTCTGTCATCTGTGCATCTTAGGTTGTTAATGGAGTAGATGATTAATAAAGGCTTATTTAAGGAATGAGTAAATATATAAGAGTTGAATATTATCTGGGGGAATCTCATTGTAATCTTTATTTCTTCTAATCAAATACTTTGTTAGTACTTCATTTGTATACCCTTCAATTTTCCTAAGTTGTTTTGAAATATTAAATTAAAAATTTGTAGCTTATTTAAATATTTACTGATTGGATTTTCAACCCCCCCCCCCCCAAGACACAAATAAGAGGGAACTTTTTGAAGACCACTTGTACAATATAAAACAACTTGCTAGTATCCCTTAGTTATTGACAGTTTGAGGAAAGAAAATTCAACATTATAGTAAAAATAAAGACAGGTTCTCATTGTATCAGACATTCTAGAATGAAGTCATTTTCAGAAATGAAGCTGAGACAGCCAACTTTGACCACTGCTGAAAACATCTTTTACCACATAGAACCATAACCTTTCATTTTATAAATACCACACTAGCATTTTTTCTCTGACCGAGAGAACCTTGATTTGAGACCCACATCTCTGTTCTCTCATGTATGTTTTAATTTCACAACCGGCCTCAGTCTCCCCCCGCCTCCCAATGTTGAAGGAAAATGAAAGAATTTGGATAATTGCTTCAGTTGTTGTTGTTAGTGCCCTCGAGTTGATTTTGACTCATAGAGACCCTGTATAGGGTTTCCAAGGAGTGTCTGGTGGGTTTGAACCACTGACCTTGCTATTAGTGCTTATTACATTACATGTATCATGAATTTAATTGGAGGTATGAGGAGTTTTTTTTTTTTTTTTTTTTTTTTTGTGTGTGTGTGTGTGTGAATTGAGTGATAATTTACTTGGGAGAACACTGGTTTTAGATTCATCCCATCGTATTTTGTTTCATTGCAATGATTGCAATCTCCTCCGAGCATCATCATTTCATCATTCAACAGTATTTGCTTCTATTCCCTCTGTTTTTTTTTTTTTTTTGGGTGTACATAAAACACTCAGGAATAATCATTTAAACAACCAAAGGGCACATTCTGCAAGCCTGCCTCCTGGCTGCCAGCATCCATCCTTCTCTTTCCATAAGTCTAGAGTCCTCAGGTGCTCTATGTCTCTATTCCATAACCTTTGTTTCTGTCTCTGGTGTTGCTGCTTCTCCAGATAGATTCCCACATTCTGCTCGTGCTCTTTACCCTTGATCGTCCTAGGATCTTCTGTTCCTGGAATTTAAGATTAACAACTCCTAATGCGTCAGACTGCAAAGTCGTTTGAACTGTAAGGTCGGTGGTTCAAGCTCACCAGCTTCTCGGAAACCCTACACAGGGTCGCTATGGGTCAGAATTGACTCGATGGCACTTAACAACAACAACAACTCCCCTCTTTATGTTACAAAACTTCTACCTTTACAGTTGTGACAATCACAATTAGTCATCATAATAATTACTCACTGTAGAATCAGATGAATTTTATTCCTATCTCCTTTCATCAGACCCATTTAGGCAAGATGATATTACCTTGCCCTGCACTCTGAAACTAAACTCAAACTTGAAAACTTGTCAGCAGAAAGCCCCATCTTTTCTCTTTTGGGGTGATTGGTAGATTTGAACTACTGACCTTGCTGTTAGCAGCCTAGCTCATAATCCACTATGGCTATACAGGGTCGCTATGGGTTGGAATCGACTGGACGGCACTTAACAACAACTAGGGTTCTTTAAACAGTGTCTTACCTGATTTGCAAGCTTGTGAGTTTAACCTGGCAGAAGACAGGAGACTCTATTACTTAAGTCATACCAGGTAGCATGAGCATTTTGTGTAAAACCCATGGGGTGATGTAGAGGCTACATCAATGATTTGCATCACAGCTGGAACATTGAGGTTGGGGGATGATCCATTTAAGAGCAAACAGTGAGCAAACCTACTTTGTCCCAGAGGGAGACTAAGGCAAACTGCTGATTATGTTTTGCCTCTTCTGAATTTTTGTTAGAGCAAATGACTGCCAAAGTTTTCTAAGATTATTTCCTTTTTATTGAAGATTCTGAAAATAAACTATTAAATTCAAAAAAGAACGATCTTTTTGTGACTTGTCCTGTATTTGCCTGAAGTCAGAAGAGTTGGAAAGAATGTAAGGCTATTTGGGTGCTAAATGTCTGACTTTGGGGCATGTCTCTTGGTGAGGTTAACTTAGTTCAGTGAGATAGTTTATATTTCTTGCATCAATTTTTTTGCTTTGGTGCTTTTTAATTAATGTTGGCTGAACTCATATAAAATTTTCAAAATTTTCGGGGTTTAAAAACATTTCTTTGACAATTTTTGTTTGGTTTGGGAGAGAAAGGCAAATGTGAAGGTGTAGTAGGATTTTGGGTAGGACTTTGGGGTAGGACTTTACAGACAAGATTTTGTTTTTAGTTGCTCATATAAGATCAACTATATGCTTTTTATTCATGTATGTTCTGGTATAGAACCAAATAAGACAATGTATTAGAACCAATGCTTAGGCTACATCTCAGTACTTCTGAGTACTTTCGATTGCTTCATAATCACAAAGAGCAGATACTTTTAAAAATTTACTTTAGATATGCTACCATATACTGGACCAATAAACAACATTCTTATCAATGGAGAAAAGATTGAAGTTGTCAAGGACTTTATTCTTCTTGGATCAACTATCAACACTCGCGGAAGTAGCAGTCAAGAGATCAGACGACGTATTGCACTGGGCAAATCTGCTGCACAGGAACTTTTTAAAGTGTTGAAAAGCAGAGATGTCAGCTTGAGGACTAGGGTGCGCCTGTCCCAGGCCATTGTGTTTTCAGTAGCCTCATATGGATGCGAAAGCTGGACAGTGAATAAGGAGGATCGTAGAAGAATTGATGCCTTTGAGTTGTGGTGTTGGAGGAGAATACTGAAGGTGCCATGGACTGCCAAAAGAACCAATAGATCTGTTTTGGAAGAAGTGCAGCCAGAGTGCTCCTTGGAGGCCAGGATGGCTAAGCTTCGTCTCTCCTACTTTGGACATATTGTCCGGAGGAAACGATTGTTGGAGAAGGATGTCATGCTGGGTAGGGTGGAGGGTCAGAGAAAAAGAGGAAGACCCCCAACGAGATGGATCAGCCAGGTGGCATCATTGATGGACTCAAGTGTGGCAGCGGTAGTGAGGTTGGCCCAGGATCGAACATTGTTTCGTTCTGCTGTGCATGGGGTTGCTATGAGTCGGTTCCGACTCGATGGCACCTGACAACAACAACAATGCTACCATAATGTACAGCAAAAAGGGACTGGACTTGATAAGGGAGACAAGTGGTCTTAATCTTATTATTTATTCTATCTAAATTCTGTATCCAGACCACCTGTTCCATTGAATTAGTACAGAGGTAGGCTTGGGAAATCTGGGTTATTCGCCGGATTCCAACAGTGCCTCTTTTCTGTGTCCTAAGTATGAAAACAGATTAGTTCATGGGGAAAATGTATTTCAAATGAAAGAAACTGTCCTTTAGTATATCTTCGGTTATTCGATAAGTTATCAAAAATTTGATTTGCCTTTTAGTCACATAGTTTATTATTATACTTGATACCATTTTTAAAAAGATATAATCTAGTTGTGATGAATTTTGTGGAGGAAAATTTATTAGCACAGAATATCAGATCTTTTTATAGGTTATCTGTACTGTATGTCTACCTGCTTTTTATCTATGCAAATCCTTTCTCCAGAGATTGTTATGGTGGAGTTGAGTTGGCAGCCAACCAATAGTAATAGTGGTACTAAATAGAAGGTTCAACAGCTCCTTAAACTCCAGAGCTAATGGACCTCTGAAAATGTTGAGCTTTACTTCTAAGATTCTCAAAGGGTAATTTGGGCTCAGATATTTAAGAATCTGCGTAATATAGGAATTGGCACTGATATCTGATGGAAAGATAGATATTTTCACAATTTGTCTTATGAATCTCAGAATCATTTTATGTTAGTTGTTGTTGTTGTTATGTGCTGTGGAATGTGACTCATAGTGACCCTGTTCAGGGTTTCTGAGGCTGTAAATCTTTATGGGAGCAGAAAGCCTCATCTTTCTCCCTTGGAACAGCTGGTAGTTTCAAGCTGCTGACCTTGTGGTTCGCAGCCCGATTTGTAACCACTACACTACCAGAGCTCCTTTCATGTTAGTTACCCAACCCCAATTCTATGTTGTAGCTTAAATGAATTGAGTTATTAAAGAGGAATTGATAGTTACTATTGTTTTGACTCTTATTCATGGCAACCAGAATGAAATGTTGCCTGGTCCTACTTGACGTTCGTGTTCATTATTATTTTATGAGTTTATTGTGGGCTGTTGTCAGCAAATTTCATGGAAGGTTTCTGTCCTTTTCACTGTCCTAAAACGTATTGTTTTTTAGTGATTGATCTAGTGAGTGAGCCAATGTCTCTTGCAATCTTTGCATCTAAGGAGCCTTAAGACTTAATTTGTTCATTCTTCTGGCAGTCCATATTCTTCACCAACAACAAGATTAGAATGTATCAGTTCTCTTATCTGTTTTCATTGCCTAACTTTTACATGCATAGGTAATTGAAAATTTGAGTCAGGTGTACCTTGTTAAAGTGACAACTTTGCTTTTTAACACTTTAAAGAGGGATGCTGCTGTGCTGCTGTTGTTGTTAGGTGCCTTAGAATCAGTTGTGACTCTTAGCGACCCTATGCACAGAATCAAACACTGCCTGGCCCTGCACTATTCTCAAAATTATGGTTACAGTTGAACCCATTGTTGCTGTCACTGTATCAGTTATCTTGTTGGGCGTCTTCCTCTTTGTACTGACCCTCCACTTTACCAAGTGTGATGTTCTTCTCCAGGGACTGATCCCTCCTGCTAACATGTCAGAAAGAATGAGAGATGAAGTCTCATTATCTTGGCTTCTAAAAAGCATTCTAACTGTAATTCTTTCAAGACAGATTTATTTTCCTGGCAGTCCATGTTACTTTTTTTTTTAAGAGACAAAATATTTAATTTGGTAAAATTGTTTTCAGGTCAGCTATGCTTTTGGCAAATATTATAGGTAAGTCTATAATAAGTCTAATTTCCAAGATACAAAAGATAATAAAGATTCTTAAAAAAAAACAAAAAACAAAAAAACCAGATTCTAAATCTAATCTGTAGTGTAAGATTATAATTCTTAAGCTGCTACAAGAATTTATGTAATAAAGTTATTGCTCACTAACAACCAAGTAGCAGTCCTTCATTCGCAATATACAAGTCCCTGAGGGTCCCCAGGCTCTTGGAGGCAATCAGTGATGGCATGGGTCCTTTCTGGAAGGACGACTGCTACCAGGGCAGGTGCTTGCTTTTTTAAAAAAGTTTTTGTGAATTGAGTCATAGTTCCATGGGAGAATATTGGTTTTACACTCATGTTTTGTTTCATTGCAATAATTACAGTCCTCTCTATGCATCAGCGTTCAACAGTATTCGTTTCTATTCCCTCTGTTGCTGTTTTTAAATGTACATAGAAACACTCAGGAATATATAATCATTTAAACAACCAACTAAGGAGCACATTCTGCAAGCCTGTTGTTGTTGTTGTTAGGTGTCATTGAGTCGGTGCCGACTCATTAAGTGACCTTATACACAGCAGAATGAAACACTGCCATGCACGAGTCCATCGATGCTGCTGCTTGGCCAATCCATCTCGTTGGGGGGTCTTCCTCTTTTTCTCT
>NW_006408565.1:17073303-17075384 GCF_000296735.1 Chrysochloris asiatica | reverse complement strand
AGTGTACTTTGAGGAGGCATCTCTTCCTTAGTTGTATTTTGAGTCCTTTCTAACCTGAAGGGCGCATCCTTTTTTTTTTTTAATCTGACAATTCTCTACTGCTGTTCATAAGTTTTCCCATGGCTAACCATTCAGAAGTGATCTTCCTCTCCTTATTTCTAGTCTGAGGAAGTCTGGAAATTGCTGAAACCTATCCACAATGGGTGACCCAGGTGGTATTTAAAATACTGGTGGCATAGCTTCCAGCATCACAGCAACATGCAAGGTACCACAGTATTGAAAAACTTGACAGAGAAGTGAGTTGTGGTTAAAGAGGGATTGTCATCATTAAGTGCTGTGGATTCGGTTCTGACTCATAGAGATCCTATATACAGTCCTGTAGGAGCTGCTGGTGAGTTTGAACCACTGATCTTGTGGTCCAGTGTTCAATCCCACAGCAACACACTAGGACTCGGAAAGAGGGATAGTAATTAGTAATTGGTGCAAAATAACTTTTTCCTTCTCTGGACTGCGAAATAGTCGGTGATATTGTATTATATAGCTTCTTTCCTGCTATAGTTACTTGACATTCTTTCAATAGGAAGTGAATATAGATGTGCAGACATGTCTAGAGTACTTACCTTCATATTGTTGAAGCAAAATCTCCTTTGATTTATCTATACCTACTAACACTCCTTTCCCTATTTCCAAACTGTGGCTTATCATATTACATAATATAAAGGTATAGCTCAGTTTATTGTACTTTATTTTTGTTGCATTTTGGATTTTTTAGGACTTCTGCGTTGAGCAAGTCCTTTGGTACCCTTTTTCTTATATGTATCTCTGTTACGTTTTGGTAATTCTTGCAGTATTTCAAACCTTTTCATAATGTGTTTGCACATTTATTAGAGCACAATAGAATATAAACATAACTTTTATATGTACTTGGAAACCAAAAATTTTGTGTGACTTATATTATTGTGATACTTGCTTTATTTTGGTGATGTGGAATCAAATCCACAATATGTCTTAAGGTATGCCGGTACATGGACTGCTTAATTAATATTAATACATGTTAAATGATTTGCAGAATAGTTTTAATTGAATTTGAACTTTATTCTAAAATGACCACCTGTCAGTTTTGAATTTGAATACATTTGTGTAAGAACAATTAGCAGTTAAAGTTTTCAAAATAAAATTTTTTATGTGTTTTTTTTTTTTCTAAGCAGGTTGGAATTGTTACTGTTTCAAAACTTCTTATATTGACTTGAAATGTCTGTAGTCTTTTAAGAGTGATAGTTAAGACTTATTGAGTATGCACTTTATGCTAGACACTGTTTTAAGTTCTTGTATTTATTTCACAATCAATTAACCATGAAGAAGGTATGACTATGTTAATTTTGAACAACAGTCAGTTTAAATAACTTGTCCAACCGCACATAGCTAGGAGTGGTGATTGTTAGGTGCCATCAAGTTGGTTCTGACTCACAGTGACCTTATGCACAACAGAACGATACACTGCCAAGTCCCGCACTATTCTCACAATTGTTGCCAAGCTAAATCCCTGGCTGCTGCCATTATGCCAGTCCATCTCACTGGGAGTCTTTCTTTTTTGCTGACCCGTTTTATCAAGCATTATGTCCTTCTCCAGGAACTGGTTCCTCCTGATAATAGGTCAAAAGTATAAGAGATGTAGTCTCACCATATTGGCTTTTAAGGCACACTCTGGATGTACTTTTTTCAACACAGATTTGTTTCTTGTTCTGGTAGTCCATGGTACTTTTAATATTCTTCTCTAACACCATAATTTATATGCATTGATTGTTCTACTGTTTTTCCTTATTGTACAACTTCCACATGCATATGTGGTTGTTTTTAAGTGCTGTCCAGTTGACTTCAACCCATGGCGACCCTGTATAGGGTTGGTTTCTGAGGAGCACTGGTGAGCTTGAACTGCCAACCTTGTGGTTCACAACCCATTGCTGATCTTACAGTGCCACACCAGGTATCCAAGGATATTGGAAATAACATGGCTTAGGACAGGCAAACTAACATCTTTGCTCTTGAACACTTTAAAGAATTCTTTGTCAGCAGATTGCTTA
>NW_006408565.1:17063244-17072888 GCF_000296735.1 Chrysochloris asiatica | reverse complement strand
ATCATCAGTTTTACATTCAACAAATCATATACCATGTTTCATTACAATGATTATAATCCCCTCCATGTACCATCAGTTAACACTAATTTTCTCTATCACTTTAGCTTTAAAACAACAGCAACAAAAAAAAACCACTCAGGCATATATAATAATTTACACCTCCAAAGAGCACATTCTACAAGTTGGATCCCTGCCCACCAGCTCTTAGTCCCCCTCTTTCCATGAGTCTAGAGTCCTCAGCCACTCCCCTGTCCATGTCCCCATCTCTACCTCTGTCTCTGGCGTCGCTGCTTCTCTGGAAAAGGTCCTGCATTCTGCTTGTGGGCTTCTCCCTTGATGGTCCTGGGGTCCTCTGTTTCTGGACTGTAAGATTAACGTACCAACGTACTTGTTTTTGTTACAAAACTTCTACCTTTACATTTGTGACCCTCACAGTTAGTCATGAAACCTTGTAAGCCAGTCACTTTGTGCCTTTATTGCCCCTTCATTTTAGGTAGCCAATGTCTAGGTTGCCCGTCCCTATCTACCTGTGTACAGAGGGGATAGCATTGTATACAGAGGGGGTACTCTGTGTACAATAGCATTGATACTTGTTAAAAAGACTCCTTCCCTCTTTGTTAGATTTACTACCTCTCTGAGTATAGGTCAAGTTGATCAAATTGTAGCAATTTACGCTTGTTTCCTTTATCAAAAAATAAAAATTGTTTTTTTGTTAATCTTCCTCTAGTTGAGTTCTGATTATCGAGCCATCGAGGCTAGGTCAGTTGGTACTGTCTGCAAGTTTGGGTGTTCTTGTGCATCTCCCTTCACTTCATATCAGCTGGATGCTGCACTGTCAGCTCTAGTCATCTGTGGCTATGCCCTTGTCCATGGGCTCAAATGTCCTCGGGTCTCACCACACTTTGGACCAACCAGCCCTTCCTCTTCTCTCTCTCATCTCCAGGTCAATGGGAGTCAATGGACTGTGGTTGAACTCAGCCCATTTCTTCATTGCTGCCTTTTACCCTCTTCCACTCACCAGTAGACCAATGTGGTTGCTAGCAAGCTTACATGCTTATTTGTGTAGTGTTCCCTTTTAAAGAGTTTCAGTCTTCGAGGGGAGTTTGTCCTGAAGGAACTTTATTGCTTGCCTTGATGTCTTTCTGGTGAATAGCTTGCTTATTCTTGTAGTAGCCAATCATGCTGACATTTTAGTTTTTGTTTTTCTTTGAAGATGTATCTTCTGTTACTCTAGCTGTTCCAGGCTGGTCTGCTTGTCCTTTTTAGTGGGAATGTCCCACCTCATAAGGTTCTGGATGGAACTCAAGATTCCTCTGGATGGAACTCAAGATTCCACCTAAGGTCCTATACTCTGCAAAAACTTTCCAAGAGGCCTATTTCACTGGGCAAGTTCTAAAACAGCCCTTTTAGGTATTCCAGTCAGTTATAGGCTGAAGATGGGCTTAATAAGTTTTCTGTAATCATGTTTCCTAACATTCTTTTCTATCCCACTCAAGTGTCTATTTTTCAATAGTAGGCAAGGGAAATTAATATTCATAAGACAGTCAAGCATTTTAGTATTATTTCCCCTCGTCAAACTTTGCCTAGATCCCTATATCCCAGAGCCCTGTTGTTCCAAGGTTGAACATGCATCACTATTTACCTTTGTCCTACTTAGGCCATGCAAACCTGTCTCAGTGTTCCCCTATCTATCTTGTTCTTCCACCTCCTCCCCCTTCTTTTGTTGCCCCCCCCCAACACCCGAACTAAACCCCTCACCCCATCCCCAGTGTTGTGGTTACCTTGTTGTTGTTATTATGTTCTGTGGTGTCGGTTCTAACTCATAGCGACCCTGTACAGGGTTTCTGAGTTTGTAAATCTTTTCGGGAGCAGAAAGCCTCATCTTTCTCCCACGGAACAGCTGGTAGTTTCGAACTGCTGACCTTGCGGTTCACAGCCTGATTTGTAACCACTATGCTACCAGAGCTCCTTTGTGGTTACCTTATATTCTGTTAATTCTTCCCTCCATTTAAGACAGTCTATTTTATCCTGTAACCTACCTGACCTTCCCACCATCTGGATCTCTGTTCCTCTATGTTTATGTCCTTTCACCTTGTAATTGTTTTGGTCATTGACTGACCTCCCAGATCCTCTGTTCTTATAATTTTATTCTGTTCTCGACTCTTCCCTTTGTTGACTGAGTTCAGGTTGATGCTGCCATGTACGTCATTCTCTAGCTGTTGTCTGTTCTTGTTGGTTCTCAGTCCACAGAACTTCCTTTAGGATGTTTTTCATAGTCAGGTTGGCTTTGGCAAAATCCCTTAGCTTCCGTTTGTCCTGGAATGTTTTGATTACACCATCACATTTGATTGACAGCTTTGCCAGGTAGAGGATTCTTGGGTGGCAGTTTTTTTCTTTCAGGGTTTTATATATGTCTCCCCATTGCCTTCTTGCCTGCATGATTTCTGTTGAGAGATCCCAGCTTAATCTGATTTGCTTGCCTTTGTATGTTACACTTCTCTTTTCCTTAGTTGCTTTCAGGATTCTGTCCTTATCTTTGATTTGGAGAGCTTGATTCTTATGTGTCTTGGTGATTGTCTTTTAGGGTCTGCCCTTCCTGGGGTTCATTGAGCTTCTTGAATACTTTATATTTTTGCTTTTCAGGATGTTAGGAAATTTTTCTTCCAGAAGCTCTTCAGGTATATCTTATGTGGACTTGTGTGATTGTTCCTGTTCTGGAATGTCAGTAATTCTTAAGTTATTCCTCTTCATGTTGTTCAACATGAATTTTAGGCTGTCTTCAGATTTTTTTTTTTTTTTTTTTATCATTTTTGGCGTTTGCTCTTCTGTCTTAGTAGTGTTGAGAGATTTATCTTCTAGCTCACTAGTTCTGGCTTCTATCTCTTCAATTCTACTCCTTTTCCCTTTCAGTGTATTGTCCATTTCTGATACTGTCTTGTTAATCGTTTGGACCTCTTTCTGTAGGTTTTGAATTGTTTCCAGTGCTGTATCTATTCTATTTGATTGTTTCTATAGCGCTTTCCTGACTTCTTGATGTCTTATTTTTCTCAACTTCATTTTATAGTGTTTTGATACATTTTATAATCATTTTTCTGAATTCCTTCTCCGGAATTTCCAAAGCTTGCCCATCTTCCAGTATGGAGTGTAGGTCTACTTCCAGCTCATTTGCCTCAGTCACTTTATCTCATTTCTGGATGTGTGCTGATGTATATATATAGTCATCTGGTTCTGTTTTATGGGAATATTCAGGAGTTATCTGTGGCCTTAATACTTAAATGGGTGTGTATTTTGGTATTTTTTATGCTTTCTGATTGCCTCCAGGTAGATGTGATCAGGAAATGGGCTTCCCTTTTCACTCTTCTTCCTGAGAAGTTTCAAGATACCACTGTTGGTCGTTTTGATGTAACTTAGGATTTAATTTTCGGCCTTTTTCCTCTTTTGTCTTCTTGTCGCGCTCCACAATCCCCGTTCAGGACTTCTTTCTAGTTGGAAACAGTTCAGGGCTGGCTGTGGCCGTTTGGTTTTAATTGGAAACTGTCTCTTTAAATTTTGAGGAGATCTGTGCGCATCCGTAGTAGAACCCTCCGAGGGTGGGGCTGGGGTGCCCAGTAGCTCAGGCTCCCTGTAGTCACCAGAATGGAGGTGTGCAGACAGCAAGGGACCAATGAACAACTACCAAAAGAGAAGAATGTCCACACCTTTATCTCAGCGGTTCTGCCAGGTGTCTGTGGCCGCTTTGATCTTTCCCCCATGTGGTCTCACCCAAGATGGCTGCTCCTGGAGCAGCCGAGCGTCCCGGACTAGAAAGCAATAGATTTCTTGCTTCTGCCACAAATTCCCCCAGCTGTGAGCCTTCCAACCTTCTAAGTATTCCTTTATATGTGGTTCAGAGTTCTGGGACCATCCCCTGAGCCTGCTTGGTCGGGTATTCTGTGTTGTTGTTGGCGGAGCTCTCTGCTGTACGTCCACCCGATCTGCCATCTTGTTTGTTCTCTCTGTCCTTTGCTTTTTAAAGGCTAGTCCCAGAGTTGCATTTATGATTCCAATCCCATTTTCCAGAACTTGATCACAGGTGTCACATCTAGTTTCACAGGATTCTGGAAAGTGTAGTCTTTACTAGGAGCCACATACCTAGCTTTATGAACTCTGGTAGACCACTGACTGAGTACTGGACTGCTCACCCAGCAGCTCTGCTTGAGAAAGGCCTGGCCATCTGCTTCTGTCAAGATTACAGCCAAGAAAACCCTGTGATACAGTGCCTATTCTGTAGTGCATTGAGGACACTGTAAGTTGGAATTGACTCAATAACACGCTTGACTGAAAATTCAGAGAAGGAAAGAGTTTGGCAGCCAATAAGTCTCTGCCAGTTGATAGATATTTAGATAGTTTCTACCTTTTGGCTATTAAGACTAGTACTGCAATGTTGGTGTAGAGGTTTTCTGTTTGCATTTCTGCTTTGAATATTTTGAATGTAGACCTAGGATTGGGATTGTTGGTTCATTGCTGGTTCATATGGTAGGTCTAGTAGGAGTCCTGGTGTGGCACTGTAGAATAAGCACTAGACTACTACCACAAGGTTGGTAGTTCAAGTCCACTAGTCATTCCTCATGAACCCTGTACAGGAACAACCCCATGTAGTATCTATGTTTAACTTTTTGAGCAGCTTTCCCATAGCATCTGTACCATTTTGCATTCCCACCAGCTATAGATGAGAGTTCCAATTTCTCCATGCCCTTGTTGTTTCTTTTTTATTACCCTGAAAACTACGCAGCATTTCTTTGAATCTTAAGATGCCATTTATCCCAATTTTGTAGATGTCAAAACGTGGAAGGAAATGACTGATGATGATTGTTGTCGCTGTGTGTGCCCTGTTGATTTTTGACTCAATAGTGACCCCATGTGATGGAGTAGAGCTGTTAGATAGGGGTTTCTACGCTGTAGGAGTCCTGGTGTGGTGCTGTAGTATAAGCACTGTACTGCAAGGTTGGTTTGAGCTGCAAGCTCGACAATTCAAACTCACCAGCCCTTCTCAGAAACCTTATACAGAGTCTCTGTGAGTTGGAACTGACTCGATGGCACTTAACGACAACAGTAATTTTTATGGAGTCCTGGTGTGACAATGTAGGATAAGCACTGGACTGTTCACTGAAAGTGTCAATGATTCAAACTCACTTTGGAAACCCTATACAGAATTACTATGAGTCGGAACTGACTTGATGGCACCTAACAATAACAGATCTTTATGGAAACAGATTGCCAAATTTTACTGAATGGGTTTGAACCGTTAACCTTTTGGTTAGCAGTTAATGATTGTTAGGTTTCCTTTAATAAAGACACATTCTGATTTTAGAGATGTTTAAATGAGAAAAAAAAAAAAGTATCAGGAGTGATTCTTTTTTGTTGTTAATTGCCAACCTTGTATAAGGTTTCTGAGGAGCGGCTGGTGAGTTTGAACTATCAACCTTGTGGTTCAAACAGACATTGTGGCCCAGTGCTTATCCTACAGCGCCACATCAGGACTCCATCAGAAGTGATGAAATATAATAAAATTTCAGTGCATTTATAAGCAATAACTTCATAGAATGGAGGAGTAGAGGCAGAGAAACTGAAGTCTTTATCTGTTTATAAGTCAGTATGATTTAGAACAATCATTTTCATTATAAAATATAGATTTTGATCACTTTATGTCATGCATATTGAATTAGGTAGCTAGTCAACCTAGTGCTAAAAGAGGTGATGCTGATGCTGCTCCCCATTCCTCATTCTGTTTTTATATACTCCAGGGAGGTAATGACGATGCTTTAGAGGCTGCTTGGTTATAGATTGACTAACTACAGCTCTGAGGCTGGGCGAATAAGTGGTTCTGTAAAGCGGCATCCTTTGTATTACAGTCTCACAGATACACATGTATACACATGCTTGTGTCTGCACATACAACTGAAAAGGTTTCATAAAGTAATGAATGTCTTCTTTAGTTGCTTATCTTATTGTAAAATGAATCATACTTTCATTATATGCTATTTGAACTTTTAAAAAAATAACCATAGATCACAAACTTAGAAAATTGACTTGTCCTTGTGGCGAGGGAGAGGGAGAGGAAACATATATAACTATGTATAAAGAAGTAAAACAACTGTCTTAAACATTTTTTTTTTTTTTTTTAGATCAACATTGAATTTGAAATATTTAAAGTGGATACAAAACTATTTCAGCAATGCAGACAATTAAGTGTGTTGTTGTGGGCGATGGTGCCGTTGGTAAAACATGTCTCCTGATATCCTACACAACAAACAAATTTCCATCTGAATATGTACCAACTGTAAGTATAAATGCTCCCATCTGTTTGTGAAATGTATTGTATCATGATTTGCTATCCTTTTGAAAACTCTTCTTTGTGTACTGAAATTTTTATGTTGTCTGCCTTTGTTTTCTCTTTTTAAAGATCTTGGCTTTTCATGTGTTAATTATATACACTTTAAACAGCTGAAAATTTAATGGAAAGCCAGAAGGAGTGACACAAGGGTTTGCAAGAAGTACTGGCAGGTAGAATTTCAGTAGACAAGATTTTAAAAAGTAGTGGTCTAAGTTTGAAGAAATATGTGTTACATTTTGGAATGAGGTGACTTTTTTTTTTTTTTTTTACTTTTGTCACTTGGCCAATATTTGATCAGTATTTGGAGGACCCTGGGATGTTTTTCAGGATTTTGTGCCTTCCCTTAGAGGGAAAGGAAGTAATAGAGCTCCTTTCCAGTAGTTGGAAAATATGGCTCTGGTGATAGGAATGATGCCAGAGATCATCTAATCAAATTTTGCAAGACTGATGATACTCCTTGGAAACAACCTTTTCAACATTGTAAGCAGTGATCATATGCATGAACCTCGCCAGATGGGGAATACACAGGAACTAAATCAGTGGAAAGAAACTATGGAGAAGCTCAATATCATTAGTCAGAACAAGGCCAGGGTATGACTTGCTCATATACAAGTTTAAGTTGAAGCTTAAGAAAATGAAAACAACTCCATGAGAACCAAAACATGACTTTGAGTGTATCCCACCTTAATTTAAAGAACATCTCAAGAATGAATTTGAGGCATTCAGTACTAAAGTAATGACTAGGGAGCAGATGAGTTGTGGAGTGATACCAAGAACATCATACATGAAAAAAGCAAAAGGTCATTAAAAGAAAGAAGAAAAGACCAAAATGGATTTCAGGAGAGATTCTGAAACTTGATTTAGAATGTAGAGAAGCTAAAGTGAATGGGAGAAATGATAAAGTTAATAGAGCTGAACAGATTTAAAAGGGAGGCTCAAGAAGATAAAAGTAAAATGTTAAAACGAAATGTTCAAAGACTTGGAGTTATAAAACTAAAGGAAAACATGCTTGACATTTCTCAGGTTGAAAGAACTGAAGAAAAATTCAAGCTTCTAGTTGCAATATTACCCACCAGCCACTACTTGGAAACCCTGTAAGGGCCACTGTGAGTCAGAAGCGACTTGATGACACTTAACTACAACAACAGTTTCAATATTGAAGGATTCTATGGACAAAATATTGAATGATTTTGATGCAAGAAGCATCAAGAGAAGATGCAATAATACACAGAGTTACTGTACCAAAAGGAATTGACCAATGTTCATCCATTTCAGGAGGTAACATATGATTATATTAAAGGAAGACATCCAAGCTGCACCAAAGGTATTGCCAAAAAACAAGCCCCAGGAATTGAAGGGAGTACCAGCTGTGAGACTTCAGCAAACAAAGGTAACACTGGAAGCACACATCTAGGGTCTGTGCCAAAAAATTTGGAAGACAGTTATTTACCTGGCCCACCAACCAGAATAGATGTGTGCCCATTCCAAAAAAACAAGATCTAAACAAATGTGTAAATTGTCAGGCAGTATCATTAATATCATATGCAAGTAAAATATTGCTGAAGATAATTCAGAAACATTGGGAACTGACAAAAATTCAAACTGGATTCAGAGAGGACGTGGAATGAGAGGAATATCAATGCTGATGTCAGATGATCTTGGCTGAAAGCAGAGAATACCAGGAAGAGAGTTTACCTGTGTTTTGTTGTCTATGCAAAGGTAATCAACTATATGGTTTATAACACATTATGGATTGTGAAGAATGGGAATTCCAGAGCACTTAATTGTGCTCATGTAGAACCTGTACATAGACCCAGAGACAGTTGAACAGAGAACTAGGGGATAATGTATGGTTGAAAATCAGGAAAGGTATACATCAAGGTTGTATCTTTTCACCATACTTATTTTCTCTGAATGCTTACCAAATAATATGAGAGGCTGGACTATATGAAGAATGCAACATCAAGATTGGAGGAGGGCTCTTAACCTGCGATACTTGCTTGTTGAAAGCGTAGAAGACTTGAAGCACTTCTGATGAAGATCAAATAATATAGCTTTCAGTACAGATTGTACCTCAAAATAAAAAATCTTCACAACTGGACCAGTAAGTAATAGCATAATAGATGAAGAAAGTATTGAAGTTACCAGGTTTCCTTTTACTTTGACCTGCAGTCAACAGCCATGAAAACAGCAGTCAAGAAATCAAACGATGTGTTCATTGGGCAGATCGCGGCAAAAGATCTTTTTTAAAAGTCTTAAAAAGCAGAGATGTCTCCTGCAGGACTAAATTGTGCATGACCCAAGCCATGATATTTTAAATAGTTTCATATGCATATGAAAGCTGGACAGTGAGTAAGGAAGACAGAAGAATTAAGACATTTGAATTATGGTGTTTGTGAAGATTATTGAATATATCCCCAGCTGTCAGTAGAACGAACAAACCTAGGAAGAAGTACAGCCAGAATGCTCTTTAAAAGTAAGGATGTTGAGACTTCATTCCACATACTTTGAACATGTTATTGGGGAACAGTCTCTGGGGAAAGGACATCATGCTTTGGTAAAGTAGAGGGTCAGTGAAAAAGAGGAAGACCCTCAGTGAGATGGATTGTCACAGTGGTTGCAACAATGGACTCAAACATAATGATTGGGAGGATAGCACAGGACCGGTTTTGTTGTATATAAGAAATAACCCCGCAAGCACTTTACAACAACTATCTAACAACGGAGCTGTACTCACGTTCTCTGGTGGTAGAGAAGACCGTTTTTTTATTTTTTTTAGTTTTCAATGAGAACACCAACAGTAACCTTTGGGGGTCTTGGCCCACAGTTGCTTTCTATCAACTTCTAGGAGGGTAGAAGGAGTCCTGGTGTGGCACTGTAGGATAAACACTGGACTGATAACCACAAAGTCAGTGGTTCAAACCCATCAGCTGCTCCTTGGAAGCCTTATACAGGGTCGCTATGAGTTGGAACCACTCAGTGACACTTACACAAAAGGAGGGTAGAGAGAAAATGATGGTAACAAAAATAATAGTGGGGCTATGGGTTATTTAGAATACCACACAATTGTGATAGAATGTGTTTGGGATCCAGTTTGTCCCAGGTTGGTTGGATTACCCAGTGATATTATTACTTTGCAAATTATTGAGTGATGCAGAATGCATCAAGAAAAGATGGAAGGAACACACAGAGTCATTGTACCAAAAGGAAATGGTTAATGTTCAACCATTTCAAGAGATACCATATGAACAAGAGCCAATGATACTCAGGG
>NW_006408565.1:17060756-17061996 GCF_000296735.1 Chrysochloris asiatica | reverse complement strand
AAGATGGAGGGTCAGAGAAAAAGAGGAAGACCCCTAATGAGATGGATTGGCCAGGTGGCATCATTGATGGCGTCAAGTGTGGCAGTGGTAGTGAGGTTGGCCCAGGATCGGACATTGTTTCGTTCTGCTGTGCATGGGGGGTCGCTATGGGTCGGTTTCTACTCGATGGCACCTGACAACAACAATTATTACGTGAAACATAAGTGTCCATTCAGTGGTGGAGAGGTAAGTTGGTCTTGACCTGGTATGGCAGCAAACACTTCTAAGTGAGCTATTTTAAGGCAATGTGAGGAAACTGTGTGTGATTAATATGGGACTGTGAGGGAATTTTCAAAACATTCTTGAAAATGTGGAAGGAAAGGATAATGGAATTTTTCCATAAACTTTTTGTAGACCTCCTGGTGTGGGGCTGTGGGCTAATGTGTTAGACTGCAAAGTTGTTTGAACTGTAAGGTCGGTGGTTCAAGCTCACCGGCTGCTTCTTGGAAACCCTATACAGGGTCGCTATGGGTTGGAATTGACTCAACAGCACTTCACAACAGCAACAACAGTAGTAATATTTGGAAGTGAAAAGAAAGAATATGCATGAGTAATTTAGGTTAATTTTCAGATACTAGGAAGGTGAATGTAGGATTAAGGATTTGTAGTTATATTCCATGGGAATTAACAATCTCTATATATGGAAATCTTGGGCTGCTAACCCTAAGGTTGGCAGTTCAAACCCAGTAGTCACTTTGTGGGAGAACTATGTGGCAGTCTGCTTCTGTAAAGATAATAGCCTTGAAATCTCTGTGGGGTAGTTCTTTTTTGTTTTGTAGAGTCACTAGAAGTTGGAATTTACTGTGAAAGTGGTTTTCTTAAAATAATGTTCCAAGGCAAGAAAAGAGATTGAGGTTATAGGAAGAAAGAAAATGATGTTGCTTAGTGAAGGTTGGGGAGAGCCAGGGGTACTTGAACGTGTAATTAAGTACAAAATCAATTTTTTTTTTTTGGGCTAGTCTGTTGGGGACAGTGGAGGTGGAAGAAGTTCTGAATGAGAGGGGCTTTTAAGAGGGATTTTAGATGTTAAAATCTTCTGTCAGATGAGGACTGTTATAAGAATTTTTGTGTTTCAGTCTTCATTAAAGTTATTTACCTATAAATAACTGCAAGAAAAATGATTTGTTTATTTCAAATACCTTCTTTAGACAGCATAAGAGACGACTATACACATGGACCTCGCCAGATGGAACACATAGAA
>NW_006408565.1:17052163-17058763 GCF_000296735.1 Chrysochloris asiatica | reverse complement strand
GGCATCATTGATGGACTCGGGGGTGGCAGCGGTGGTGAGGTTGTCCCAGGATCGAGCATTGTTTCGTTCTGCTGTGCATGGGGTCGCTATGAGTCGGTTCCGACTCGATGGCACCTGACAACAACAACAACAATGGTTTCTGAGTCTTTTATGACTGATCATTAGGTGTTACATTTTACTTTTAATGTTTAATTACTTGTGAATGTATATGTGTGTTTGTGTGTGAATCTCTGTGAAAGGGGTGGGGTGGAGCAGGGGAAAAAGCAGGAAACATTAAAAAAAATAGCTTATTTATATAAATGAACTATGAAGAAAAATAATGGTTTCTGTTAAAGCCATTGTGAAAATGAATTTGGTATACAAGGCTTTTTGTGCTCTTATATGAACTGAGAGTTGCCATTTCTAGACAGTTGAAATTTAGGTATAGAAGGGGTTTGTGTCATCGTATTGTCTTCTCTTATGGATGAAGGAAGGAATGTGGCCCAAATGAAGGATACTTAGATGTCTTAAGTACTCAAACAGTAGTTAAGTAGAGATTGGAATGGAAGCCAGATTTTCTGAATCCAAAACAAGAGGACTATTTTTTACTTCTTTAAACGTAACTTAAAATAGCTTGTATGTTTTGCAAGCTTAACCCAATTCATTACATTTTTTTGTTCTTGTTTCTAAGAACAGAGTTCCTTTAACTACAGCCTTCCTCATGCCCTTGTTTCAGCTCTACATTTAAACCAACTTCCAAACAACTGGCTAAAACAGGAACCAGTAGGGTTGGTTCTTAAAATGCAACATCCTTCTCCTGGTTTTAAAGCTTTGTTTTTCAACTGTAAGTAATTCAAAAGAAACCATGAATTAGTGTGAGTCTTTTCCAGTTTCTGCAGTTTTAACACCTTATCTCCCATTTTCACAAGTATGTCATGGCTACCTGATTATTGGGAAATTCATGAACAAAATTCATGTTATTGGATACAAAGCTGTACCCACTTGACTGATGAATTCAGTATATACATATATAGTGAATTTGTTACATGGCTTATTTACAAATACAGAAAGCATTAATCAAAGAAGGTATCGTATATCTTCAGTCAAGTGGGTACAGCTTTGTATCCAATAACATGAATTTTGTTCATGAATTTCCCAATAATCAGGTAGCTATTTCTTGGTCACTTTCCTTGGGTACCTTAACGGGACCCTTCATTTCTCTCAGATGGGCTTGTTTGTAACCTGGCACTTCCTACCTTGGACCCTGAAAGGAAAAAGAAATTACCATGGCTTTAGGAGATTTTAATTTTGATTAAAAAGGAATGTTTTATTATATAGCTTCTTAGAAATCAAATTGAACTTTGACTGAACTGTTGTTTTAAACTTGGGCAGGATCAGTTTGTATAGCTAGAGGAGTCTGCTCCTGTGACACCTTAGACCTTCTGTGGCTTTTTCTCCAGGCTGCTGGGCTACAGCAGACAGCCAAGAACCACATCCCGGTCACTTTTTCCAAGAACCAGTTAGCTTTCCTAAGGCCTTAATTGCAAGCTTGATTGATTATACAGGCATACCTCGATGATGCTTTAAAAGGTAGATACTGCAATAAAGTGAGCCACCTGAATTTTTTTATTTTCCAGTGAATATAAAAGTTATGTTTGCACTATACTGTAGTTATTTAGACCCATTGATAATGCAGTGTTTATACATTTTCTACTGCTATCTGAAAGGTCCACAGTATACTTCGTGGAGATTACAGACTTGGAAACTCTGTGGGGGCAGTTCTTCCCAGTCCTTTAGGGTTGGTATGTCTCAGAATTGATTTGATGACTGTGGGCCTGGAGACAAAAAGTTAAAAGGACAGACTTGCAAAGGTTGACATTTTTAGATCAATTAATCTATGAAACCATTCTCTTTGTAGAACACACACTGGCATTGAAATAATTTAAAGAAAGGTAATGGCTATCTATAAAAATTAGGTTTAATTGTTGTATTCACCTATATTTTGTGTGTGTGCACATGTGACAAAAAGTTGAATTTGTCAAACATTTCATATCCAACAAAAAACCTCCCACATTGTTTTCCACTGCTGTGGTCTTTATATAATGAGCCCAGGTGGCGCTATAGAGTAAGCTCTGGACTGAGAGATCAGCAGTTCAAACTCACCAGTTACTTCATGAAGAGAGACTTTCTTCTCCCATAAAGATTTACAGCCTCAGAAACCGTCGATAGGTTTGCTATGAGTTGGAATCAACTTGATGGCAGTAGGTTTTATCTTGATGCATAGTCTACTAAGTGTGCAATAGCATTATGAAAACGTTTGCAACACTGTGAGAACTACCGGAATGTGACACAGAGACACAAAGTGAGCACTTACTGTTGGAAAAATGGCATTGATAGACTTGCTTGATACAGGATTGCCACAGACCTTTACTTTGTTAAATATGCAGTGTCTGCTGAGCATAATAAAGTGAAGAGCAGGGCAATCAAGTGTGTCTGTATAAAGAAGATGGATAAAGGATTGAGGCTCAGGAAGAAAATGTTTTAATTTTGGAGTTGTCTTGTCCCATTCTGACCATCCCCTTGTATACTAACAATGTTGTATTTTTGTGTTTTTCAGGTTTTTGACAACTATGCAGTCACAGTTATGATTGGTGGAGAGCCATATACTCTCGGACTTTTTGATACTGCAGGTGAAAACTTAATGTCTTTATACTAATGTTTTGGGTTGTAACTATATTGGCAGCTGGTTGTCTTTTATGAATGTTTATGGGAAATTAGCATATTAGCAAATTACCTGTTTTTTTTTGGTTGTTGTTGTTGTTGTTAATAGTAGGATTGAATGTCATGGTGGTTGATGCTTGACCAAGGAACTATCCCAGATCTGGACTCAGTAGTTACCAATTTGAGTTTTGATTACTCTGGATTTCTTAAATATGCCCAATGTTATAAGCACATAAACCATATGCAGTATTTATTATCATTGTCTGCTGAAATTTAAAGGCATATTTCATATAATCTATGTTTAGATAGTTTTATACTACATATGAAGATATATTGAGGATTAACCAATATCTATCTAGCTCATGGTACTGAATTTGTGGTCAACTTCTAACGTATGAGAACACACTATTTTCTTACTCAAAAGTACCTAATTTCCTCAAAGTTAATTCTGTCTTATTTTAACAGTGGCTGTTGATCTTACCTTCTGCATTCTTTTTCTTTAGTTTTTGTTATTATCAGTTGAGTTAATCACAGGAAAACTTCAGAAAGCTATTGTTTAAATGTATTGAAATTTAAAACTTTTGTGATTTTTTTTTTTTGTGAGTTACCTTATCACTTGCTTGCCAGATGACTTTTACCTCTCTTTATGGAGCTTATATACTTACTGCTCGCTCTGAGGAACTGTCTGTAGTTGATTGGTGTTGTGTCTGTTGCAGACTAGTATTCTGTTTTGTGAGTATAGCATAATTTATGTTTCCATTTATGAAGTGATAGATGTTTGGGTTCCAGTTTTAACCTGTTATGAATATTTGAATACAAGTCCTTGTGTGGACATAATACTTTAGTAAATAGTTGGCAAGCCTTCAAATTTACTTGTACAACCGTATAAATTTTATATTACAATAGTGAAATTTAGAGTTCCTGTATCCTCACAACTTTGCTAGCATTCATTGTTTTCTGGTTTTTGATCAGTGCCATTTTTGTAGGAGTGGGGGGGTATATAGTGGTTCTGATTTCTGTCTCTAATGGTGAATGCTCTTGTATTTTGTTAGTTGTTGAAGGGCTTCTTTGCTGAATTGCCTGTTCCTGTCCTTTGTTCATTTTTTGGATTGAATTGTGTTTTTTTTGTTGAAGTTTTCTCTATATATTTTAGAGATTAATAAATCCTTAGTCAGATATGTAACTGTCAAAAAAAAAGTTTTTCCTAGTCTGTATATTCTTTTTACTCTTTTGGTAGAGTGTTTTGATGAGCATAAGTATTTAATTTTTAGAAGGTCACAGTTATATAGTTTATTTATCTTCTGTTTATGCATTTGTAGTTGTTTTTTTAAAACAATGAGTTTTAATAATTATTTTCCAGGTTACCAAAGGTCCTTTTATTAATGTTGGCTTATACAATTTACGTTGACATGTCTTTGCATTAGTCAGCATCATTTACTATATTGTAACAATTTATAAGTTGAAATATTCATTGTTTTTTTATTAGCATTTTTAGACAAAAATTTCAAATTAAGGTCATAGATAATTACACATTTTAAATTTGTATCTTTAAAAAAATATGGCAGATTATTTTAACTAATAAACACTCTAAATATTAAATTCACTACACATTTGTTGGAGTCCTAGTGTGGTGCCTTGTGGGTTAATGAGCTGGTCTGCAAAGTTGTTTGAACCACAGAGTTGGAGGTTCAAGCTCACCAGTTGCTCCTTGGAAACCCTATACAGGTTTCCTATGGGTTGGAACTGACTCGACGGCACTTAACAACAACAACACATTTGTTAGTTTGTCGTACTGTAGTAGCTTGTGTGTTACATTGATGCTGGAAGCTGTGTTATCATGATGTTGCATATTCGTCCTATTGTGAAGCTGTTTGTTTTCTTTATGTTGAGAAGTAACCCGGGAGGAAGACTGTATTCTTTATCTTCCTCAGGAAAGGCTTCAAGCCTTCTTCACTTTCAGCAAGCAAGGTGTGTCCTCCAATCCTGATACCTGGTTTTTCTTCAGATAATCCAACTTTTTGGACTTTTTTGCTCAGTTTACAGATTGAATAAGTATGGTGAAAGGATATAATACTGACACACATCTTTCCTGATTGTAAACCATGCAGTATATCTCCTTATTGTGTTTGATTGCCTCTTGGTCTGCGTATAGGTTCCATATAAGCACAATTAAGTGTTCTTGGATGCCCATTCTTAGCAATGTTATCCATAATTTTTTCTGATCCATATAATTTATTGCATAGTCACTAAAGTAGAATTAAACATCTTTATGGTATTCTGTGCTTTCAGCCAAGATCTGCTTAACATCAGCAGTGATAGCCCTTGTTGCACGTTCTCTTTGGCGTCTTGGTGTAGTGCTGCAGGTTAATAGGCTGAACTGCAAAGTTGGTTTGAACCTCAAGGTTGGTGGTTCAAGCTCACCAGCCACTCCTCAGAAACCCTTTGGCAGGGCCCCTGTGGGTCAGAACCAACTTGATGACATTTAACAACAACAACAACAATATCACATTCAAGTAAAATTTCATTGAAGAGAATCCAAAAACAATTGCAGTAGTACATAGACAAGGGCCTGTCAGAAATTCAAGCCTGATTTCAGAAGAGGTTGGTGTGTTGTTGTTAAGTGTTGTTCACACAACTTTGCAGTCCAGCGCATTAACCTGCAGTGATATTATACTTTCCACAACTGTTTGGATCGTCTTACTTTGGAAAGAGCATGAATTTACATCTCTTTAAGTTGATTGACCATGTAGCTGTCTTCTAAATTTCTTGGCATGGACTATTGAGTGCTTTCAGTACATTGTTGGTTGCAAATATTTTAAGTACTCTTCACTTTCAGCAAGCAAGACTGTATAATCTACATATCACAGGTTGTTAGTGAGTCTTCCTCCAATCCTGATGCCACATTTTTTTTCATATAACCCAGCTTCTCAGATTATTTACTCAGCATGTAGATTGAATAAGTATAGTGAAAAAATACAGCCCTGTCACACACCTTTTACTGATTTTAAACTATTTGAACAACTCCCTCTTGGTCTATGTACAGGTTTTTCATGATCACAATTAAGTGTTCCAGAATATTCATTCTCCACAGTGTTGTTGGTAGCTTGTCATGATCCACACAGTCGAAAGGCTTGGCATAGTCAATAAAGCACAAGTAAGCACCTTTCTGGTATTCTACGCTTTTATCCAAGATGCATCTGACGTCAACAGTGATAGCCCTCATTCTACCTCCTCTACTGAATCTGGCTCGAACCTCTGGAAGTTCTCTGTTAATGTGTGTTGCAGCCATTTTTGTATTATCTTTAGCAAAATTTTACTTGCTTGCAATATTAATGATATTTTCCAATGATTTCTGCATTCTCTTGGGTCACCTCTTTTTGGAATGGACATAAATATGGATCTTGTCCAATCAGTTGGCTAGGTAGTTGTCTTGCAAATTTCTTGGCATAAATGAGTGAGTGCCTCCAGTGCTGCATCAGTTTGTTGAAAGATTTCAACTTGTATTCCATCAATTCCTGGTGCCTTGTTCTTTGCCAATGCCTTCAGTGCACCGAGAACTTCTTCTTAAGGTATCACTGATTCTTGAACATATGTTATGAACACTTTTTTTGGTACAGTGACTTTGTGCATTCTTTATATCTTCTTTTGATGCCTTCTGCATCATTCTATATTTTGCCTACAGAATCCTTCAATATTGCAAGCTGCTGTTTGAATGTTTTCTGTAGTGTCCTCAGCTTGAGGAATGAGGAGCCTGTTCTTCCCTTTTGGTTTTGTAACTCTAGGTCTTTGCACATTTTTTAAAAATAATATATGACTTTGTTTTCTTGAGCTGACCTTGGACATTTTCTGTCCATCTCTTTTACCTTCTCATTTCTTCCATTTGCTTTAGCCATCTCTACA
>NW_006408565.1:16997573-17050278 GCF_000296735.1 Chrysochloris asiatica | reverse complement strand
ACCGTGACATTAGCAGCCGATTTGTAACCACTACGCTACCAGTAGCTCAGTTTAGAAACAAGATAAATCCTGTACCTCCTCCCCACCTCCATAGTTTTCAAAATGTGTCTGGGTATTGAAAAAATTTTTTTTGAAATAATATCAAGTTTATAGAACCAGGTGAAAGGATATTACAAGGACTCACCATATAAATCCTTTAACAAGAATTGCCAGTTAAGATTTCCCCTCATTTGCTTTTTATTCTCTTTCTACACATATGTACATTGTTTTTTTCTGGGACTATTTGATAGTAAGTTGCCTACACCATGACTCTCTAACCTTGAATATGTACATAATTCCTAAGAACAGGAGCATTTTCTAATACAATCATAGTACAGTTAAACAGCATCATTAGATTTAACATTGACCTAGTTTTTTTTTATGTACTTTAACATCCATATTCCAGTTTTGTCAGTTTATTCAATAAAGTACGAATTTTTGCGTCCTTTAGGACCATTTGTTGTATTTCGTTTTCAAATTTGTTTGGTCTCCTTTAGTTGGGATCAGTTCTTTAGCCTTCTGTGACATTATTTTTATAGAATGTAGGGTCTGTCCCCTCTTTACAGAATTTTACTCATGTTGGATTTGATCAGTATTTCCTTGTTAGATTCAGATTATGCATTTGTTGTTGTTATTGTTGGAATACTACAGTGTTGTTGTTGTTAAGTGCTGTTGATTCTGACTCATAATAAACCTGTACAGGGTTTCTTAGGAGCAGCTGGTGAGATTGAACTGAAGACTTTTTGGTTCAGACTGACTTTGGTCCAGTGCTTATCCTACAGCACCACACTGTGACTCTGGAATACTACATTTTTTTCTTGTTAAGTGCTGTCGAGTTGGTTCGACTCATAGACCCTGTACAGTGTTTATGAGGAGCAACTGGTGGGTTTGAATTGCTGACCTACAGATGTGTAAATCCTGCTGCATTTTGGATTTGATCAGTATTTTCTTATTATATTCAGGTTATGTGTTTTGTTGTAATAGTACTTTGCTGTTGTTCAGTACTGTCGAGTCAATTCTGACTCATAATGACCCTGTATAGGGTTTTCTGCGGAGTGATTGGTGAGCTTGAACTGCTGACCTCGTGGTTCAAAGTAACCTTGCAATCCAGCGTATCAACCCACAGTGCTAAATCAGTACACCTTTGTTGTTGGTGTGAAGTGCTGTCAAGTCAGTTCCAGCCCATAGTGACCCTGTATAGGGTTTCTGAGGAGCAGAGATGGGTAAATCCTACCACTCATTGGTGATAGGGATTTTGATCACTCAAGCCAAAGTGTTGTTCAGTTTCTTTACAGTGTTAACATTTTCCCCCTGTTTGCTTACAGACAATTTGTTGGGAAACAGTGTAAAACCATACAAATGTTCTGTTCATTATAACAAATTTCTCCACTTAGATTTAGCATCTACTAGTTCTTGTTATAAGAGTCCTGGTGTGGCATTGTGGGATAATGACTGGTTAGCAAGGCTTGCGGTTCACACCCACCAGCTGCTCCTTGGAAACTCTACAGAGTTGCTATGAGTCGAAACCGACTTGAAGGCACTTACGAACATTTACAACATCAAGTTCTTTTCATATTAGTTTTTTCTAGGTGTTTTTAGTTTTAGAATTCTGTTTATGTGCATACAACTGAAACGTTGACCCTGCTCTGGCAACTGAGTTTCACTGAGATTTTGTTTCCTTGGGTGGCTTCACTGTGTTTGTTACATTATATCTGCTTTTTAAAAAACAATTTGTTTAGCAATCATTTATTGTTTTAATTGGGCTGCAATTATAAATTATTGTTGGCCTGCAAATGAATAGAAAGATTGAAAACTACAAAATTGGTAATACAGTAAAATTCATAGAAGTTGGAAAGACGGAAACCTGTCAGAGAGGGAAAATGAAATATTTTCCACTACTTAGAGCGTGATAGGAAAGTGGAAAGACTCTGTCCTCTATTAAAGATGGAAAACTTTAAAGACCTGCAGAAACAAGACCAGTCCCACAAGACTCTCACTGGTTTAAATGTAAAAGCAAAGAATTTAAAAAAAAAAGAAAAAAAAAAAAAAGATTGCTATTTTAAGTACTTGACAGATTAAATTGAAGGAGCTGAGTGAGAATATTTCCCAGATTTTATATCACAAAACCAAACTTTTATAAGACAAGTATATTGCTTTTATTCTGATAGTGATTTGTTTTCTGCATATTTAGTGTGTTGACTGACTTACTGCCTTAATCCTCCTGAGAGGACGAAAGATTGAGTTTCTGACTTCTCTCTATTCCCCCTCCTCCCTTTAGGGCAAGAGGACTATGACAGATTACGACCGCTGAGTTATCCACAAACAGATGTATTTCTAGTTTGTTTTTCAGTCGTCTCTCCTTCCTCTTTTGAAAATGTGAAAGAAAAGGTGAGTTGGTCAAGTATTCTCTTCCTTAAAGAGGTTGTCCCAGAACTTGTGTTGACCTGGTGTAAATTGCATTGGATGATTACAGATTAAAATTTAAAAAAAATATTTTTTCTCTAGTGGGTACCAGAGATAACTCACCACTGTCCAAAGACCCCTTTCCTGCTTGTTGGGACCCAGATTGATCTCAGAGATGACCCCTCTACTATTGAGAAACTTGCCAAGAACAAACAGAAGCCTATCACTCCAGAGACTGCCGAAAAGCTGGCCCGTGACCTGAAGGCTGTCAAATATGTGGAGTGTTCTGCACTCACACAGGTGAGGACTGTCAGTTTGTTCACTGTTGAATAGTAGAGTTTTGGGGCATTAGTGGCAGCATCGATGGACTCAAACGTGGCAACAGTAGTGAGGTTGGCCCAGGATCAGGCAGTGTTTTGTTTTGCTGTGCATAAGGTTGCTATGGGTCGGTACCGACTCGATGGCACCTAACAACAACAACAACATCAAGGAAATGCAGGCAGGTTGTTTGTAACAGTGCTCAGCAATGCTCACTAAAGCCGCCCAGGGAGAGTATGACCAGCTTTGTATGTATTTATAGGAAAAAATTATGAGTCTCTAAGTAAAGTTCTTGTGTTTATAAGCTCCTATATTGTAGTGAACGATTTCACTGTAAGGGAATGTGTGAGTGTGTGTGTGTTTAAATAGGAAAAAGTCCAGATAAGCGTAAATTTTAACAAGTGAGGATGTGACTGAAAATTAAAAAAAAAATTCATATAAATATATCTGGTCTTTTTGATCTTTTCTTACCAGTTTTTACAGTTGATGTAACTGTATTGTCATTCAGCTGGGACAGGGAATTATTCTTAATTACTGATACTTCTTTCTATGTAAGAAAGCTAGCTTGGCTGGTCTACCACAGTTAATGCATGCTTTGTGTAGTGTCTGTATTTAAATTTTTGGAAATTCATTTTCCATATTTATGTAGCCCTCTCCTGTCTAATTCTGAATGATTTTAATTGGAACATCTCTCTTAGTTTGATGGGATACAACAAATTCTTCAGATGGAAGAAAATTAGAATATTGAGTGAAAGTTGTAATTGGCTTGTATGTTATAATCCCTACCTTCATGGTATTATTGATTTCCCTCCTTTGAGGACTGTTCTTGGAGCAAAAGAAAGAGTTTATAGAATTAATTAGCCTAGAACCTTCATATTCTACTGTGCTCCTGAAACTTGAATAGTGAGCAAACATATTTGATCAAAATAGGGCAGGGGATTAAAGGTTTCTAATAGTTTTATAGAACCCACCTGTATTTATTATGCTTACTTTTTTTCAGGTGATTTTTAAAAAGTATCATTTTTGTTTGCCCCTTTTTTTTTTTTTTAAACGCTATTATAGTCTTGATTATATGTATACGAAGGCAAATGACATTTATAATTACATATTACATATGCATTAGGTATATAGTATATAGAGCTAGTGCATATTTTAAAAACTTTCAACTTAGTGCTTAGTTGGATATCTAAAGGTAAACTTTTATGCTTAACTAGATATTTCACGAAGTAATTTCAAGGCCTAGGATCAGATCATTTTAACACATTCTCCCAAGCCTAGCCTAGTTTTCCTTGGCAGTTTAGTGACATCTTAAAGCAGATCTTTGAAAACTTCAGAAAAATTTGCCTCTATACGCACAAAACACTGATTGACTGTTAAAGAAAACAATTCTGGTGTTTCTCTGTGTTTAATGTTTTGATGCTATCCTCAGAAAAATGTGGTTCGTGTGCGTTGAGTTGGAAAGATGGGTATGTAGCAGCACGCAGATTTGAACGGATTACGTGTAATTTATTGCATACCCTCTGTCCATATGGAGTACCTTCAGGGAGATGGAGGGAACTGTGAAGTAGGCTGTACTAGAGTTTAGTCTAGATAATTGGGTGTTTCCATGGAAGAGTTGTTATACAACATAAACACGTTTATAGTCACTTTTCTGAGAATAGGATGTATAAAAAGACACACTTTAGCAGAAACATTTTGAAGTTTGAAAAAGTAGGAGAAGAGAAGATAGAAAGCACGGTCTGTGATTGTGGTAGAATTTTTAAGACCCTAGATTCTATTTGTTGATGTCGCTAAAACTATGCTCCTTAGAAACAGGTTAAGCAAACTCTATAATAGGTATGGTAAAGATTAATTTTATTTTATAGGAGATCTGTTAATCTTTACAACAAGCTAGAAACAATTTGCGTCTTGTTAAGAGACACTCTAATTTCTAATGGCTCTCCCCTTCTTTTTGTCTTATAAAATCCAGTTCTCTTCCTCCTTTTATTGACCATCAGACTTTTTTCCCTAGATATGTAGAAAGGATTTCAAAGGAACATTTATCTTTTGTTTGGCTTTTCTACTTTGTAAATTATATAGAAGAAAACTTTTTCACTTTGGTTTTTAAAAAACGTGCTGAACACCTTCTCCACTTAACAATATGATTAGGTTCCAAAGATGAGGTTGCTATGAGAAAATTGATATTGGGGAAATGGAGGATGACCCTATCAGAACACGACATGGAGGATAACGTCATGGTTCCATAACTGACAAATTATATCATTGCATAATAACTTGTCAAACCAGTGAGAATCGTGACCCAACCAAGTTGACACGTAACCATCACAGCCAACATTTCTTTCATCTGGTACCTTGGTATTCATTACTGCCAAATGTATGTGCAAAATATTTGGGTTTTTAAGATTTTTTTTTTTACTATTGTCGTAACTGTGAAATGTTGGATAACCAGATAGTCGGTAAGTGAGGAGTTGGTGTATTCTGTTTCTCATTTATCTTGTATCTAATGGCATGTGTAGGTGCCAGTTCCCTGGGAGACTGTAGTGGGAATAGGGTGGGGGAGGTCATACTGGAAGTGTGTTCTGAGATTTTTGGAAAGTTTTTACTTGGGATGAAATTAACCTAAAGAACATGTGAAACTTTATTGGATAGTAAACATGTGGCTTCAGGTTTAGGTGAGTTTAGGTGAGTATATAGCACCAAAGTACCACTACTGCCAAGTCTCACACACTGTCACGTTGGAGTTTCTGGCTGTGTTGTAAGTGTATTTCCGCATCTAAACCCTGTAGATCTGAGGATAATCTTTGTTTTCACTCCATGCTTTATGTTCTGGTATCCATGCAGACATCCAAAAGCATTGGATTGCTTGCTAAAACTCATTCTAGGAACCCCATGCTTTATTTTCCTATGACTTGGGTGGTGGTTACTTGCTTTAATAACATTACTGAATAACTGAAGTGTATGCTGTTTCTAGAGTCTGCTCTCTAAACTTCTCTGAGTGGATACTGTTGAATAATTAACACTCTTCATAAATGCCTGCACCTTTTTGTCCTTAGAAAACAATTTACTTTGAAATCCTGATTTAATTCCATCCAGATATGTCATTGAACCTAGAAACATGTAGCATGCCTGTTAGTCTGCTATTTGTGTCCTTCAGTTATTCAGGGCTGAATTCACATAAGCTTGAAAATATAATAATTTTATTTCTAAAATGTACATGTCATTAGTAGAAATGTTAGTGAATTCCACAATGTTTTATTATCTGATACATTCATCTACCCAAATGTATCTTATTTACATTAATTTGGCATTGTTTTAATTAAAATGTTATGTCTCAATGTACTGTTACTATTTCAGAGGTCAATATACTGCATTTTCATGAAAATTGCTTTCTTGCTCAGTTAACCTCTTTTTGAGGTAGGAAAAGTGTCTTTTACATTTTTACTATCCTAGTAATGGGTTTAAGATCGAGATTTCTGGAATTTATTTTTCTTGCCGCTTCTGTGAATTCAGCCCGTTTGATCCGGACTGCTATTTGTATCTGCTAGTCTTTCTAATCCTCTAACCTGGCTGCTATTCTCTCTCCTCCCCTCTGTCTTGTAGAGAGGTCTGAAGAATGTGTTTGATGAGGCTATCCTAGCTGCCCTCGAGCCTCCGGAAACTCAACCCAAAAGGAAGTGCTGTATATTCTAAACTGTTTTCTCATTCCCCTCTTTGCTGCTGCTTCCTGTCCCACTATTGTAGAAAGATCATTAAAAAAAAAACTGACAACAAAGGAATAAAACCATCCTGTTTGAAAACCTCTGCGTCTTTTTACTCACCACTTAGAGCAACCTCTGTATTAGTTTTTTGGTCAAGAATGCATTATCTTATAGAACATTTTTTGTGATCAGTAGTCAAATTGGACTTGTTTTACTTTTTGCTGCTTGAGTTGCCTGATGCTCAGAGTTTTTGGTTTGGATTACTATTGCAAAAGGGAACTTGGTCTGGCATTAAGAATATCCTCTTTGAAATAAGAGTTTTCAAACAATACTAGATTTTTAGTTCTAGATGGAGAAAATAACACAAACATCATTTTACTCTTATGATTGATTGTTAATTGCATGACATAACTTTCATGGAAAAAGGTGACTTTGCTAGTACAGCTGTAATGGGGAAGGGAAGATTTTTTTCTGGTTTTCCTTTGTGCAGTGAAACTTTGTGTTGCTATTGCTTTGGCTGTCTGTGCTGTAGTAGAGTATTTGTCAGTCTGGGGTGTGGAAGATATTGATGTATATGCTATTGCTTTATGAGATCATTTGTTACATTATCTTTTAAGCCTAGTATCCATTTTAACAGTTGACGTAAGGTTTATTAATGTTGAGATGTAAAGCCGCCACCTTTGTATTTTCCTGCTTCTGATTTTATTGTTGTGAGGGAAACATACAACTGTGGTTACCTTAAAATTTTGAAATTAAAAAACAAACAAACAAACAAAAATAATTATTTGTATAAATGCCTGATGAAGCCTTCTTCCTGTTGCACTGACTGGCTCTAGTTTTACATTTGTACTAGGTACCCATATTTTTGCTTCCTTAAATCCCCTTGGCCCTGTCTGATTGGTGGGATAAAGGGAGTTCAAAGTGAATATCTTTGATACAACCACCATAATCACTCTTTTCATCCTTGCCTGCGCCTTCCATTTAATAAAGTTGCTACTCACTTGTGCTGGTCCTCTCAGTCCTCTTCCATATCTAGCTGTTTCATTTGAATGCAGAGCTACTTCACTTGTTTTTATGTAAAATGTCTCAGCAGCACATTACAAAACTTGTATTGAATAGCAAATGACACATGAGCTTCTTTGCTTCTTGTGACATACATTGGTCTGCAAAAAGCTTTCTCAGAGGACCACTGTCTCACTCATGAATATCTGCTCCTCTGCTCCTGAATTGCCTGACCCGTCTAGTGCCCTGCCTGGACCAAACTTGGTGAAGTGAGATTACTGTGTGAAATTCAGGGTTGTTTTTAATGTTTCATTCTTTGCCATCTCTTGGGGATATGAATGTTTTGTTTTTTCTGTTTTTTAAACTTGATCGTCTACTTTTACTGAAAATCAGATTGCCCATTTTTTCTTTCTACCCCTTTTCAGAAAGGCCTAAAGAATGTATTTGACGAAGCAATATTGGCTGCCCTGGAGCCTCCGGAACCGAAGAAGAGCCGCAGGTGTGTGCTGCTATGAACATCTCGCCAGAGCCCTTTCTGCACAGCTGGTGTCGGCATCATACTAAAAGCAATGTTTAAATCAAACTAAAGATTAAAAATTAAAATTCGTTTTTGCAATAATGACAAATGCCCTGCACCTACCCATATGCACTCGTGAGAGACAAAGCCCATAGGTATGGCCCCTCCTTCCCCCTCCCAGTACTAGTTAATTTTGAGTAATTGTGTATTGTCAGAAAAGTGATCAGTACTAGTTTTTGTTTTATTGTTTCCCAAAAGAAAGAGAGGAAAAAAAAGAAAAAGAAAAAGAAAAAAAAAAAAAAGCAAGGCATGCTTGTTGACGACTCTGTAACAGACTAATTCCAATTGTTGAAGCTGCTCCCTGGCTCCACCTTGGAGAGTAATCTGGGGCATCTTAGTGTTCTGGTTTTTATCTTTTTTGGGGGGAATGAGTGGGAGTTCATTTTATTTCGTCTTGTTTTTGTTTTCTAATTCATTAACCAGTGGCCAGCCCTTGAGGGGAGGAGGATGGGATTGATTTCACATTCCACTGAATCAAGTTAGAACCCATGTCCCCACCTGGTGCTCTTTGGAAGGAGTACAGTGAATGCCTTATGTGGTAACATACTCCTTTTGAAAGTTGCCTTTCTCTCCATCATTGAGTAGGTTCAGTATTTGATAAAACTCATGAAAGTGGGTGGAGCCTGTCTTGCCCCTCCTCTTTTCTAGGATGCACTATGTATCTGACTGTGACTTTCAAGGAAATTTGTTTGCCATTTGCAGAATTTTTTTTTTTTTGAAGTTAATTTTTAACTTCTTTTATTGATAAATGAAGAAAAGTATTTGCACCTTTTGAAATACACCAAATGAACTGAGTTCATAATTAAAAAAATTTTGTTTTTTCCCTGTCAGTCATTGTCTAATATGCTTAGCTTAGATGTGCAGTTTAATAGTGTAAGATACCGTGTTCTCAGAACACAGCTGAAGACCTGGTGTATAGAGGAAATATGAGGGGTGGTGCTCGCAGACAGATGTCTGTGGAATGATTCACATCCTCTTTCAAGCGATGGGGATGGAGGCCTGCTTCCTGAAGAAGCTTGGGGTGGGGGTGGGGAGAACACGAATAACATGGGGACCAGTCAGGGGAATCCCCCTTTTCTGTTTTACATCTGAGGAACTCTAGAGCCAGTTGAGGCTCTCTAGTTTAATAAAAATTGTGGAAAGAGTCTTCTGAAGACTCTCCTAAGTGTTAATAGGGATTTATCAGCTTATTTTGGTTGCAGTTTCCAATTTCTTAAAATGTTTAGGTAATTTTTTCCACCTCCCCCAAATCCTAATTCTTATAGATTCAATAGTGTTGAACCAATGCTTTCTCATGTCTCAATTCTTTGTATATGCATTCTTTTCAGATGTATTAAACAAACAAACAAAAAAACCCTTTACAAGCCAGCCTGAGGGTTGTTATTTTCCCTCCGCCTCTTACTTTTCAGGTATTTAGGAGTGGGATCCTAACTCTAACATCCGTTTCTAACAGATTTGGGCACATAAATTTAAAATTTGATGATTTTTATTTAATTTCCTTTTTGGCATTCAGGTTGGGATATTTTTTTCTTCCATATACGATTTAGGTTTGTGCTTTCTCCCCTAAGTTTGGCAGGTGGCACAGAAACTTCTTCCTTTAAATACCTACTGAAATCATAACAGTTCTTAGTGAAGAAATGTTGAGGAAGGTCACTGCTCATGTTATTACAAGAAGTAGCAACACTCCTCTAATCCATAAATGAGTTGGAAAGCAGCCATTTATTTCACTGCTAACTTTTCTACTTCAGTGGTTCTTAAAGTTGGCTGCTTACAGTAGTGCAGATTGGTAATGGAAATCTTAGAAAGCTTTTCAGGTATTTTCTACATGCAGCCAAGTTTGAGAGCCACTACTTGTAGGTGGTTATTCCAAACTACATTCACCAGGTTCCATATTCTGTGCTATAAGTCTAAACACTTAAGGTGGCAAGAATAATTGATATATGCCATAGGGCATTATTCTGATCTGTAGGAGACTCTTCAGAACCAAGCAGGATTATTCCAGCCAACTTACACAGTGGGCATGGAGTCATGTTGGTCTTGAGTCCATACTGTCTGTTAGAATCAAGCTAGGCAGGAAAGGGGTTAGGAAAAGGCAGATCTAAGCATATTTGTTTAAACTATATGTCTTATTATTCCTTGTTGACTATGTTGGGGAGAGAGACACCTGGCTCATTGTTTGTATTTCTAGCATAGTAGCAAATAGATCCTTAAAGGTATTTGAATAAATAGTTGATCATTTCTCTGCGTGGTGACCCTTCAGATGCTTGTTTTACATTCTCAATTTCTACTTTGCTTTCTTTTGTGAGAAAATTGGCAGTTATTTTCCTTTACCCCTCTCTCCTAAAGTATTTCTCTTCAAGCTAATCCTTGTATAGAATTCATAGTTCATAAATCTTAAAAAAATCTTGTCCTCATGGCGAAAATTTCAGAAATTACAGGAAATTGCTAGTAATCAAATTGAATCTATTTCATGTATGACTCAAAGCTTGTGCTTTAAAAAAAAAAAAAAAAAGTGATTTCTTAGAGGCAGCTTCCTAAAATAGATGCAAGAGATTGATTAAGTCAGTGGGTAAACAGATGGAAAGTATTTCAACCTCTTTGATAACATTGTTGTTAAGTGCCGTGGAGTCCGTTCTGACTCATAGCGACCCTGCATAGGGTTTCCGAGGCCGTGGAGTCCGTTCTGACTCCTAGCGACCCTGCATAGGGTTTCCGAGGCTGTAAATCTTTACGGGAGCAGAAAACCTCATCTTTCTCCCGCGGAACAGCTGGTAGTTTCAAACTGCTAACCATAAGATTAGCAGCCTGATTCGTTTAGGTGGGGTGGAGAAGTTTTTAAACCTCTTTTTCATTATTTGCCCTGCCCAGCAATTGCCACCCCTTTCTTTCCTCATGAAGGTAAATTTAAGAAGTAAGATTTTGTTGGGCTGTAGGAGGTGTGGAGGGTGGTACAAATGATTATAATACCTCAGTTTTTTTAAACCCAGGAACCAATTTTTGTAACCTTAGAAATAATATTGCCTATTAATATTACAGGAGTCCTGGTGTGGCGCCGTGGGCTAATGAGTCATGCTCCTTGGAAACCCTATACAGGGTTTCTATGGGTTCGGAATCTACTCAATGGCACTTAACAACAACAATAACAATTAATATTACATGACAGAGCCCTGGTGGTACAGTGGTTAGGTGCTCAGATTGCTAACAGGTTGGCGGTTTGACTCCACTGGCTGCTCCATGGAAGAAAGATGTGACAGTCTTCTGTAAAAATTTGTTGTTAAATGTCGAATTGGTTCCAACCCATAACAACCTTGATAATGTTTCCAAGGAGTGGCTGGTGTGTTTGAACTACCAACCTTGTGGTTAACAGTTTAGAGCTTATCCTGTAGCACTACACTAGGAGTCCCCTGTGGCAATCCTGTGGGGCAGTTCCCCTCTGTCTTAAAAGATCACTCTGAGTCGAAGTCGATTTGACAGCAATTGGCTTTACTATAGCACAGGTTGGCTGTTCACACTTGGAGGTCACTTTCTAACTCTTGATAGCCATCTGGATTCTTTCCGATGGGGTGTATAACTAAGGTAGCAGGACATTCTGGGTCAGTGATAAGCAGCAAATCGTCATGTCCAATTTAAAGAGCCATCTGTGCATGTGAAACTTTTGGTGGCATCTTGATGCTATCTTCAGAATTTCAAAATAGTAAGCTTTTATCCTTAAAGGACATTTTTCTGCACATCTTGGATAGAAAAAGATATAATAAGAGATTTCAGAAACTTGCCAAGATTTCAGAAACTTGCTTATATTCAGGGCGGGTTTGACAGTCACTTTTCACATTTAATATTAAAATCCCCACAGGGCTGGTTTCTAGTCAGTACTGGTCTTTTTTCTTGTGTTTTACATCATACACTTTATATAGTCGAAGATTGTCTACTGACAATCTAATCATTACCCATGTCCAGTTGGGTACACTTCCCCCCCAGATGTTTCTAGTGTTATCTTTTTCATAATTCCTTTTGGATAGAACATTGAAATTATTTTACTAGTCTCCTTAGTTCGTGATGCACATTGTAGGGCTGAGGTAGTTAGTATTGGCCAGTGTACATTCTAAGAAATGAAGGGTAAGTCTTGAATATCTGAGAAGATGGCAAATCCTTTTAATGTTGGAGGCAAGAAACAATGTGTATAGAAAGTTATTTTCCTGTGAGTATTTGAATGTGATAGATCAAAAGATCCAGTTCTTTCTTACTAAGGAATACATTTTGTTGATGTTAAGTCTTCTCTAAAATGAGTGGATTATAGACATGTTGTTTATATTTTGTGGAGACTGACTTCTCAAGTGCTTCTCTGATTCTAGGAGTTGCTTACAGAAGCAGACATGCACTTTTAGATTTGATTTTTTTTAAACAATACACAACATAATCCTGATTTTCCTTCTTAATGGTATTATAATTGTCAAAATATGAGTCAAGTCTGAACTTGGCTTTTATCTACTTCCTCTATTTGTATATATTTAGAATATACTGGCCAATACTGACTACAAGCCAGCCCCGTGGGGATTTTAGAATCATAGTTCACCTAAATCTGGTAGCTGAACATGCAAAGCAAAAACCAGATTCTCAGAATTTGAAGCCAAATTGTCAGTCACAAGCTATTGATTCCCTACCAACATTCTGGGAATGTTGCCTTTTGCTTTATTCATGTTTAGATGTATGACTCAAGCCATGGTTTTCAGAAGAGGTCAAGACTTCTCTGAAACAGGAGACAGATAATTATGTATTGGTGCGAGTTTTACTTTGATTATATTTCTGGTTGATGAAACTGTTACCTTTATGTGGGGAGAGAAGGATTATATATGCTAGACTTTATCTTATAAAGAGATGGAGTTCTACAGAGAAAAAGGCAAGTAAGTATCAAGAGCTGAAAGGTAATAAAAGTAGAATGTTTATAGAGAATATGAGGGAGGGAATGCATTATAATTTTGTAAATTGGGAAGTGTAAGTATAGGATGAGAGAAGTTAAGGGGGAAAGGAAAAGTTGGGGAGTAAGGGCATGTAGGTAAAAGACAGCCTTTCTGTGAGGAAATATCCAATCTATAACATCCCTCACTGAGAATTCTTGAAAACCCAGAATTAGTAATGCTACTTACTTGGTGATATACAGGAATCACAGGTTGGTGGTTCAGCCCCACCAGCTGTTCCCTAGAAACCCTGTACAGGGTTGCTGTGAGTTGGAATCAACTTGATGGCACTTAACTTTACAGGCATGATTACAGTTGCCTGTATAGATGCCCAGTTAAACGTAAACCAAAACCCCTTGTTATCTAGTAGTTCCAGCTCATTGCAGTCCTATGAGACAGAGTAGAACTGCCCTCATAGGGGTTCCAATGCTCTGATCTTCAAGGAAGCGGACTCTACATACATCTTTCTCCCATGGAGTAGCTGGTAGATTCCAACTACGGGCCTTTTGGTTAACAGAGTAGTGCTTAACTGCTTCACCACCAGGGATACTTAGTCATTAGTTTGTTGTTGTTAGGTGCCATCTTGTCGGTACCAACTTAGAGCGAATACTCATACTTCACAATGTTGTCCATAGTTTGTCATGATCCACAGAATAAAAAGCCTTTGCGTAGTCAATAAAGCTCAGGTAAACATCTTTCTGGTGTTCTCTGCTTTCAGCCAAGATCCATCGGATGTCAGCAATGATGTCCCTCGTTCCAAGTCCTCTTCTGAATCAGGCTTGAACGTCTGGAAGTTCTCTGTCACAGTATGCTTGTAGCCTTTTCTGTATTGCTTTTCGTAAAACTTAACTTGCATGGGACATCAAATAGATTGTCCAATGATTTCCACATTCCGTTGGATCTCTTCCAGTCATTTGCCCCAGGTAGTTGTCTTCCAGATTTCTTGGCATAGATGAGTGATTGCCTCCAGTGCCACCTTACTTTGTTGAAAGATTTCAGTTTTTATTCCGTCAGTTCCTGGTGCTTTGTTCTTTGCCAATGCCTCTAGTGCACCTTGGACTTTTTCCTTCAGGATCATTGGCTCTTGATCATATGCTATCTCTTGAAATGGTTGAATATCAACCATTTCCTTTTGGTACAGTGGCTCTCTGTATTCCTTTCATCTTCTTTTGATGCTTTCTGCATCATTCCATAATTTGCCCAGAGAATCCTTCAGTAATGAAAGCCAAAGCCTGAATATTTGCTTCAGTTCCCTAGCTTGAGAAATGCTGAGTTGAGTTCCCTTTTGGTTTTGGTCTTTGCACATTTTGTTATAATATTTGACTTAGTCTTCTTGAGCTGACCTTTGAAATATTCTGTTCATCTCTTGTACCACCTCATTTCTTCCATTTGCATCTCTACACTGGACAGCAGGTTTCAGAGTCTGTTCTGACATCCATTTTAGTCTTTTCATTCTTTCTAGTCTTCTTGATGACCTTTTACTTCTTTCTGTATGATGTACTTGATGCCATCCACAGCTCTTCTGGTCTTCGGTCTTTAGTGTCTAATGTTGGTCTGTTAGTGTCTAATGTATCAAATCTGTTCTTCCGATGATCCTCAAAATCTGGTGGGATATGTTCAAGGTCATATTTTGGCTCTCATGAACAACTCAAAATGAGAAACAGCTGTAAACCTCAGTTAATAATTGGAACATGGAATGTATGAAGTATAAATCTAGGAAAATTAGAAATTGTCAAAAATGAAGTGGAATTCATAAATATTGATATCCTAGGAGGCATTAGAGAGCTGAAATGTACTGGTATTGGCCATTCTGAGTCTGACAACCACATGGTTTACTTTGCTGGGAATGACAAATTGAAGAGAATTGGTGTCACATTCATCATCAGAAAGAACATCTCAAGATTTGTCATGAGGTACAATGCTGTCTTTGATAATATTCATGTACCTACAGTTAATACCACTATTATTAAAATTTATGCACCAACCACTAAAACCACTGATGATGATATTGAAGAATTCTACCAACTTCTTCAGTCTGAAATTGATTAAACATGCAGTCAAGATATATCAATGATTACTGGCTATTGGAATGCAAAGGTTGGAAACAAAGAGGAAGGGTCAGTAGTTGCAAAACATAGCCTTGGTGATGGAAATGATGCAGGAGATTGCACCATAGAATTCTGCAAGACCAATCAATGAGTTCTTCACTGCAAATACTTTTTAAAAAATAACATAAAGGATGACTATATACAAGGACCTCACCAGATGGAATACATGGAAATCAAATTAACTAGATCTGTGTAAAGAGACATTGGAAAACCTCCATATCAGCAGCCAAAACAAGGCCGGGGCAGATAGTGGAACAGACCATCAATTTGCTCAAATGCAAATTCAGACTGAAGCTGAAGAAAATTGTAAACAAGTCCAAGAGTCATTAGTTATGGACCACTAAGCAAAGCAGTCTGAGTGTGATGCTGTAGGATAAGCACTGGATTGCAATGTTAGTTTGAACAGCAAGGTTGGTGGGTCTAACTCACCAGGCACTCCTTGGAAACCCTATACAGGGTCACAGTGAGTTGGAACTGACTTGACGGCACTTAACAACAACAACAATGTAAAGGTGTTACACTGCCCTCAACACAGGTGGGGAATAATAGTCTGCATACCTTTGTATATGTATCTGCCTTCCACCAGACTTAGTTTTATCCATCTTGTTTACTGCTGTATCCCTGAGCTAGAATAGTGCTTAATACATGAGCGGCAGCTCTAAAAATAGTCATTGAATGTCTGTGTGATTTCAAGAATGAATTAATTACAGCAGATCATGTGTGTGTTTCAGTGATACAGGCACCAGAAGACAAGGTTGGCCAATGGATGAAGCCAATGTTGTGTTTTTGTTGTTAAGTGCTTTCACCTTAACAAACGGTTTATCATTTCTGCCTTGTAGATGAATGGTCGTGCTTAGATAGAGAGTGTGGTTTAGAAGTTTGGAAAAGGTTATTGAAAATAGTCCTTGGCAGACTTTAGTTTGTGCCAGAATTTGAAATTGTAGTCTAGGGTTTCCGAGGAGCAGCTGGTGAGCTTGAACTGCCAACCTTGCAGTTCAAACAGCTTTTGCAGTCTGGTGCATTAACCCACAGCCACACCAGGACTCCCTCATGCTAATAGGAGAGCATATTCTAGGAGAGAAGAGGATTGTGGCATGCAAGGAACACTTAGCATGAGTCCTTTCTTCCTAAGATATATTTTAAATTGGGTGAAGGTTTACAGATAAAATCATCAACTTTACATTCAACAAATTAGGCACTTTGCTTCATCTCAATGATTACAATCCTTTCCCCACAACAGTAGGTATCCTGTCCTCCAAATGGCTCCCCATTTACATCTGTATTTCACAAATGAACAGAGCAAAACTATTTGATGTATATGTACAAAACAAAAAATATATATTCTTTTAAATGTTGTCCTCACATTTTTGTTAAAATCAGAATACATTTTTTTTTTTATCGTGAATTATGTGTTAGTTTATATGGGCGAACATTTTCTTTACATTCATCGTATTGTATTTTGTTTCATTGCAATGATCACAACCCCTTGCATGCATCATGTAGTCACATAGTTTTGTGTACTGATTTTAGTGTGTTGTTTTTTTTTTCCCTTTCTTTTTACCCCAAAGTACATTCAACCTTACTTTTAACAAACTTCATTGCTGCAATAATGTTGGGTCCTGATACAGCTCTGTAGAATAAGCCATGGACTACTAACCTCAGAGTTGGTGGTTCAAACCCACCAGCTGCTCCTCAGAAACCTTATATTCTAGGCACTTAACAAAAACAACAACAATGTTGCATTACAAACCATTGAAATTCAAGTGGCTTACTACAATAAGCAATTACTTACCTTGTTTCATTGTTGGCTCCATGTTTCTCATTCTGAAGCCCAGCTCATGAGGCCAGTGGCTACTTGAGAATGGACTTCTCATGATGAGCTTGGTTAAACACATCTCACATTCCGTTGACCAGTGCATTGCCATATGGCCAAGCCAAAAGTGAGTGCCATTCATATACTTTTAGTAAGTACCTTCCAGCTAATTATTGGAACACTTGATAAGGCACTGAGGGTATGGCATAAAATAAAATAGATGGGGTCTTCTGACTTTTAGTTGGAATTTTCTTTACAATTTTTGATAGTTGCCTATTACTGAAAAACCATGTTATCTCATTCTACTTTGAATTACTCTGAAGAGAGTAAATGTCTGTGTTCATTCGTCATTGTTTCCTGAGTACCTGTTTGGCCTGGGCTCTGGAAGATCAGGGTGTGGGCATTCAGGTAGTGGAGATAAAGGCAGTCAGAAGTAAGGGCTTCCATATGGAACTCAGTCCACTGTGTTGTGGGCATGCACTACTGTGCTGAGAGTCAGCTGGAAGCCCTGGTGGGTTTCTGGACCAGCTCATGTGGAGTCGTTGTACAAATTAGAAAAGACCTTTCCGAAGATACTTACTAAGGACACTTTATGCTGTTATATTAAAAAAAAATTTTTTTTTTTTTAGAAAGTACATTTGGCTGCTCTTTGCTAGAATTCTTTTAGTCATTATACAAATCCACTTTGGCTGTGAGGTGAATTGTTTTGAATTAGATGCGTTATTTTTGAGCACTCATGCAAGTCAATAGTTATGTTGTTGTTTGTTGTTAAGTGCCATGGAGTCCATTCTGACTCATAATGACCCTGTATAGGGTTTCTGAGGAGCAGCTGGTGAGTTTGAACTGCCAACCTTGTAGTTCAACTTGACCTTGTGGTCAAGTGCTTGTCACTACAGTGCCACACCAGGGTTCCTAATAGTTGCATTATGTAGAAGGCTTTTTAAAAAAAATTCCTTTGCGATTCTAAATCTGTAACTATGGTATAAGACCTGAGATTGAATTTTTATAAGCGTCCCAGATATAACTCTCTTAAGCCGTGCTTGGTACTAATGCACACCTCAGCAGGAGCCTTTGGAGTGCAGGAGGTTAAGCACTGTAGAATATAGACATAAAGATAAGGCTGGCTGCTCCTGTAAAGATTTGCTATTTCTGAAGCCCTATGGAGCCCCTCTGCCCTTATAGGGTCGCTATGAGCTGGAATCAGACTAAATAGCAGTGGGTTTTTGGTTTGGTACACCTCAGTTGACAGTTGATCTTAAACTCTAACTTGGGTTCTGCAGAAAGTACATTAAAAAAAAAAGGCTGGGGCCATTTAAATTACTGTAGAGACAAGATCAGGGCATCACTTACATTAAAAAAAAAAATTAAGGGGCATTAACGCCTTTAAAGCTCAGCAACAGCCACCCACTGCCATCAAGTGGATTCTGATTTCATAATAGCCCTGTGTAGGGTTTTTGAGACGATAAATCTTTACAGGAATAGAAAGCCTCATTTTTCGCCCCTGAAGCAACGTGCTCTTCAGCTGCTGACCTTGCAGTTAGCAGTCTTGTGCTTATCCTACAGCACCAGGTTGAGAACCATAGTACCAGATAATCATAAGCTTCATTTAAATCTGTTAGGAATTTTTAGAGTAGTTCTGGGGTATAGGTCTTTTTATAGCTTTATCTGTTTTTTGAGGAATAAGGTGTGGTGCTGTGGGTTCATGTGCTGGACTACAGAGTCAGTTTGAATTGCAAAGTCAGCGGTTCAAGCTCACCTGCCGCTCCTCGGAAACCCTGTACAGGGTCACTGTGTGTTGGAACTGACTCAACAGCACTTAACAACAACTTGCCCTAAGCTAGCATTCAGCCTTGATAAGAAAGAGGTTTTACAAAGTTCATAGATAAACTTATTGATGAACTGGCACTGAAATAGTTTGGGCAGATTCCTAAGTAATTAAATTTACTTAGGAAGCAATGGAGAATAGATAACTTGAGTTGCAGAGATCAGCTAAGTTTTTCTAAGAGTGAAAAGGTAGAGGAAGGCTTGTATGCCTCTGAAAACTTAAAGCATACCAAGGCAAGTTTCAATGGAGATGGATATCCTTTGTATGCCTTTTAGGAATATTGTAAAACATCTGCAGAGAGTACACAAGATCAAAATCCAAGTAGTCAAAGGTAGTGCTAAAAGTGAATAGGAAATTGAAGGTATTCTAATAAATGATAGTGGGCTTTTTGGGAGATGAAGTCTCTTTCTAATTTAAAAACAAGGTATTCTTTTTTCTGCAGATATTCTCCCCACCATTTCCCTGATTTGTTAGACCTTAGGGCCAATGTTTGTGGCTTTGCTTACTGTCTTCTATTAGTGGAAATATGAGGAGTCTTCCAAAAGTTTGTGGAAAAATTCTCTCTTAAATACATTTTTCCACAAACTTTTTGAAACCCTATTGTTTAGTTCCAGGTGGATTGGATTTTTAGTCTGAGTGATTAAACAGGTAGCTGCTATTCCTTTGTGTATTAGCCTGTTGTTGTTCAGTGCCATTGAGTCAGTTCTGAGGAGTAGCTGGTAGATTTGAGCTGTTGTCCTTGAGATTCAAACTGACCTTTCGTCCCAGTGCTTATTATATAGCGCCATACTGGGACTGCTGATGAATTAGTTCTTATATCTGTGTTTAGCTATAAATTGATGCAAAGTTATATGAATTGTTTTCACTAAGGCAGGAATCAGAGAAGGATACCTGAGTGGATTTACACATTATCAGTGCTTCTGAATCAGGCTTGAATGGAGGAAAATTCTCTTTTTAAGTCCCTGGTTGTGGGCTGTTGTGGCGTAGCCTCCTGAAAGTAGAAAGTCTGCCAGTCCCATGTGATTTATTAAACAATTGAGCTACGTTTGACTCTTGCTTACTTAGTTGAGATTAGGTTTATGTAGGGGTGAATTTAAGTTAAGCTGAAGTTGAACAACAACTAGGGTGGTGGTTGTTTGTGAAGTGCCATCGAGTCGGTTCTGACCCACAGGGTCGCTACTTTCTACCAAAGAACTAACTGGATTCTACTGCTTTATTGGGTCTTGATGGAAGTCAAACGGTGGGGAGAAGGTGGACTTAGAGACTTCAGAATTATATAGGACAGGTGGTTAGTTAATCTGAGAATTCATTCAATCCATTTAAAATCCAAGATTATGTCTACTGTAGTGGACTCCTCGTGTGGTGCTCTAGGATCAGCACTGAACTGCAAAGCACTAGGTCAGCAGTTCAAACCCACCAACTGCTCCTCAGAAACCCTATAGGCACTTAACAACAGGGTAGTAATTGTCCAGAACCATGATTCTGCCCTTTGAACTTGGAAACATCTATGAGTGTCCCTAAGCTCCATTTGCTTCATCCTGTAAATTAAGAACAAGGATACATTTTGAGAAATGCAGATGGGGATTAAATGAGATGACACATGAGAAGGTTTTCTAAACACAAAAATTCTATGCAAATACTTAAGTTACCAGATTTACATAGCCATAAGTTATGTATGTGTATATATTTACTGATACCATTGTGACATACTTCTGGGGCTCAGTGATTTTGTGGTTCAGTAATTAACAGGAGTACAGATTATTTATAAAACTAGGATTTTAGAAACTTTAGAGCCTTAGAAGTACTTCGTCTCACAGTACATTGTTTCTAAAGAGCGCTAGATGCTTCTGTATTTTAGGACCCTGGAGGCAGGGAAATAAGAAACCCCTGAAGGTCAGTTTTACTGAGCAGTTTCCCATGTGTCTCCAACTATCAGGACTGGCTCCCTTAGGCTGAGGCTATCACCAGGTTCCTGCCGTTCCAGGCCAGTTTAATGAACATCAAGAGAGAAGAAAAGTTCAGAAGACATTTATCACCTTAAGAACTCTGAATCTTCTGAATGCTTTTTTGGTGTTAAGGTTAATTTAGTGGTTTGGTACTGAGACACTGTATAAGGCTCTATGGTAGATAGCAAAATGGGTCAGTATAGTTCTCATAAGAATAGAAGGAGGAGAAAATCAACGTTTAATTTTTGTGTATTTGAGGGGATCAAGGTGAAGAAGCAGTGAAAAGAAACCAGGAAAGGCTTCTTGTAAAAGGTGACCTCTTTGTAACTTGAAGGATGGGTCTGATTTGGACAGGCAGTGTTCAGGAGTGTGAGTATGGGCTTTCTGGGTTGAAAGAATGTGACTGAAGATCAGAGAGCTCAGACATACTTGGGGAGTAGACAGGAGCCCTGCTTACCCAGTATGTAGGAGAGCTTTAGTAGGAGGAAAACCAAAAGTGACCAAGTGAGTGAGACACACAGAGACTGCAGAGCACTTTCAGGAAGGACTCTGCCCTAGGTACACACTGAGGATGATAGAAAAAATGGAACGTTTTCTTTGGTGAAATAACAGCTACATTTATTGAATACTTCCTATGTGCTTTGCACTGTGTGAAGCACACAATATTATTATCACATGTAATCCTCAAACAATTCTGTCAAGATATTACAAGTATATATTTATTGGTAAGAACTTAAAATCTCAGAGACTGTAATTGCTTTAATAGCTCTAGTCAGAGTTAGAATTCAATTCTGATTCTAGAACCTGTGTGTTTAATAAACATTATGTATCCTATAGAGGCTGGAGCCCTAGTGTGGCGCTCTGGGTTAATGCGCCTGACTGACTGCAAAGCTGTTTGAACTACAGGGTCGGTGATTCAGGCTCACTAGTCGTTCCTTGGAAACCCTATACAGGGTTGCTATCTGGGTCGGAACTGACTCGACGGCACTTAACAACAACAATAATCCTATGGAGACAAAAAAGAGTCTGTTACCGTACCGGTTACGAGTCGGACTGCTAACCTCAAGGTCAGCATTTTGAAACTACAGCCATTCCGCAGGAGAAAGATGAGGCTTTCTGCTCCCATGAAGATTTACAGCTTCAAGAAATCCTGTGCAGGGTTGCTATGAGTCAGAACCGATGCCACAGCATACCACCACCACCACCACCACCACCACCATAGAGATCAAATGTGTGTAGTTACAAAGCTGGAAATTGTAGTTTAAGCATCCTATCTCCTGGGCAGGCATAGCAGTGTAAAAGCTTCATCTCTACTGGTAGGTTAATTGTAGAGGAACTTTTGGAGATGGTGATTTTGAGAGTGTGTGCCTTTGTTCATGTGTCATTAGGTGTTTTTTTTCTTCTTTGAGTGTTTACTTTGTACTGACACTCTTCTAGGCCCTTATGTGAATAAACTCATTTAGTTTTTACAGTAAGTTCCCATGTTTTAGATGTGGAAACTCCAGCAGGCATGGATAAGTTAAGGTTTTAAAACTAGTAGATAATGGAGCTAGAATTTGAATTTGGGTAGCTTGTTCCTGTAATCTATGTGTTTAGCTATAATTTTTCATTATAGCAATGCTGTGAATTGGATAGATAAGGGGGTTGTTTAGTGAGGAAGCTGAACCTTAGTGAGTATCCAAGACCAAGAGGATGATGGGCATGCCAGCTCTCAAACTCTGCTCCATTTCTCTTCCTTTAATCACCCTACCAAATAGCCTATAGAACTGCACTGTTGTTTTTCACATCCCATTATAGAGTCCTGGTGTGGCGCAGTGGGGGTGTGCGCTGGACTGCAAGGTCGGTTTGAACTGCAGGGTTGGTGATTCAAGTTTACCAGCTGCTCCTCGGAAACCTTGTGCAGGGTCGCTATGGGTGGGAACCAACTCTATAGCACTTAACAACAGCAACAACAACAACAACAACAACGATACAGGCCTGATCAGGAGAAAGGTAACACAATCGTGTAAGCTTGATCAAAATGTAGGGAGGTGATTGGGGCTCTGTACATTATACTATTTTGAATTAGGTAGTAAATTTATCAACTTTGCATCATGTTTGCATTAGTGATTTCACTTGACCGTCATTAACAACCTTGTAGGCAAAATTGAAGTTAAACAACTAGTTTGGCTCTGCTACTGATTTGAGTGCTGATCTTAGAGGTCTAATTTAAACCTGTTGAAGCCTTCTGTTCTCAGGAAGATGGCAATTACCTTTATTTACTTTGACCTGAGAGTTGTAAGGGTTAAGTGAAATGTCACTTAGTACAGTGTACTGAGTGGAAAATGGGGTGGCTAGTGGCTGTCTTCACCACCTTTATCATTATGTCAAACTTAGAGCCAGAGTACCCTGTTGACTTCTGGGTCTTCGATGCTGTATGAGTGAGGGCCCCTCAGTCCACTGTCAGGAGTAGGAAGGGGCTTTGAGGGAGCTTGAGAGTTTATTATACTACCTCATGTTTCATCTCTAAGAACTCTGTAATAAGGCTGGAAACTTGCCCGGAGCTGCAGACCTACTGCACAGCCAAAGTGACAGCTTCTTGGCCCATCTGCACTGGTCTAATGGGAGAAAAGTTTCAGTTTGGTTCAGAAGCTTCTGCTTCCTAAAGAATTGCATTGGAGTCAGAGGCGTTAAGGAGTCAGGTGCATCCCTTGGCAACTCTGAAGCTTAAGGGCAATCAGGCACTTGTGAATTCTTCACTTGCCTTATGCGAGAATGACTTGAATGAGGATGTGGAGTTTATGGTTACTTCATTGGTTACAACAGAATGTCCCTGACCTGGATGTCAGTTTGGTCTAAGACCAGTCTTAACCCAGTAGAGAGTTTGAACCCTGGGAAATATAATATGGCTAATATCATTCTATATATATCAGAAATTATGTTGAAGATAATTCAAAAGTAGTTGCAGCAATACGTCGACAGGGAACCAACAGAAAATAAATCCAAGTCTGATTCAGAAGAGGGTGTGGAGTGAGGGATATCATTGCTAATGTCAGATAGATCTTGGCCCAAAGCAGACAATATCCGATAGATGTCCACCTGTGTTTGATTGACTATGCAAAGGCATTCAACTCTGACACACATCTTTCCTGATTTTAAACCACACAGTATTGTTGTATTCTCCTGACTTTTAGTTTGTATAGGGTTTGCATTCAATGAAGTGTTCTGGAAATCCTATTCTTCGCATGGTTAACCATAATTATGCCAGAGTTGTATCTTTTCTTCTGTTCAATCTATACTGAATGAATAATTTGAAAAGCTGCACTATATGAAGAAGAATGTAGTATCAGGACTAGAGGAAGACGTAACCACGTGAAATATGCAGATAATACAACCTTGCTTGCTGAAAGCAGCAAACACAAAGCACTTATTGATGAAGATCAAAGACAAACTTCAGTAAACTTTAAAGAAAACCCAAACACAAAGCTGTTGGCTGTTGAGTTGATTCTGACTCACTGCAACCCTGCATATGTCAGTAGAGCTGTATTTCGTAGGATTTTCAGTTGCTAATTGATTCAGAAGAAGATCACCAATTCTTTCTTTCAAAGTGCCTCTGGGTGAACTTGAGCTACCAAGTGAGTTAACCATTTGGGTCGCCCAGGGACTGACTAAGCAAGTACCGGTAATCCTCGGCTTCTGATGTGCCCAAGTTATGAGCTGTGCTTATATCGGTTTTTTTGTTTTGTACATCTTATCATTAATGACACATACTGCATACAATGTGCAATTTGATAAATATCATTCCCATGTCAACCGCCAAAGACAAAGATTGCGTTTATAAAGATTGATAATAAAAGGCAATTATAATGTAAACTTGGGGGTGGGGGGGAGGTAGTCTGCTTAAATCAGAACCAGTTTAGCAATGGAGCTGTTAGACTAGGAGGACCCTGCTGTAAGTCAGGGACTGCCTGTACACAGTTGAATATTTTAAGAAGCCCTTTGTGATTATTATCTGTTTAGGCATCTTTGATGATTTTAGATTTTCATTGATATTTTTGAGAGAGTTGTAGCATTTGATTCCAGCTATTAGTATATTTGTAGTGTGTAGTAAAGACTGATTTGGTTTTTCCTTGTCAAATATATATAGCTTATCAGTGGCAAACACTGTATTTCCTTATCTAATGAATTACTTCCTTTTGGGAATGACAGTAGGATCCAAGCATAACTATAATTCAGTAATGAAACTAAATCACTGTACAGGTACCTTAGAAATATTCTGATATAAGAGAACACACTTATAATTATATAAGATAGCACACTTGCTGCCATTATTTATGTTTTAGAAATCCTTATAGTGTTAGTTGTATATAGAACTTTTGAATTGTAAAGAGAAATAATAGTAGGAAAAACACACATAGTTTAGACATTACAAATCAAACCTGTTGCCATCAAGTTGATTCCAACCTAAAGTTGAATCTGGCTTTGTTAATAATTAGCTGCATTTGAACAGAGTACTTTGAGATTTTAGGTTTCAGTTTGTACATCTGTAAAATTGTTCCACTAATATTTTCTCATCTTTTGTAGAATTGTCATTTAGGGATAATATATCATCCCCTAGCTGTCCCTACCCTGTAACACTGAGGCTTTAAAAGGGCTTGAAGAAGACTTAGACTATTAAGTTTATTCCCCCTTTAGATTTTATTTGCTAACTTTATTGTGAATGAAGTGAAGGTTTACAGAGATCATCAGTTTTAGATTCAGCAAATTATACACTTTGTTTCATCTCAATGATTGCAATCCCCTCCATGTAACAACAGTTATTCCACTTCCTGTGGTTCTTATTTCCGTTTCCCTTCTGAAATTTAATTGTTTGGGAGTATTTTTCATTTAGAGCTATTTAGCTTCTCTCTCTCTCTCTCTCTCTCTCTCTGTCTGTCTCTCTCTGAAGTAACAAATCCTAAACCAGTCCTGGAGAAAGACAGAGAGCCCAGACTGGGAGAGAGGTTTTACCACGCATGTCAAGAGTTGAACATTTAGCAAGTGGCTCATTTGACCACAAAACCGTATTTCTACTTTCTGGTTATTGATGTCTTTCCTGCCTCATTTAAAGTACATGTATGTGTGTGTTTTAAAATAGTATTAGAGATCACAGGGTTTAGAGGAGTGTCTTGTCCATCTAGGAGAGATTTAAGCTCATTGTCAGGGTTCTCTTTGGCACATAGAGTAGGGAAGATGCTCGACGTCACATACACGCATTTCCTGGACAGAATCCATCTTGATCTCAGGATGCACTTTGTCCATGTTACACAACAGAGGGTACTTGCTTTCTTGAAGATTAGGTGAGCAATTCTTGTTAGTGGAGAATAGCAAACCGTTATTTGATAAGCTGTAGAAAAATGCAGGCATGGGAGAGTTTTCCCCTCCAGAGGTCTATTTGGAAGACAGAAATTAAGGGGAAGTAATCACTGAAGTGGGGACTATCCTTAATTCTTAGTGTGGAATTCTTGAACCAGGACTCAAATGAGGGCTGCTATTCCTGAAGTCTTGTACAGTGAGCCTGGCTTGTTATACAGGAAATACATGCTCACAGTAGCTAAGTAACTTGCTCTAGAGGACGCTTCTAAATAGTGAAAGTCCATCTGCTCCCAAAGCTGTTGGCATCTCCCACAGTACATAAACTGCCTCTCAAAGTATGAGTCACACAATCAAAAGGATTGAGCATAAGGTAGATTTCCGTGCTTGGAAATGTGTGTTTCTTGGAGTCTGTAGGGATATAGAAATCTAAAGTTTAGTTTCTATAAGGTAGAAAATTAGGGTATCCACCTCTTGCAGGCAGAGAAGCTGCCCAGGTCTTAGAAGGAAGAGGGTTTGTAGGAAAATTAATTCATGTGGCTGTTGATAGAACAGTCTTAATACCAGTTTGATGCCAGGTTGACAGTGGTAATGACGATGATGGATGACGATGATGGATGGCTCTCTCACTCAACTAAAAAGACAGCTGGAATCGTTTTTAGACATTATTTAGACCTGTCCTCTTTTTCTCTTCTTTTTGGTAACAGATTTGTTGATATAATTCTTCTATTCGGTGTCTACTATATTCACAAATTTCTACAGCCACCATCAATTTTTAAACATTTTCATCACCTCAGAATGAACCCCTGTAGTGCACTTTGTAGCCCCCTCAAGGTTCAAACCCACCAGCTGCTCCATGGAGAAAGATGAGACCATCTTCTGTAAAGACTAATTCTTGGAGCAGGGCATCTTTCCTGGCACAGTAGAGGGTCAGTGTAGAAGATTTAGGAAGGCCCTCAATGAGATAATATTAACACAGTGGCTGCCCCAATGGACTCACACACACGGACTATTGGGAGGATGTCACTGGATGGGGCAGTGTTTTCTTCTGTTGTTTAGACAACACCTAACAACAACAAGCCACCAATTTGGTTTTCCTAGTAGATATTTTATATAAATGGAATCATATGCTGTGTTCTTTGGTGGCCTCTTCCTCATAGCATGTTTCCTAGTTCGTTCTGATAGCATTTATCAATATTTCATCCTTTTATGTGTCAATAATGTTCCACTGTATTGCTATACCACGTTTTGTTTGTCTTTTTTTATATACAGTTGCTAGACATTTGGGTTTCTTTCCATCTTTTAACCATATGAATAATGCTGCTATGAATATCATGTCCAAGCTTTTTGTTGCTTCAGAGGGAGGAATTGAATGAGGTGATTGGCTGTGCCCAGTGTTCAGTGGAGCCAGCAGAAGCTCTGGGGCAATCTACTTGACCTGTATAGTAACTAGCCATTAGTTTTGGGATCTTTTATTCAGTCAGTTCTGGGGTGGCACTGTAGGATAAGCACTGCAAGGTCAGTGGTTCAAACCCACTAACTCCTCCTTCAGAAACCCTAGATGGGGTCGTTAAGAGTTGGAATCAACTTGATATCACTTGACAACAGTTGGCACAAGGATGGACTTTGGTATCACTTTCTTTTGATCTTGTCTCTCTCTGTCAGCCTTGACAAATGACTCCTGTAAGACTAAGGTTTATTTGTTGAAAAACAGAATTAATACTTTTGATGAATACTAATAATTTAGTTTTAAAACACCAAGAACAATATCTGGTTGTGGCACTGTGGGTTAATGCACTAGATGGCAAAGTCGTTTTGAACTGCAAGGTTGGTAGTTCAAGCTCACCAGTTGCTCTTTGGAAACCCACTGCAGGGTCGCTATGGGTTGGAACTGACTCGATAGCACTTAACAAGTAGTAATAGGTAGTATTAGGGAAGATAGTGAGGGACCAGAAAAATGGCCAGGAGGTGAACCTGTAATGGTCTAGAACAGCCACTAGATGGCAGAGAAACAGCAAGAAAAGCCCGGCTGGTTGTGCACCAGGGTCTTAGGCAAAGTTCGCAGCGTGTCTGCCTTTCTCATTGTCCCTGGGAAGAAGTAAAAACTTGCAAATTGCTGGGAAAAGAGCTTACTGTCCAATGTCTTCGCTCCTATACCTGCACTCTGTCCTTTCAGTTCTGAGAACCATTACGACCTTCTCAAGCTGCTGATCTTGCTTCACATTTCTGAAAGCATTTCTGCCAGTTCTCTGGACTTCAGTCTGCTTGATTCTCATGGAATCGCCTACCTCTCAGCTGGACTTCAGCCAAGCACCAGTCTTCATCCTCTTTGTAAAACTGGGCCATGAACCAAACCTTGGCGCAGACTCTGGGGAGCTCTCAGACCAAGACAGATCCTTTGTGAAATACACACACACACACACACACACACACACACACACTCGTTCTGTCACCCATGTCTGTCCACACCAGCAGCAGTGGTAAATCGGGGCTGTCCAGGAATATGTGAAGGCGCATGTTTGGAGGGATTTGGCTAGTTTCCGAGCTGAAGAGAAACTTCTGGTTATTGGAATGGGTGTAGTTTGAGAGCCCCTGTTAAGGGTGACCCTTTAGGGTCATGGCCCCTACGTGGTGCAGCTGGTTAAATACTCAGCTGTAAACAAGAAAAGGGTACAGTTGGGGTTCACTCATAGGCACTTTGGAGGAAAGCCCTGGTGACCTCCTGGGAAATCAGCCATTGTAAAACCCTACAGAGCATGGTTTTACTCAGACACACAGGGTTGTCATGAATTACCTTACAATCCATGGCAACTGGTTTTGCTTTGTTTTTAATTGGGATTGTTAGATCAGAGGACGTTCGTAGTCTCTTGCAATTTAGAGGTGAGAGGGCCAATAAGGTTTAGCCTTTCCCTCAGCCATTCATAATAATTTCCTATAGCTTGGTCTTTCCCAGGCATCCTTTGCTCCCATGGGGGGCAGTTGGGGGAGTTACGTATCTTAGGAAGTTGAGGTGATCCGTTTTGCATAGGTCCATGAGTAAAGGATGGAGAAAGCAGGGCATAGGGACTGGAAGGAGCCCTGAAAGATAGCTTGGCTTAGGACAGATGAATGTCTGAATTAGAGGGAAGCTGAGCCTTGGGTCCTAAGGCCCCCAGGCAGGCTGAGATGGCCTTAGCAGGCCTGAATCTGGAGTAGATAGAAGGGAATGAATGGACCCAGGTCATGCTTGTGCCTGTGCCCTCAGCAGGTCCTCCCTAAAGTTTATTGATAGCTAGATGGTTCTGGTCTCAAGCTGTCTGATGTTTGTATGTCTCTTTTCTTAACCTGAGTGAAAGCCTGTTCTGGTGTCCAACGTAGTGCTGAGCACACAGTGAGTTCAGTTTGAAGAGAAGAAAGGCAAGGAGAAGAGGGGAGTTAGGAATGTAAAAGAAACCAGCAGGGGAAAAAACATGCATGGGCCATAATACCCGTTTATTTATAAAGCTGCTGATAAAATGCTGTCATGCTCATCCTCAAAAAACTCTGAGAAAACTTGGCTCAGAATTGAGCTGCTTCAGAATTTCACCAGAATTTATAAGATTGAACCAGTCTTGGTTCCCCGTCTAGTGCTCTAGCCATTTGAGCACCTAACATATGTGAGAAATGTTGCTTATCCACCCGGTGGACTCTCTGTTTGGGAAAGCTGGGTCTGGCCTTCTACCACTTTACAAAATGGGTAAGCGTCCTCCTCAACACGTTACAGGCCACTTCTTCTCCTGCCCTGAAGCCATCACACACCCTTGAAGCAGGCCGGTGCTGATACTCAGTTAAATTGAGGTAAATGACTCAAGAGAGACGAGGCTGGTAACTGATGCTATGGCAGCCAGGTTAAGGAGTTTAGGTTTTGTCTTCATGAATTTTCCTTTTAGATATTAAAGGGAAATCACCCCTACATGTTGTGGTTGAGAAACAAGATGTTAGGGCCAACATAACACACATATGCACACGGTACTCATCCATCCACCCACCCAAGCAGTTTTATCATTAGAGCACCAGAAAAACCTTGGGATGAATATCTAGGTTTCAAGTCTAACTGTGCCATCTATTAGCTGGGATTTTGGACAAAAACATTAACCTCTCTGAGCTTCAGTTTCTTCATCCTTAGAATTAAGTAGTCCTTATGTTGGGCTGGTAAGGATTAAAAATGCATATGCTCTGTGTTGCTGAGAGTTTAGGGAGCTAAGAGCAGGCGCCCTGGACCCAAGCCTTGTTTTTGGGAAGCTCACTCCAGGGGCTATAGGATCTGATGGATTTGTACTTTCCCAATAGAAAAGGAGGATGTCCTTCAACTTCTTGCTGGCTGCTGAGCCCTGGGACAAAAAGGAGACAAGCCCCAGGGCTGAGACAGTCATGTCTTTATTATCTCAGATGTCTCAGGCCTGTCCCCCGCCTGGAGATATATGGCCGGGAAGGCTTGCTCCATGGCCTCGGCTCGATTCCAGCTCCTAGGAATGTCTGGCTGTTTTATAGCAAACAGGATCATGCACAACAGCCCAGCATCCAGGCATCTCCGCCCCAGTGAGCTTATTCTCTCCGCCAGCTTGTAAAACAGTGGGACCTACAGCAGTGCGACGCAGGCCTCATGGCTTTTGGGGTCCCATCATGCTGGCACAAAGCAGCAATCCTCAAATAGTAAACCCACCGAAGGCTCTGGGTACAGGGCTAGTGGTGGTATCATACCCGAGAGCCATCTTTCACAGCAGCTCAGGTCTCGTAACCACGGACTGCCCTAATTCTAGCTGGTTTCTCTCCCTTTTGACCCTTTGGGGAGCAGCTGCATGGAGCCACTGAGAAGGCTTGTTTACAGATGCACTTGGCACTGGATGGAGAGACCAGCAGCGATGAGGCCTTGAGTTCCAACCTCCAGCTGCTCCCAGGTGCTGGGGAGCCTTCCACTCTGGGCTCTGAAGAAATGAGTCCACACTGTTCTGTTGTCTTTGGCTGAGGCCTCGGGATCTTCAGGATGAGGAGACCAGCAGACAGTGGGTCAGATGGCTGTCCAGGGCATCATTTATAACAAAACCATGTGGGCTGGCCCTTCAGGGAGGCCTTGCACGAGGACCAGGGGTCATAGACCCAAGCCGGAGGCTCCTCTCTGGGGCTCTGAAAAGAGAGTTGGGTCCTGAAATGCAGAGACTAGTGGTGAATGGAAATTACTCCTTTATTCTGGAGAAGCAGCAGCCTGCATTTTAGAGCTTTCCGAAGACTTGAACCCCCTCCTGGATCTCCCCTCATCAGGAAGTTGGCCCACCTTACAACTAGTTAGTTCTCAGTTGTTAGCTGGGTTGGGCTGTTGCTAGTTCAGGCCTCAGTTCATTTGCCAGGTATCTAGACACGTAAAATCGAAGCGCCTGATTTCACTTCAAGAAGCTCACAGTCTAGAGAGTGGATAGCAATGTGTACTCAGCAGTGTGGCACTAGTACCAGGTGGCATTTTCCTCAGGGGACGCACTAGCCCTTGGTTTTCTATAAAACGCGCCCTCTACCTTGCAACTTTTGGCTCAGTGACGATTTGGTTGGAAGGTGGAGACAGTAGTTTTCTGACGTGGATAGCTAATGGCTGAGCACCCCTACATGTGCCGTTTGACAGACTTTGTCTTCACATGGCTCTGTGATGTAGAACTGCTCTTGCTCTCATTTTAGAACTAGTGAAGGGATTTGCCCAAGGCATACTGCTGGTAGAGATGGGGTTTTTAAAAACTCCAGAGTTTTTAACCGCTAGATGCCCCTTGAGAGGAAGTATTAGAAGAGCCAGTGGGCAAGTGGCGCATATAATTTGAAATTGTTTATTTTGAAATCATCATCGCTTTAATTTGCTTTTACTCACAAGATTTATTTTGAAATGTCAGCTAAAATTAAGTGAAGGCAGGGGTTTTGTGTCTCAAAGTCAGGGGCATAGGTTAGAGGTTGGGAAACTCCTTCTTGCTCATGACCTTGTACCTCTGCTGAGTGGGCTGTATTGAGTTCTGACCCCTGAGGATATTTTGGAAGGGATCTATCTACTTGCCTTTCCCTCATTGTGCTGGGTCTTTCCAGCAAACGGAAGTTGCTATGCTTGAAAATGGCGCCTGGGCAGTGTGGCGCCTGGACCTCATGCCCTACTGAGAAGAGAAGACTGGGCATGTGTATGTGTGTGGAGTGGTGCCATCAAATGTGTGACCCACATGGGAAGGGGGAAGTGGGGAAGGGAACAGGAGAGAGAACTCTATTTTACAGCTTCAGAACCTCAGAAACCCTATACAGGGTCGCTATGAGTCGGAACTGACTTGATGGCATTTCACCACCACCACTACCTGCATGAGGATTCAGTTCTCACACTAGCCATTTGGAGGGGAATGGATGAGGCAACTGAGACTTACAAGGGCCCTAGGGACCTAGAAGGGGTACACACCCAGATCTGTGTGACTTCAGCTCCACACTAGGACTGATCTTCTGAAGAGCAAGCTAAAATCCCTCCTCCTCATCTTCTGATTTGAGTGATTGAGCTGCCCCCTGTCCCAGCCTCCCTCTTCCCAGAGTGAAACAGTCTGAATTCTTAGCAGCAGCCCTGCATCGCTTCGGTCACTTCTCTGGATCCACTCCAGCTCTGTGATGGATCAGAGGGGCAGCAACTCGCCCTGTCCTGGCTGCGATAACCATCAGCTATTCCTGAAGCTTCCCAGGTGGCTTCAGCCTCTATCCAAGAAGGTGGAGGGGGAGGCCCAGACTACAGGAGGTTCTGGAAGGACGGAGGACAGGGATGGAAAGACTCCAAGGAGAAGCAAGACCCAGAAAATTCAACTGCCATCTAAAGCTGATGGGACCAGGAACCATTCGGAACCTGTAGTCTTGTGTCCCGTATTCCCTCTTAAGACTACATTGGCACCTCTTACCGCCCTTCCAAGGTTCACAAAGCACTTCCCTCTTCAGTGGTTGACTCCTCCCCCAGCAGTCTATGCGGTTGGCAGGATAGAGAGTCTGCACAGAATAGAGGCTTTGGAATTAAGCCTGGGTCCAGTCCTGGCTATGCCGTTATCTTCATCTCTATTTTACAGATGGGATTTGGAAGTTTACTAACTTGCCTCAGATTCTGCAGGCCATCAGCAGTGGAGCTGGAATGAGAATCTAGGGTTTCTGATGCTTAGAAAGAGGCTTCATGAGGAGGACTCAGAGAAACCTCCTCACAGGCCTCTGGCTAGAAGCTACTTAAAGTCTTGCTTCAGAACCTGTTCGTTTCTGCGTCCTTACCATCTGTTTGTTTTCCTTCAGTTTCCTAGTAAAAGATCTTTTTGAAATATCTCCCTCTTGGCTGAACTGAAAGGGAAAGGGCTCATTGACTCGTCTACACCTTGGTCCAGGCGAGATGCCTAGCTCCAGGTGTGAGAGCAGTCGTCAGGGTTCAGTGTATGGGTTGCCAGCCCCTTCTTCCATGGGCAGGAGCCTGAACAGTGGATCTGGCAGGCTCAGGGCTGGGTCTGAAGGCTTCTGCCACACCAGCCAGTCTTACAGGGGCGATTCCAGCCTTCCTCACATCCCCCTAGAGCGTCTCCAGAACCATGTATGGTGCCCAGCAGAGCCCAGAGACAGTGCTGCTTTGTGAAGACAAGTGGTGGTGGTGGTGGTTGTGGGGGGCGGTCCAGGAAGCATCAGAGGGCTGGGCCAGTAGTGGGGTAAGGGAAATGGAGAAAGCTGATGGGATGGGAGGAGGGGTCCTGGTGGCACACTACATCTTGAACCGAAATCTGAAGACCAGGGCTTGGGCCCTAGGCAAGTCTCTTATCTTCTCTGGACCTGTCTCCTTAATTCTAAAGTAAGGATAAACTATATATGTGCCTCAGATTGTTGTTAAGTGCCGTTGAGTCGTCTCTGAATCATTTAACCCTGTATAGGGTTTCTGAGAAGTAGCTGGTGGGTTTGAACTGCCAACCTTGTGGTTTGAAGTTCAGTGGTGATCCTACAGTGCCACACCGATGTAGACATGTTCTTGCGACCATGGCGTGGGGCAATGTTGGTAGAGTGGTGGTTTAATGGGTGTTCAGTGGGTGGCAGTGTGCTGATGATTGCAGGGTGCTGAGGGACCAGTGAGAGCCTAGCCCACTCCGAAGACTTCACAGAGGAGGCTGTGTCCTCTTCCCAGAGAAGCTCCATTTTTTTTTTTTTTTTTTAAAGTTTTTATTGTGAATTGAGTGATAGCTTACATGGGAGAACATCAGCTTTACATTCATCATTTCATTGCAGTGATTACAATCCCCTTCATGCATCATCACTCAGCAGCATTTGCTTCCATTCCCTGTTTTTATTTTTGGATGTACACCAAAACACTCAGGAATATAGCATCATTCAAACAATCAAAGGGCACACCCTGCATGCCTGACCCCTGGCTGCCAGCACACAGAGCCCTTCTCCCTCCATGAGTCTAGAGTCCCCAGTCACTCCATCTCTCCATGACATCATCTCTGCCTCTATCTCTGGCGTCACTGCTTCTCTGGATAGGGTTGCCCACTCTGCCCCTGCTCTTCCCCCTTGATCGTCCTACGGTCCTCTGTTCCTGGACTGTAAATCAACCACTTCCCCTTTTTTGCTACAAAACTTCTACCTTTACAGTTGTGACAATTGCAATTAGTCATGATAACAATTATTCACTATCAAATCATAAGAATCCTATCCCCATCTCCTTTCACCAGCTCTGTCTTGTTGTTATAAGGTGCCATCGAGTCGGTACCGACTCATAGCGACCCTATGCATAATAGAAGGAAACACTGCCCGGTCCTGGGCCAACCTCACAATTGTTGCCATGCTTGAGCCCATTGTTATTGCCACTTTGCCAACCCATATTTCTGGGGGTCTTTCTCTCTTTCTCTGACCCTCCACCTTACAAACATGATATCTTTCCCCAGTGACTAGTCCCTCCTGACAATATGTCTGAAGTATGAGAGATGAAGTTTGGCCATCCTGGCCTCCAAGAAGCACTCTGGCTGCACTTCTTCCAACACAGATCTGTTGGTTCTTTTGGCAGCCCATGGTACTTTCAGTATTCTCCTCCAACACCATAACTCAAATGCATTAATTCTTCTATGGTCTTCCTTATTCACTGTCCAGCTTTCGCATGCGTATGAGGTCTAGACAGGATGAAAACCACTCAGTGGGAATTCTATCTCTCCCTTCTTCTCCCCCCCAACCCCCCTGCACACTCTGAAACTAAGCTCCCTCTTGAAAACTTGTAAGTCAGTCACTTCATACCTTTATAGCCCCCATTTTAGGTGGAAGCTTCATTTTTTAAATCTAGCTTTGGCAGGAGGCCTGTGAGGACTTGGAGGGCTCCTTACCTGGATAGGTGAGGAGCCAAATTGAGGGTAGAGAGTTTGGCTCAAAAAGGAGGTGCCCCTGGATGTAGGGTTGATGACAATAGAATTGGTCTGGAATCTAAGAATAGGGGGTTAGGTGGGACATTAGGAAGGCTGTGTCTAGGGTCTGGGCTTTCCCAGTGGTTGCTGAGTTGAAAGCTTGTCTTGGGTCCCTTCTGCCTCCCTGGGTACCGTCTCCCCAATTTATCAACTTCTGGGTCTCAATTTGTTTCTCCTCCTGAGTCCCCTTCTTTCTTTTCTGTTTGGGGTTCCTACCTCAGTCTTTCCTACTCTGTTTGGCACTGCCTGGGGCTGAGGATTAGTTCTGCCCCAAGGTCTAACACAGTCTGTTCCTTCACGAGACTGTGAGCTCCTTGAGGGCAGGGTCCAGTTAGAATTGGCCTCTTGGCTTCTGTGATCAGGGAACCTGTGAGCCTTGGGTGCTGAGCAAAGAGCACAACTCCTTCAGGCTTCATTTGGACTGGTCAAGGTGGCACAAGCCTGAGTTGGGCCTTCTCCCTCACAGGTGGCATGGGTGGGATGGGGGTGTGTGCTGGTTCAGAATACATGGCTCCTTGTGTCCAGTTTCCTCTTCTCTGTTGGCCCAAGCCTTGGGAACAGTGGCTGCCTTTCTGGGGCAGCCAGGGCACCTGGCCAGAGTATGCTCTGTCAGGAACTGTTTGCTCTTCAACAGACCCTGGTCCTCCTCTTAACCTAGAGAAGGCCCTGGGTTATTGGTGTTGTTCTTGGCGGGCCACTGGGCCCCTCAGCAAACAGGGAGGCGAGTGTGCACCCGGCTTGGGCCTGTTTGTGTTGGCCTTGCCAGGCGGGGGATTAGCTCAGCTGGGCTGCTAATTGCCTCCGAAGTGCCGGCTGGGATTCTGACAAGGCCTGGACCCCTAGTCCCCTCCTCCTTCAGCAGGCATGGTGCCAGGCTTGGGGGCCTGGCCCAGAAGGGTCCCATTTCTCCCGTTCAGCGCCTGCTTGGCCTAGAGCCTTGAGATGAGGGCAGGGGGTCACCAGGGATGGCGACTCAGGAAGGAGTTTGAGGAGAACGCCTATGAAGTCATGACTGCACCAGGCCAGGCCCCACTCACTGTGCCCTTCCCCCACATCTCTGAGGGCCCCCCTTACTGAACCAGACTCCACTTACCTCACGCCTTCTCCTGAAGCTCAGCACATTCTCCTCTTACTAGGAAGCTGCTGGATGCCTCTGGCCAGATGTCCTCTACCTCGGTCACTGTCCCCACTTCTCGCAGCCTGGCCCTCTATCCTTCCACTTTGCCCTTTCCTCACTCTGTTCTCAATTTTTCATAACCCCTTGGTCTACCTGTGTGTTCTTTGCCCCTTTCTAGACCTGAGCTTGACCCCAAATCGTGCTTCTGGTATTCCCCAGACTTCCCTGGAAGAGCAAAGACTCTCTTAGAGCTCTTCAGGCCTGAGTTCAGGGTGGCTGCCAGGATGGAGTCCTTCTGAGAGTCTGCCTACCCTAGGAACCTGAACCTTCCTCTAGACTCCTGCAGTCCTCCCAGGCTGAGCCCTCTGGGCCTGCTGCAAGCCCCTCCTACAGCTGACTCTCCCTCCTTGGTACGCTTCTCACCCACATTGGGACCTTGGTTCAGCCGCTCTAGCTGTTTTCCTCGGGGCTGCCTTGCCCTAGCCTTGCTGTCTGCTGCCTGGGCATCTTCATTTGCCCAGTCCCCAGTGCTGTTCTCCTCTCTGGAGATTTCTACCCTGAGAGATTTGCCTACTTCTACTTTTGGGGATGGCCTAAAGTGGGACCAAAGTTTGGGGACACATGTCCTCAGCCCCTAACCAGTTCTACATTGTCTCCGCTCTCCTTGTTCCAACTTCTGCTTTTGACCTCTTAATCTTAGAGCTACCGCCTAAACTCTTGAGAAGGAAATAATTACAATATCTATAGTAACGGCATTCCGTTCCAGCTCATTGATGTTGTTGTTGTTAGGTGCCATCGAGTTGGGACCGCCTCATAGTGACCCTATGCACAACAAATGAAACACTGCTTGGTCCTGGACCAAGCTCACAATTATTGCCATGCTTGAGCCCATTGATGCTGCCACTTTGCCAATCCATCTCCTTGGGGGTTTTCCTCTTTTTCTCTTACCCTCCACCCTTCCAAACATGATATCCTTCTCCAGTGACTGGTCCCTCCTGACAATATGTCCAAAGTATGAGAGATGAAGTCTGGCCATCCTGGCCTCTAAGGAGCAACTCTGGCTGCACTTCTTCCAACACAGATCTGTTGGTTCTTTTGGCAGTCCATGGCACTTGGAATATTCTCCTCAAAGGCATCAATTCTTCTACGGTCTTCCTTATTCACGGTCCAGCTTTTGTATGCATATGAGGTTACTGAAAATACCATGGCTTGGGCCAGGCACACCTTTAGTCCTCAAGCTGACATCTTTGCTCTTCAACACTTTAAAAAGGTCTTGTGCAGCTTATTTGCCTAATGCAATATGTCGTTTGATTTCTTGACTGCTGCTTCCGTGAATGTTGATATTTGATCCAAGAAGAATGAAGTCCTTGACAACGTCATTCTTTTCTCCGTTGATAAGAATGTTGTTTATTGGCCCATTTGTGAGGATTTTTGTTTTCTTTACACTGAGATGTAATCCATACTGAAGGCTGTGCTCTTTGATCTTCATCAGTAAGTATTTTAAGTCCTCTTCACTTTCAGCAAGCAAGATTGTATCATTTGCATATTGCAGATTGTTAAGGAGTTTTCCTCCAATCCTGATGCCACAGTTTTCTTCATATAAGCCAGCTTCTCGGATTACTTGCTGAGCATACAGGTTGAATAAGTATGGCGAAAGAATACAACCCTGTCACACACCTTTCTTAATTTTAAACCATTCAGTGTTTCCATGTTCTGTTCGAATAACTGCATCTTGGTCACAATTCTCATGAGTACAATTAAGTGTTCAGGAATACTCATTTCTCTTCAATTTGTCATTTCCGGCATACAAAGAAATCAGAAAGAGATGATGGAAAAGCTCCATATCATCAGTGAAAACAAAAGGCCAGGGGCAGATTGTGGATCAGACCATCAGTCGCTCATATGCAAATTCAAACTGAAGCTGAAGAAAATGCAAACAAGTCCACGAGAACCAAATACGACCTTGAATTTAGAGATCATCTGAAGAACAGATTTGATACATTAAACACTAAAGACCAAAGACCAGAAGAGTTGTGGGATGACATCAAGAACATCATACAGGAAGAAAGCAAAATATCATTAAAAAGAAAGAAGGAAAAAATCAAAATGAATGTCAGAAGAGACACTAAAACTTACTCGCTAGCATAGAGATACTAAAGCAAATGGAAGAAATGAGGAGGCAAAAGCTGAACAGAAAATTTCTAAGTTCAGCTCGAGAAAAGAAAGTCAAATATTACAATATGTGTAAAGATCTGGAGTCAAAAAACCAAAAAGAACATGCTTAGCATTTCTCAATCTGGGGGAACTGAAGAATAAATTCAAGCCTCGACTTTTGTTATTGAAGGATTCTCTGAGCAAATTATTGAATGATGCAGAAAGCATCAAAAAAAGATGGAAGGAATACGCAGAGTCACTGTACCAAAAGGAAATGGTTGATGTTCAAGAGGTAGCATATAATCAAGAGCCAATGATACTAAAGGTGGAAGCCCAAGGTGCATTGAAGGAATAGGCAAAGATCAAGGCACCAGGAATTGACAGAATAAAAATCGAAATCTTTCAAGAAAGTGAGGCGGCACTGGAGGCATTCACTCATCTCTGCCAGGAAACTTGGAAGACAACTATCTGGCCGACTGATTGGAAGAGATCCGTATTTGTGCCCATTCCAAAGAGAGGTTCCCCTAATAGGAACCCTGTATAGGGTTTCCGGGGAACGACTGGTGAGTTTGAACTGACAATCTCATGCTTAGCAGTCCAGTGCTTATCCTACAACGCCACATCAGGACTGACAGCTGCCATTTATTGAGCTTTACATATCTTATTTAACATCCCCAAGAAGCTGGATCTATTAGTATTTTGCTCCTTTTGAAATGAGGTAGTGGGGTGGGAGGCGGCATGGGGGGCAGTTCCATATTAGAGATGAAGAAAATGAACCCCAGAAGGAAAATGAGTTGCTAAGGTTCCATTTAGTAAGGAAGTGGCAACACTAGGATCCGAAGCCTGGCTCCTTTTCACAGTTCTAGAAAACGATTAGGCACGGGCAACGTTACCACTTTGCTCTGCCATCTTGGACCCCCTGCCTCACCAATTCCCGTCTTTCTGCCTCTGACCTCTTAATTTGAGGATGCAGTGCCCTTTTCTGTCCATCTGTACTCGAGACCTTTTATCTTTGTCTTGACTCTTCCTCTTAAAAAATGTTCTCCTCAACCGCCCCACCCTCACCCAATTGTCCACAAATTTATGTGTGCCCTTACCATGCTGAAAGCATCCAGCCCTCTTTAACCCCACACGATCAGCCTAATGGGCTTCATTCGACTTGCTGTTCACAGGTTGGTCTGGATTTACTGTGGAGAGGTGGGATAGGGGGTGGGTGATGGACAAAGCCTGTGGTCTTCCTTTTTAAGGGTGAGGACTTCGCTCAACAAGACTAGGTTCCTAGAAGCCACCCTGGGCTTCCCTACCTGCAGGGTGCCTGCTTGGCTGTGATTTCTGACTGGAGTTACATGAGGGAGCTTCAAAAAGTTTGTGGAAAAATCCCTTTATCTACTAATTCCATTTATCCACACAGTTTTTGAAGCACCCTCATATGAAGCTCTCCATCCTGACTTGCTATCCTGATGGGGCTCCAATCTTGGAGTTCACCAGCTACATACAGGCTGTCCTGTATGTAACTATGTCTTTGGGCAATAATACTACAAGAGGACTTCAGAAAGGTTTTGGAAAAATGGAATTAAAAGATAATGGAATTTTTCCACAAACTTTTTGAAGTCCCCTCCTAAGTTTTTTTCCATGGTTTCCTGCCTCTTGTGTCAGTACCTAATTTCCCAGACCCTCTTCTGCCCTGGATTTGTCCCTCCTCGCCACAGCAACAGTGAAGAAAGGTTTGGACAGCTTATTCAGGCCAAGGTTTAAACAGCTGATCATGGTTCAGTGAGGTGCCGATCCGGTTTCTGTGTGTTATTGGTGGAACTTCAGATGGTGTACTGGTTGAGTCCTTGTGGCATGTAAACCAATTAGTTATTCAGAAGAAACGGGGCTTCTCATATCTAGAACTGAAACTATTTTTTATCTGCTTTTCCCTTGTTCCCAAGTTTCTCTTCTGTCTGCTAAAAAAAAACAACACTCACTGCCACAAGTGCGAGATAAAGAAATAATCATTTTATCGTGTGTCAGCCTATGTCATGGGGCATCATGGGGCTGTCACAATGGCAAGGAGCGTGGTATAAAAATTGGACAAGGGGTGGGGACAGCAGAGATGGGTAGCAGCATCCAGAGCGGGGGCTTGTCAGCCAGCCCTAGACCTCAGAGCGCATGCCCTTTGCCATGAGACCAACAGAGAGGGTTTCAGAGAGGACAGGGACCTCTAGCCAGCTCCCAGGCCCCTAAGGGACCAAGAATGGATGGGCTATGTTTGGGTCCTGTGTCGGTTCCCCGTCTCCGTTATAGGCGCAATTTGGAGCTGGTTGTGTCAAAGGTAGCTCCACTTTCCTTTGGGGTAGTGATGGTGGTGGTGGTAATAACAGCTTGAGTGGTAGGCAGAAATTCCCAGAATCTGGTCCGATTCTCCAAGGTCCTTCTGAATCCCAGGAGGATGGGCCTTGAACAGCCCGCAGGCAGGCAGCGGGGTGAGGGCTCTGAGCGGACACAGACTCTTCTCACCAGCAGCATACCAGCCTGGACTTGATCTCCCCTCAGCACTGGGGACAGCACTGGAATGGAGGAGAGTGGCTCAGTCCTAGTCTCTGGAGGGGGAGGGGTCCCCACTGCGTCCTTTGGGTCTGCCTTCTGTCAGTGCGGGATAGTGTTTTCCCTGGTGCTGAGAGCCAGCTGAACTGAGCCCGCCAGAGGAGCAGTGCGTCCAACTGGGCAGCTGTGGGCACACAGATGGCTCAGCTTTCATCCACATCAGAGCTGGCCTGCCCCAAGATTATCCCCACATTCGGCTCCAGCATCTTACTTGGTTTTGGCCTCCTTTCGGGATGGACATTAAGCAGAGAGCTTGGATGGGGGCCAAGGGTGTTGACCCTCTTTGTGAAAGAACCAATACCAGGAGGCACAAACCATGAGGCCTGGAGGAGTTTCTGCAGCCTGGAGCCATATTCTGATTCTGAGGCTGAATTTAGACACTGAACTCTGGAGTCAAGAGCTTGGTCTGGGGACCCCAAATGGGGAACCCAGAACTTAAAACCTCAAACGTGGAGCCTCACTGAGAAGGCAGTGTGGAGACTGGGTAACCTCTCTGACAGAATGTTCCTCGGATGCTTGGATGCCCACTGGGAAATGGCTGGGTCAAAGGCCAAGCCTTGCTTTGCACATGCTCTGTTTACAGGTTGCTGCTCCTTCGTGGGGACTCTTCAGTACCCATGAAACCTGGCACTTCAGAGAACCAGCCTTCCAGCGGAGCACTTCATCTTTCAGGAGCTGCTCAGCTGGCAGTGTGGGATTCCTGCTGCTGTCCTGTTCTCACCCTCCAGCCAGAGCCCCCTCCCCAAGGTTCAGACCCAAAGAACTGAAAGTCTCTCTGCCTGTGGCTGAAGGAGCCAGGGAGCTGCGTGGACTGGGGGGCTTTTGTGGCGTAGCCTCTTCATCTAGCGCACGGTGTGATTGGGGCCATCACTTCCCTCTCAGTTGTTTGGTCTGCCTCCCAGGGCTGTGGTGATCATCAAGTGATGGCCCAGCACACAGCCTGTAACATGGTATTTGTTAAGTAAATTTTGTTAAGTGAGTGAAATATGGTTGGGAGAGAACTTTTTGCACAGCCTTTTCCCTCTCTCGGAGAAAGAGCACTATTAGTGACTCAGATGGGGCCATTGCGGCCCCCTCCCCCCTCTGCCCCCACTGGATCTCAGCCTGAGAGGGACTGGGGGAGCCTGGACATGGGATGGCCTTTGGGTGGGACTGTAGCTTCTCTTGCTTTCACCTCACCTGCTCTTCCTGCCTGGAAAGTCCCAGAGCTTGGGCCTCTCAGCTACCCATGTGAGGGCGGAAGTGAACCCTTCACCTTTGACCTGCTCTCTGCTTAGTCCTTTTCCAGGGGCTTGAGAGACAAGGCTGCCAGACTCAAGCTGATGGGAGGGTGTGTGTATGTGTGGGACTGGACAGTTCAGAGTCTTTTCTGGTGGGGTGGGGGTGACTTCCACCACAACACCGACTTGTCTCAGACCACCACCCTCTTCTAGACGGCAGGGCTGGTAGTCAGTCACATGGCTGTAACTCCGTGTTACCCACCTAAGTCTGCAAGGAGAAACGCAGGCACAGCTCACAACGGAGTGGTCAGCAGCAGCCCATGTGATAGCCAGAGGCTGCCCTTTGGTCAGTGGCAGCCACAAAAGCCTAGACTTCAGAGAGACCCTGATTGGTGACCTTAGGGTGGCCTGCCTGGATTCAGCAATAAATAACATGAGGACCCAAAAACCAAACCAAAACAAAAAATACAGCCAGTATCTTTTGGGATAGGTGGTGAGGGACTGCTTAAATTATCGGCCTTCCCCGGGCCACTAAATGGTTGCTGGGCGTGTGGCCGGGCAGGAGGTCATCGGCACGTGTGCAGCTCGACGAGCCGCTGGCACTGCCGGCACTTCACAAAGCAGCACCAGTGGAATTTGCAGCTGCAGCGTTCCGCCAACTCCACCTGCGCCGTGTGGAAACCGCGGCCGCAGCAAAGCAGCTCACAGCCGTCGATGGCCTTGGACGTCTTGTTGCACGTGCGGCCTCTCGTGCCCAGCACGCCACTGCGCATGTCCTGCTCACAAAAGTCTGGGCTAGGCTCCAAGTACACCAGGTCCTCATCTGTATGTGGTTTGAACTGCGCGTTACGGGGCACCAGAGCCCTGGAGGAGCCTACACGGCGTGGCTCCACCTCAGTGGCACCATCAAACTTCTCCTTCAGCGAGTGGCCCACCTGGCGGAAGGGCGGCACAGCCCGCCAGCACGTCTTTACCTCGCAGGAGCCCGACACCCCGTGGCACTTGCATTCCACCCGCATGTGCGTCAGGATAGCCTGGGAGGGGCAGGGGGAGAGAAGAGGTCAGTGGAGGCTGGGAGGAAGCCATGGAGCAGACAGTGGGTCATCGGGGCACATCCCTAGATCGCAGATTGACTGTCAATCGGTATCCACCCGTTGCTGTGAGTGCAACTGTGCAGCTTAGGAGTTTCATGAGTGACTTTTTGAATGTCAATGGCCAGGCCTTTCTTCCATAGCACCTCTGGGTGGACTCAAGAGTCAGTTAGCTGAACTTACCTAGGGACTTCCCTTTGCACATCGGTAAACTGAGCTGGGATTGAACTGTGCATTATGGGGCATCAGATCATTATGAGCTATAATGATGTCTGACACTGATCTCTTGTCAGTGTCACGTGAAACAGTGAGTGACAGGTGGTATGGTGGGAAAAGACACTGCTGTTAATCTTCACAGGAACCTTGAACGTAGGTACTGAGAAGCTACGTGGTGTCAGTTAATGCACGTGGCTTTGAGACACAGCGGAGGACTCGTTCTTTTCATTTGGGGGAGGTATGATGACAGAAGACTGGATATACACACACACTACAAGGCAACTTCAAAAATCACCTGCAAATGTGGAATTAAAAGATGCTGGAATGTTCCCACCAACTCTTTGAAGCCCCTCTTCTGTCTGGGTAGGGAGCATGTGTGCTGTTCTGGGGTCGGTTTACAGTGTACACCTGCTCAACTGTCCACGTCCCATGCTCTGCTAGCCTGGGGGCTCACTGCCTGCAGGGTCTGGGACCTGGTCCTATGTGCACATCACCCAGCTCAGTGCGTGGCTTGCAGGAGGTGCAGGGCTGGGCAGAAGCTGAGCAATTGTTTTCCAAGTCATGCCCATCCCTCCCCGAGTGGTGGTGGGTGGCTGTCACACTACCTTCCTGCCAGCCTCATTGTTGTGAAGGTTCATGAGGGCCCGGCTGGATGAGGCGCCCTTGCTTCTCTCCCGGACGTCCACAAACGACTGTGAGAAGGCCACGCCATAGGCGATGTTGTCCGAACATCCTGACCACTGGAATCCTGGAGTGCAGTGGGGCATAGAGAAAGCCGCAATGGGTGAGGGCTGGGGCCCAGGGAGACAGGGCAGGGGAAGGTGTGGCCCCAGTCCTCCTCCTACACTTACCCTGTGGGCTGACCCCGTGTACTGTCCGGTCACAGCCACACTTCTCCAGCTCCCCACTGCTGCACGCCCGTGTCACTGCAAAAGCCACACCTGCTGACGAGATGGCATACACAAAAGCCGCCTCCCGAGTCCCTGTGGGGAGGCAAGAGGGAGGACAAAGCTAGGTTTCAGTGCTTTTCAGAAGGGGTCTGGGACAAAGGGCCTCCTAAATGGCGGGAGCCCATGGAGAACAAGGCAGGTGGGACTCAGGTGTGCCCGGCACACTACTGGCACTTGTTCTTGTTATGACTATGTCAACACTGCCCGAAGTTCTATTTGTATTGCTTATCTAATCCACATCCCTTAGCACCCCCATTTCAGAGAGCGGTTAGGCAACTTGAGCCAGCAGAGAGATACTGTTTTCAGAAGCTTCCAGAAGATTAGTAATGTAACATCATTTTATGGAAGACAGAACAGCTCAGAGAGGTGAGCTGACTTACCCACAGGACAGAGCTTGAAACTATGACGTAGCAGCGCTAGACAATAGATCCAGGGCCAGCCTCCTCCAAACCTTTCTTTTTCTCCATTTCCCAGCTGATCCCACTGAGCTCTGAGTGGGGTTTCTAAATATGTCCTAAGTTTCCTTATAACTTTAAAGAGTAAACCATAATGTTGCTAAATTGTACATATATAAAATGTTGAAATGGCAAATGTCTTATTACATATATACCACAATAATAACAAAGTCAGTCATAGTAAGACCAGCTCCTAACACAACTGTTGCTGGTCACTAGGTGCCTATTATATATAAGCCCTCCACCACTAGAGCTGTATCCCCATTTGACAGATGACAAAATGAAGGTTCAGGAACACAGATCTGACTACCTCTGCTGCCTATCTTTCCCTTTCCCCCATGGCTGCTCTTTGATTCTATTTCGGTGGCTGCCCTCCTCCATCCCCTGCCTGAATGGGTGTTTTTATCTTCCTAGGACTGTGATGGGTAGAAGTGTGCCGGGGGCATGGGGGGTGTAGCAGCTGCGGAGACTTGCTGGGGGAGTGTGTGTGCAATGCATATGTGCATGGCCAGCTGGGTGTGTGACCAGACAGCCCTGCTCCCTCCTGGGGCCCTGTGAGGGCCTCTGTATGCCCGTGACTGTCCTTCTGTCTCTTGCTGGAGTGCCCGTGTCCGCAGGAGTGGAGGGGGCAGTTTTGGCCCTGTGGTTGGCAATTACCTCTGCGACACCCAGGCCTGTGCTCTTGGCTGCCCCGGGGAGCAGTCACCGTGGTTAGAGCAAACAATCACCTCCTCTGTGCCGTGTCTGTGGACAGAGGCAGCAGAAGCTGGTGCTCGGGTGGGAGGCAGCTCAGCCCGACGACTCGGGACACTTTGTTCTCGGTTCGGGCCTTGAGCTGCGGACACTGCCCACCATCCTCTCTCCTACTCACGCTGCCCCCCACATGACCACTTTGGGCTGGCACTGGGGGCTTGGCTGAAGCAACGGGGCCTTGACAGCCTGAGACGGAATCTTCTCCAAGTTAATCGAGGTTAATAGCAGGATCATGTTGGTTGGTTTTGTGCTGTGGCCGCCCAAAGAGAGACGACTTCAGTTTCTGGTATTTCTGGTATTTCCAGGCCTGAACCAGTACACATCTTTGCCCCAAAGACCAAGGGGGAAGGGCAAACAAACGGAGAGAGAGGGCTGATGGGACCTGCGGGGCAGCCCCACTTCTCGGCCTGGTGTGATCCTCTCTCCTCTATTTCTTGTGCCTCTTTGGCAGCCTCAGGTATACCCCAAATTCTTGATGACCTCCTCCCCTAAGTATTAGTAGACCTTGGGGTGCAAGGCCTTTGTGAGCTTGCTTAGGGAGACTTCTGCTGCCTCATTCTTCATGCCGATATCCATACACTGGGACTCTTGGTCCCCCTTGCTCTGACCTCAGGAGAACAAGGATACCAAGGCATTCTCAGCTTAGCTGAGTGAGGAAGAAAGAGATTCGGGAAGAAGATCATAATATGAGCTAAAGCTTATAGGTGGAAGCTAAAGCTTATAGGTGACTCATAGTGACCCTGTGTAGGATTTCCGAGGCTGCATATTTTTACAGAAACAGAAAGCTCATCTTTCTCCTGTGGAGAGACTGGTAGATTCGAACTACAGAACTTATAGTTAGCAGCCCAGCTCATGATCCACTGCGCTACCAGGGCTCCTAAAGCATCTTACAAACTTTAACTCATCAGAACAATCCTATGAAGTAGATAACTTTTAATCCTCATTTTACAGATAAGGAACCTCATTTTACAGATGGTCAACTGGATGGTTAAATAATTTGTCAAAAATACCCAGCTAGAAAGTGGTGGGGCCAGAACTTGAACTTGGCAGTCTGGCTCCGTGGTTCTCATGGCGACCCTAAACCCCTACGGAAAATACAGGCAGTTCACCTCTTACCATCTCCCATGCATGAAGTCAAGAACTTCCTTCTTGTTGTCAAGTACCGTGAAGTCGGTTCTGACTCACGGTGACCATGTACAGGATTTCCGAGGCTGCAAATCTTTACGGGAGCAGAAAGCCTCATCTTTCTCCTATGGAACCACAAGTAGTTTCGAACTGCCGACCTTGAGATTAGCAGCCCGATTCGTAACCACTACGCTACAAGAACTTCCTTAGGTTACCCTAAATCGGTGTGGCAGGATAAGTCCAGTTCATTTTCTGGGTTCTTTACCAGGGTTGGGGAGCATTTGGCCTCAGTGATTAGCACAGGAGGCTTCTGGAGGTCTGGAGAATGTGGTCATGCTACCTTGCCCCTAAAGCTGATGGCAGTAGCTTTTCCAGTCTTTTGTAACCAGTCTTGGTCCTGGACCTTTGGCTCCAGTGCTCCCACCTCCGTCCAGGGCCAGTGCTCCCAGGCTGAAGCCTTGTTTGCTAGTGGGGGACCGTGGCAAAGCCTGCTGGTCCCGAGGCTGTGGAGACAAAGGACTGTGGTGGTCCGGGGTGTAGCAGCGGGGCTCTCAGCAAGCTAGATGATTGTTTCTGGTGAAGGTATGGCCTGTTTCAGCCACACGAAGGTGGCATTCCTTGCTTTGTCCTTTCCTGGGATGGTGGAGCTGGGCTGGGGCAAGGCAGAAGTCTCTCTAAGGTGTGGAAAACAGCCATACAATTCTCTTTCTTTTCCATAAAGCCACTTGGCCTCTCCTACACCCGATTCCTTTTGTCCTGCTGTTTTGTCTTCCTAGGCTCCACACAAATCCTGTGTGTACTCTGGGCCCAGCTTCAATACCATCTTTTCCAAGGTGCAAATCTACTTGGGACTGGGAATTCAGAGTTGTTCTGTGGACCCTTTCTGAATGCCCCAGGGCCTTCCTATATATGTCTAAGGCCGTGACAAGCGGCGACCACTGTCTCCAGCTCTGCTCTTCAGAGGAAGAATGGGAGGCTCGGTGGCTCGCCCAGGGTACCTCAGCCAGTAAGTGGCCATGCGGGAATTGGAGGCCAGGCCTGTCTAACCCAAGACCCGTGCTCTCCTGGATGTTGGAATGGAGGACATTCGGATGGGAACAAATGTTTTGGGGAGAATAGACTGAGGCTGAGTTGGGTTGGCAAGGACCCCATGAGCATGGTGATTCCTGGGCACCAGGGCGAGTGGCCAAGTAGAAGTGAGTCACAACTTAATTTGTTTCAAAGCAGACCTAGTTGGTGTCCAAGAGAAGTAGGGCAGGATAGGCACAGAGAAAGACAGTATCCCCTGGTCTCGTTCCACATTTGTCTCCAACCCGCCTTTCCAGTTTCCTTTGCCCTCCTTTCATCTGCAGAATCTCACCTTGTTTTGAAGCCACCTTCGAGAAGCCTCTCAGGACTTAATAAAGGCTTTGGAGCCAAAGTTGTGTTAGACTCTTACTGACAGCATAGCCTACCTTTCTAAGCCTCATTCCCGCAATTCTAACATGGGAATGGTCATGCTGACCTGGCAGACCAGTCCCTCGCGCTTCTCTCTCAAGAGATTCCCAGGCATTTTCGTTGGTATGCTTGCCCCATGTGATTGGTACTAGGCTCCGAGATAATTCCTTTTCCAGTTGGCAGATGTGTTTGGCTTCTTCAGCCAAACTGAAGTTCCTGGGACCAGGCAATGCTTCTCACGTAGATGTCCTAGCACCCAGCACAGGACTGCGCACATCCCAGGTCCTTTGCAGCTACTTGGAGGAAGACTTCAGCATTGAGTAAGAGCATGGACACTCAGCCAGGCAGGCCTGAGTTCTAGTCTTCGTTCTGTCACTTCCTAGAGGTGTGATTTCAGTTTTGTCTATAAAATAGGGCTTTATGAAGATTCAAGGAATCCTGGTGTGGCACTGTAGGATAAGCAGGGAACTGCAAGGTCAGTTTGAACCACAAGATTGATGGTTTCAATGCACCCGTCACTCCTCAGAAACCTTAGCTATGAGTTGGAGCTGACTCAATGGCACTTAACAACAACAATGAAGATTTAATGGTATAAAATAGGGAAAATGCTTAGTCCAGTGCCTGGCATATAGTAAGACCCAAAACACTTGCCTGTCAGTTTGTTGCAGTGTGGTGGATTGGGTGTTGCTGTGATGCTGGAAGCTATAGGATAAGCACTGGACTGCAAGGTTGGTTTGAACTGCAAGGTCAGGGGTTTGAATCCACCTGCTGCTCCTCAGAAACCCTATACAGATAGGTCACTATGAGTCAGAACTGACTTGAAGACACTAAACAACAATCACAGGGTCATCTATGCCAGACAGGTTTCAGTGGAGCTTCCAGACTAAGGCAGACTAAGAAGGAGAGGTAGACAGACCACTTCTGAACGGTAAGTCACTGAAACCTTATAAATAGCAGCTGGACATTGTCAGATACAGTGCTGGGAGATAAGCCCTCAAGTTGAGGTTGGAAGGCACTCAGCATATAACTAGGGATGAGCCGATTCCTCAAAATAGTTGTTGTTAGGTGCCATTGAGTTGGTTCTGACTCACAGTGACCCTGTGCACAACAGAATGAAACACTGCCCATTCCTGTGCCATCCTCACAACTGTTGCTATGCTTGAGCCCATTGCTGCTGCCAGTGTACCAATCCATCTCATTGGGGGTCTTCCTCTTTTTCTCTGACCCTCCACTTTACCAAACATGATATCCTTCTCCAGCTACTGGTCCCTCCTGATAACATTTCTGAAGTATGAGAGACAAAGTCTCACCATTCTGGCTTCCAAGGAGAACACTGGCTGTACTTCTTCCAACACAGATTTGTTTGTTCTTCTGACAGTCCATGGTACCTTCAATATTCTTTTTCAACACCGCAGCTTCACATGCATCCATTCTTCCATGATCTTCACTAGTCATTGTCCAACTTTTACATGCATGTGAGGCTACTGAAAATACCATGGCTTGAGTTAGGCTGGGAAGTAAGTTCCAGTCTCTTCTGACATCCATTTTGGTCTTTTCTTTCTTTCTTGTCTTCTTAATGGCCTTTTGTTTTATTCTTGTATGATGTTCTTGATCTTCGGTTCTAGGTCCTCGGTCTTTAGTGTCTCATGCATCATATCTGTTCTTGAGATGAGCTCTAAATTCAGGTGGGATGTGTTCAAGGTCATATTTTGGCTCTCATGGACTTGTTTTAATATGTTTCAGTCTGAACTTGCATATGATGGTCTGTTCCACTGTCTGCCCTGGCCTAGTTTTGGCTGATTATATAAAGCTCTTCCACCATATCTTCCTACAGAATTAGTCAATCTGATTTCTGTGTATTCCATGTGGTGAGGTCCATGTGCATACTTGTCTTTTGCATTGTTTAAAAAAGATATTTGCAATGAAGAGGTCATTTGTCTTGCAAAATTCTATCATGCAATCTCCAGCATTATTTCTATCACCAAGGCCATATTTTCCAACTACAGCTCTCCAGCGTAGAGATGCTAAAGTAAAAGGAAGAAATGGTAGGTAAATGACTAAACAGAAAACGTCACAGGGCAGCTGGAGAAGACAAAGTCAAGTATTGTAATGAAATGTGCAAAGACCCGGAGTTAGAAAACCAAAAGGGAAGAACATACTCAGCATTTCTTAAGTTGAAAGAACTAAAGAAAAAATGCAAGCCTCGACTTGAAATACTGAAGGATTCTCTGGGCAAAATATTGAACTATGCAGAAGGCACCAAAAGAAGATGGAAGGAATACACAAAATCATTGTACCAAAAAGAAATGGTCAATGTTTATAATCATTTCAAGAGATAGCATATGATCAAAAGTCAATGGTACTGAAGGAAGAAGTCCAAGGTACCCTGAAGGCATTGATAAAGAACAAGGCCCCAGGAAGTATTGGAATACAAATTGAAATCTTTCAACAAACTGATGCAGCACTGGAGGCACTCACTTATCTAAGCCAAGAAATTTGGAAGACAGTTATCTGGTCAATTGATTAGATGATATCCGTATTTGTGCCCATTCCAAAGAGAGGTGACTCAATGGGATGCAGAAATCACCAGGCAATACCATCAATATCATATGCAAGTCAAGTTTTGCTAAAGATACTTTAAAACTAGCTACAACAGTATATTGACAGGTAACTGCCAGAGAGTCAATCCGTATTCAGACGAGGATGTGGCATGAGGGGTATCATTGCTGATGTCAGATATATCTTGGCTGAAAGCAGAGAATACCAGAAAGATGTTTACCTGTGCTTTACTATGCAAAGGTCTTCGACTGTGTTGGTCATGACAAGCTATGTACAATATTGAGAAGAATGGATATTCCAGAACACTTAACTGTAGTCATGAGGAACCTACATAGACCAAGAGGCAGTCTTTTGAGCAGAACACAGGGGCACTGAAGGGTTTAAAATCAGGAAAGCTGTGTGCCAAGGTTGTATTCTTTCACCATATTTATTCATTCAGTATGCTGAGCAAATAATTCGAGAAGGTGGATTATATGAAGAAGAATATAAGTATAAGGATTGGAGGAAGACTTATGAACAACCTGCTATATGCAGTCCTGGTGTGGTGCTGTGGGTTAATGCGCTAGACTGCAAGATCATTTGAACTGTAAGGTGGGTGGTTCAAGCTTACCTGCCGCTTCTTGGACACTATGAGTTGGAACTGACTCTATGGCTCTCAACAACAACAACAACAACAACATATGCAGATAGTCCTGGTGTGGTGATAATGTGCTGGACTGCAAGTTTGGTTTGAATTGCAAGGTCACCAGCTGCTTCTCAGAAATCCTATACAGTGTCCCTATGAGTCGGAACCGCCTCAACAGCACTTAACAACAGCAACATATGCAGATGACACAAACTTGCTTGCTGAAAGTGAAGAGGACTTAAAATACTTATTGGTAAGATCAAAGACTACAGCCTTCAGTGTGGATAGCACCTCAAATGTAAAGAAAACAAAAATCCTCACCACTGGATCAATAAATAATATCATAATAAATGGAGAAAAGATTGGAGTTGTCAAAGACTTCATTTTGTTTGGATCCACAATCAATGCTCATGGAAGCAGCATTCAAAAAAATTAAACGGTGTATTGCATTAGACGAATCTGCTGTATAACACCTCTCTAAAGTGTTGAAAAGCAAAGGTGTCAGTTTGAGGACTAAGGTGCCCACGCCAGGGCATTTTCAATAACCTCATATGCATGTGAAAGTTGCACAGTGAGTAAGGAAGACCATAGAAGGACTGATGCATTTGTGTTATGATGTTGGAGAATATGAAAATTACTAGAAGGACAAACATATCTGTGTTGGTTTAAGTATAGCCAGAATGTTCCTTAGAAGCCAGGATGGCAAGGCTGTTTCTCATACTTTGGGCATGTTATCAGGGGTCCAGTTACTGGAGAAGGACATCATGCTTAGTACAGTGAAGGGTCAGTGACATAGAGGAAGAACCTGGCTAGATGGATTGACACACTGGTAGCAGCAATGGACTCAAGCTTAACAAAGATTGTGAGAATTGTGCAGGATCCGGCAGTGTTTTGTTCTGTTGTGCATAAGGTTACTATGAGTCGAAGCCGACTCGACGGCACCTACCAACAACATGGAGCTTTTCCACTGTGTCTTCCCA
>NW_006408565.1:16994985-16997208 GCF_000296735.1 Chrysochloris asiatica | reverse complement strand
AATGTTCTTTTTGATGATGAATGCGATGCCATTTCTCTTCAATTTGATATTCCCGGCATAGTAAACCATGTGATTGTCAGATTCAAAATGGTCAATACCAGTTCATTCAGCTCACCAATGCCTAGGATACTGATGTTTATGTGTTCCGTTTCATTTTTGACAACTTCCAAGTTTCCTAGATTCATACATTGTACATTCCGTGTTCTGATTATTGACGGATGTTTGCAGATGTTTCTCTTCATTTTGAGTAGTGTCCCATCAGCAAAGGAAGACCCTGAAAACTTTACTCCAGTTTTATTTTGAGTGCTTTCCAATCTGAGGGGCTAATCTTCTGGTACTATATCTGACAATATTCTGGTGCTATCCACAATGTTTTCATTTTCCAGCACTATATCTGACAACGTCCTCTGCTATTCATAAGATTCTCAGTGGCTAAACATTTAGAAGTGCTTTGTCTCTTCTTTCTAGTCTGTGTCAGTCTGGAAGCTATGCTGAAACCTGTCCTCCATGGGTGGCAAATAGTGGTGACATAGTTTCCAGCATATAGTAACATGCAAGCCACCACAGTATGACAAACTGACAGACAAGTGGTGATAGGGTTTCCAAGGAGTAGTTGGTAGGTTTGAACTGCCGACCTTGCAGTTAGAAGTACCAGTGCTTATCCTACAGTGTCACAGAGTTGGACAGTCCTAGGCATTAGTTAGGTGAAATGGACTGGTGTTGGCCATTTTGAATCAGAAAATCATATGGCAAATTGAAGAGGAATGGCATTGTATTCATCATCAGAAAGAGCATTTCAAGATCTGTCTTGAAGTACAATGTTGTTTGTCTGTGACATGATAATATCCACATGCTTACAAGGAAGACCAGTTAATAATATTATTATTCAAATTTACACATCAACCACTAAAACCAGTGATGATGAAACTGAAGAATTCTACAAACTTCTTCAGTGTAAAATTGATCAAATATGCAATTAAGATGCATTGAGAATTACTGGTGGTTTGAATGTAAAAGTTGGAAACGAAGAAGGATCAGTAGTTGGAAAATATGGTCTTGGTGATAGAAATGATGCTGGAGATCACATGATAGAATTTTGCAAGACCAATGACTTCTATATTGCAAATACCTTATTTTCAACAACATAAATGGTGGCTACATACATGGATCTCACGAAATGGAATACACAGGAATAGAAGAATTGATGCATTTGTATCACGGACTGCCAGAAGAACAAATGAATCTGTGTTGGAATAAGCATAGCCATACAGCAATGGGCACAAATGTAACAACAATTGTGAGGCTGGCACAGACTGGGCAGTGTTTCGTTCTGTTATGAAGAGGGTTGCTGTGAGTCAGAGCTGACTTGACAGTACCTAACAACATTAACAATGGGAAGAGATAATGGAGAAGCTCAGTATCATCAGCCTAAAGAAGGCCAGGAGCTGACGATGGAAGAGGCCATCAATTGCTTACATGCAAGCTCAGGCTCCAGCTGAAGAAAAGTAAAACAAGTCCACGAGACCCAAAATATGACCTTGAGTATCTCCCACCTGAATTTAGAAACCATCTCAAGATTTGATGCATGAGATACTAATGATGGAAGATCAGAAGAGTTGTAAGATGACATCAAGAACATCCTACATAAAGAAAGCAAAAGACCATTAAAAAGACAAGGAAGAAAGCAAAAGACCATTAAAAAGACAAAGTAGATGTTAGAAGAGACTGAAACTTGCTTAATCACAGAGAAACTAAAACAGGAAGAAATGATGAAGTAAAAGTAAAAAGAAAATGAACAGAAAATTTCAAAGGACAGCTCAAGAAGACAAAGTCAAGTACTATAATGAAATGTGCAAAAACCACAAGTTAGAAAACTAAAAGGGAGGAACATCCTCAGCATTTATCAAGATGAAAGAACTTAAAAAAAAAAAAAAATTCAAGCCTCAATTTTCAATACTAAAGGACTGTATGGCAAAATATTGAATGATGTAGGAAGTATCAAAGGAAGACGGAAAGAATACACAGAGTCACTGTACCAAAAAGAGTTGGTGGATGTTCAACCATTTCAATAGGTGTTGTTGTTAGGTGCCATCTAGTCAGTACCAACTCATAGTGATCTTATGCACAACAGAAGGAAACTTCCCGGTCCTATGCCAATCTCACAAATGTTGCTACACTTGAGCCCATTGCTGCTGCCAATGTGTCAATCTGTCTCACTGAGGG
>NW_006408565.1:16981826-16994190 GCF_000296735.1 Chrysochloris asiatica | reverse complement strand
CTTTCAGCAATCAAGTTTGTATCATCTGCATATTGCAGGTTGTTAATGAGTTTTCCTCCAATCCTGATACCACATTCTTCTTCATATAATCCATCTTTTCAGATTATTTGCTCAGCATACAGATTGAATAAGTATGGTAAAAGAATACAACCCTGGAACATACCTTTCCTGATTTTAAACCCTTCAGTGTCCCATTGTTCTGTTAGACAGACTGCCTCTTGGTCTATGTACAGTTTCCTCATGAGAACAGTTAAGTGTTCTGGAATATCCATTCTTCCCAATGTTGTCCATAACTTGTCATGATTCACACAATCAAAAGCCTTTGCATAGTCAGTAAAGCACAGGTAACATCTTATTGGTATTCTCTGCTTTTAGCCATGATCCATCAGACTTCAGCAGTAGTATTTCTTTCATTCCACATCCTCGTCTTAATCTGGCTTGAACCTCTGGTGGTTTCCTGTCAATGTACTGTTGCAGCCATTTGTGAATCATTTTTAGCAAACTTTTACTTGCATGTGATATAATGATATTGTCTGATGATATCCACATTCCATTGGGTCACCTCTTTTTGGAATGAGCACAAATATGGATCTCTTCCAATCAGCTGGTCAAGTAGCTATTGGCCAAATTTTTTTCATGAGGTACTGTATGATAAAAACTAATGATATAGAAGAAAGAAGTCCTTCACTGAAGGCACAGGTGAAAAACAAGGGTACAGGAATTGATGAAGACCAATTAAAATAGATGAGGCACTATGCCAAGAAATTTGGAAGACAAGTTATGCCAAGAAATTTGGAAGACAATTACCTTATTAACCGATTGTAAAAAATCCATATTCATGACCATTCCAAAGAAAGGTGACCCAAGAGAATGTGGAAATCATCGAACAACATAATGAATATCATGTGCAAGTAACATTTTGCTGAAGATAATTAAAAAATGGTTGCAGAAGTACATCAACAGGGAGCTGCCAGAAATTCAATCTGGATTCAGAGGAGGAAGTGGAACAAGGGCTCTCATTGCTGATGACTAATGGATTCTTGGCTGAAAGCAGAAAATACCAGAAAGATGCTTACTTGTATACTGAGTCTGCAGAGGCATTCGACCGTGTGGATCATAAAGAACTATGAATTAACATTGCAAATGGGTATTTCAGAATACTTAATTGTGCTCATGAGGAACTTGTACAGAGATCCACAGAACAAGGGATAGATATTGAATGCTTTAAAAACTATAATGGTGTGCTCCAGGGTTGAATCATTTCACCAGATTTATGCAGTCTGTATGTTGAGCAAAGAATCCGAGAAATTGGATTATATGAAGATGAATGTGGCATCAAGATTGGAGGAAGACTCATTAACATCCTGAAATATGTGGAAGACACAACCTTGCTGGAAGTGAAGGGGACTTGAAATATTTACTGATGAAGCTCAAAGGCCACAGCTTTCAGTATGCATTGCATCTCAATGTAAAGAAAACAAAAATCCTCACAATGTACCAATACACAGCATTGTATCATGATAAACAGATAAAAGCTTGAACTGTCAAAGATTTCATTTTGCTTATATCTACAATCAACATTCATGAAAGCACCAGTCAAGAAATCAAATGAAGTATTTATTGTATTCTGAAAATCTGTAGCACAAGACCTACTTGAAGTGTTAAAGAGCAAATATATCAGTATGAGGACTAAGGTGCACTTGACTTAAGCCATGATATTTTCAATCATATACATGTGAGGAGTCCTGATGTGGCACTGTGGGTTAATGTGCTGGACTGCAAGGTTGCTTTGAACTGCAAGGTCGGGGGTTCAAGCTCACCAGATGCCCTATACAGGGTTGCTATGAGTCAGTACTGACTTGACGGCACTTAACAACATATAATATACATATAATACATATAAGAAAACAACATATAATAATAACAACATATGCATGTGAAAGTTGGACAATGGATAAGGAAGATCATAGAAGAATTGATGTATTTGAATTGTGGTGTTGGCAAAGAATACCGAAAATACCATGGAACAAACACATCCATCTTGGAAGAAGTACAGCCAGAATGCTCCTTTGAAGCAACAACACTTGTCTCTTGTACTTCAGACATGTTACCAGGAAAGACCAGTCCCTGGAGAAGGACATCATGCTTGGTAAAGTGGAGGGTCAGTGAAAAAGAGGACCATCAACAAGATGAATTGGCACAGTGGCAGCAGCAATGGGCTCACAGTTGTGAAGATGGTGAAGGACTGGGCAGTGTTTCGTTCTGTTGTACGTGGGGTCACTATGAGTCAAAATGGACTCAATGGCACCTAACAACAACGTTGTGACTGTTGTTGGGAGGCTAATTCCCTTTTATTCATTTGCTAATATATCAAATGATTAAGAGGGCATTAGACACTTGTTATGTGCCATCGAGTCGGTTCCGACCCATAGCGACCCTGTATAGGGTTTCCGAGGGTGTAAATCTTTACAGGAGTAGAAAGCCTCATCTTTCTCCCGCAGTGCAGCTGGTAGTTTCGAACCGCTGACCTTAAGGTTCGCAGCCCGATTCGTAACCACTACGCTACCAGAGCTCCTTAGAAGGCCATTAAGGTTGACCTCCTGTTAACCATTGATCTTTCTGCACTTCTTCCAACATGGATCTATTGGTTCTTTTGGCAGTTCATGGCAATTTCAATATTCTCCTGCAACACCATAACTCAAATGTGTCAATTTTTCTACAACTTTGCTCTTCAACACTTTAAAAAGGTCTTGTGCAGCAGATTTGCCTAATGCAATACGTTGTTTGATTTCTTGACTTCAATCTTTTCTCCGTTGATAAGAATGTTGTTTATTGGTCCAGTGGTGAGGAATTTTGTTTTGATTTCCTCAGGGCAGCATCCTTGCTTGCTTGCTTACTTCCTCACTAAACATTTGCTGATCACACACTGTGAGCAGGAAACCTGGTGTGGCATTGTAGCATAAGTACTGAACTAGTTACTATGAGGTTGGTGATTCAAACCTACCAGCTGCTCCTTGTAAACCCCATAGAGTTGTTACGAGTCATAACTGACTGAAAGTCACTTAACATTAATGCTCTAAGTGCAGCCCCATGCACTAGGGGCACTGAGGCGAATACTCAAGAAGATCCCAGGCCAGGGGTATCTCTGTCCTGCTTTTACCCCAGCAGGCTTCTTGTGTGTGACTTATCTGGTGGCAACAAAGAGTGTTCTCACCCTCATTGGGTCTGACCTGATGACAAGTTGATGACAAAGGTGAGAACACAGGTTTTAGAGGGTGGTAACCCAGAACTGGAAAGCATTTACTTCTGCAGTCTAGCTGGTGTTATTTTAGAAAGGTGTCATAAGATGGTGTCAGGCGCATGGGGAGTGGAAAGGTTGAGCTCCACAGATCCAGACAGGCTGGGCTTCAGGTCCTCCCTTTATGGCCTCAGAGCCCGAGGCTGACAGAGCATGTTGCTGTTGTTTGTGCTTTCAAGTCAGTTCAGACTCTTAGTGACTCTGTATAAGGTTTCCAAGGAGTAGCTGGTGAGTAAGCCATTCAGTGCTTATCCCACAGTGCCACACCCAGATCCAAGGGGGCATGTTGTTGTTGTTGTTAAGTGCCGTCGAGTCGATTCCGACCCATAGCGACCCTATATAGGGTTTCCAAGGAGCAGTTGGTGAGCTTGAACCACTGACTTTGCAGTTCAAATGACTTTGCAGTCTGGCGCATTAGCCCACAGCACCACACATGGGCTCATTGAATTTCCTCTCTAGAGTAGGGACTTGATCAAAGTCACAGAGCAAGACATGAGAGAGGTAGAAGGAGGCCTGCTGTTAATTACAGATGGGGAAGCAAGAGGTGGTTTTCCCACTTCTCCCGCCCTGTTTGGGTAGCCCACTCTGACACCCCAGCATAACCTGCTCCCTGTGACTTTGAACTTTTGTCCAGTCCTCTTTATGCCACCCTCAAACCCTCAAACCCTCTGTACCCATTCAGCAGCTATCTGTTGCTGACTTCCTATGTGCAGGTCAAGGCACTGGAGCCAAGCAGTGACTGTTGTTGTTGTGAAGTGCCATCGAGTCGGTTCCAACCCATAGCGACCCTGTATAGGGTTTTCAAGGAGCAGCTGGTGAGCTTGAACCGCCAACCTTGCAGTTCAAATGGCTTTGCAGTCTGGTGCATTAACCCACACCGCCACACCAGGCCAAGCAGCGACTGTTGTTGTTGTTGTCAGGTGCCTAGCACACATAAAAGCCATCCCTCATCTGCTCCGAGTACCTGCTCAGTCAAGTACTTACCTTCCCCTTCCTCCGTTGCCCCAGACTCCATCACTACTAGGGTTCTGATAGATTTTCAGTGTAGAGTACAGTTTGGCCGCCTACGACACAGAGTCCTCATCATTCACCGTTACGTCACCACCTGTTTTGGACCCATGGGCCGTAGCTTCATTGTAGGGACTCAGGGAGTGTAGAACCTGGTGGTCGAGACCTTGGGATGCTGCCAGTCTTGGAGCCGGCCCCGGGAGACTCTCATTTGCAGCATTTCCAGATTGTGACTAGAATCCTAGGAGGCTGGTCCTGCCATTGTCCCCCTTTTACAGGGAGGAGGTCAGTGAGACTTAAGAGAGGGGACAGAAATTGCCCAAGATCTAGCCAGGAGGTGGCAGGTGCAGGTTGTGGACATGTGACCACCCTCTGCTCATTGAAGCCTCCTTTCTCAGTGTACCACGGGAGCCACAGGAGGATCTGGTGTCAGACAGCACATAGTAGATCTTTGACAAACAGGCGCTCTGAGGAATGCTTGAGTGTCTTATGTGGTTAAGCGCTCATCTGCTAATTGAAAGGTTTGCTGTTTGAGTTCACCCAGAGGCATCCTGGGAAAAAGACCAGGAAGTCATAGGCATTGGATGGAGTATAGTTCTACTCTGACACACGTGGGGTCACTATGAGTTGGAGTCGACTAGAGGATAACTATAATTGGTTGTTTTTCTCTTTTCTAACTATAGCCAGGGTCCTGTTAGCTCTGCACTCTTCCACAGCCTGAGGCCATGACCCCAGGCAGGCAGCTTATGTATGTGGGCTTCAGCCAAACTTCCTAGCCCCTAAAGCTAGGTGGGGTGTGAGAGTGCTGAGGGGTCGAAGCCACCTATGAGGAGGACCGCACGGTTATTACTGATGGCTCCTCTCAGATCAAGGAGCTTCATGACAACCTTCTGAGGCTCTGAGGAGTGAAGTCACCGGCCCGAGCTCGTTCTTCCTCATCAACCCCTGAACTTTCTGAGGCCAGTGCTTTGCCCTCAGGCCTCAGGAGTTTTCCTCTTGTCTTTCCCTTTTCCTTTTGTTCAGTGGAAAATAGAGAATTTTCCAAAAGGAATTTTACCAAGAGAGAAAATACAAGAATGGGAACATCAGGGGAAAGGGGAGATTCAGACTCCTCCAAACACAACTGGTATCTGCCTGGTGTGTTTGGCCTGGTGCCAGCTCTGAGGGGACTGGATGCTTATCCAAGCCACTAGGTAGGATTCTCAATGTCTCCAGTTCTTGCAAGACCAGGTGTGAGCACTCCCTCCTTGTCTCCTGCCCCTACAGGTAACTCAGGCACTTCTCTACTGGGTCTTGAGAAGGGTCAGTGGATTCAGGCCAGCACTGACCCACACAGCCCCTCTGTGTCCCTTCAAGTTCTTGTCCTGACCTGCTTTCTGTCATTAGATGACATCCACTAACTGTCCTCCATGCCAACCCCTGCCTGGTGCTGGGGGGGAAAGAGCCCAAGGTTTAGTGATGGGGAAAGGGGGAGACAGGCATTCCTGGTCAGTATAAGAGATGTAATGATAAAACAGTGTGCACACATATGGCTTAGAAAAAAACATGTGAATGTATGTAAATACATAGAGATCAAGGGATAAGGCAAATGTGTTAAAAATGCAAACCATTATTGAACCTGGATAAAAAGTACAGAGATTCCTTGCAGTATTTTTGCCACTTTGCTGTATGTTTCCCAAAACTTTGTATATTGTATCGAAACAAAAATTGATTTTTTAAAAAAAGAAAAGACAAGACTAGCTGTGGGAACCTCCGTGAAGGAACTTGTAGGACCTGCGAAAGCTTTGTGGAGGGGGTACTGCTGGGCTGGTCAGAGAAGGGGTGTGAGCACTTGGGGTAGAGGACGTAGCATGGACTAAGCCACGAAGGGGAGAAAGGGCCTGGCCTATGAAGAAATCCTGCTGACTTATCCACCAATCCTTCCCAAACACTCACTGAACACCCACTGTGTGTGAGGGGACTGTCCCGAGCTCAGGCTGTAACTTGAGGCTGGATTCTGGACTTAGCGGATAGTCATGGGTCCACAGTGGTGGGTACCATCACCTTGAAGAGCCTTCCCTTCACCACCAGGCTGTTCACCTCTTCCAGAACAGCGATGGTCAGCAATGCCAAGCATGATCATGCCTTTTTGGCTCCTGCCAGCTTCCAGGAGAATGGCTTCCAAATTTCTATCATAGTTGGTTTCCAACAACATCCACAGGGTTTGCCACAGCCTAGCAGCTGAAGCCATCCAGGACCACAGGTGCCAAGACAAAGGTTGGCCTAGACAACCTCTTCCTGTTGCCTGAGCAAGTCAGAGGACCCTGTCGACTGTTGGTGTCTCTGAAGTGTCAGTTTCATGCTTAGAAAGTAGAAGAAGTGGCAGCTGGTTTGGAGCACTCTCTTATGAGCATGCAGCCTTCCGGTTTCATGGAATGTTTTCTAGGCCCTGGCCCACCTTCCTTTGGCTTAATGCCTTCTCATCTTTCTGATCTTAGTTGGGAGCCCCTCCTCTGAAGAGCCTCTGCTGATCACCCCAACTGAGGAGACGAAGGATCCACTTTTGTGCTTCCCCAGGCTCTTATACCCTTCCATTACAGCACTTCCCTTTTGTAGGTAAGAGCACAGACAATGAGGCTAGGTTGTTTAGCTCAAGTCCTGGTTCTGCTTCTTCCTAGCTCTGTGACCTTGGGCAAGTTACTTAATCACTATGTGCCTCAATTTCTTCATTGCAGTAGGCTAGGTGAGTTAATACTATTAAAACAGTGTTTGATCCATAGGTAGTACTACAGATGTGCAAGCTTCTACTCCTACTGGATCGATGGCATTTGTTTTCCCATCTGTCTCCCCCACTGAGCTGTGACCCCGAGAGGGTGAGAGCTGGCTTCTGGTGATGCCTGTGTCTCAGGGCTGGGTTCAGTAGAACTACTCAATATGGTTTGTCAGATGTTCAAATGAACGAGATGGGCTGGGCTTCCTGAGGCACAATGCTAAGGTAGAAACAGCAATGGACTGGGGGTCCGGAGATCTCCTCCTAGTTGGAATCCTGAGTTTGCTATGAACTCTTTGAGGAATTGTGGGCAATTAAGTCCTTTCCCTGTCTGAGTCTCCGTGATTTTCTCTCTAAATGAAGCTCACACTGAACATACGTCTTTCGGTAGAGTGCTGCCCAAGTAAAAGCCCTCAGCCCCCAAGCCCAGCTCCTGCCTGGGTCCTTCTACCCCAGGCTCCAACGAACACATTCTTTTTACGTTTCACTGTCATCGTATTCCTCACTCATTGAAGCGGTGGTTTCCTTGGGTGGACCACACCTCCAGCACCACGGCCACCCCCGGGGACCCCATGCCTGGTCTTCCCTCACCTTGCGTCACCACCTTGCCGAAAACTGGCAGGGAGTCGAGTGTGGAGCAGTTCCAGCGCCGGTTCCGAAACTGGTACTGGCACTCCTCAATTGCGAGCTGGGCGCCGCGGCGCACGGAGTCCATCACCTCCAGGTTCCGCTTGCACATCTGCACCTGCCTCTGGATCAGGCCCTTGAGCTTCTCACACGTTTCCTCCTCCGAGATGCTCCCCACGGATGACAGCTTGGCCAGGTACCTGGTAGAAAGCGGTGGGAGGTGGGGCTCCTACACATAGGCGCGCCAGGGCCCTGCCCCCTCCTCTTTCCATTCCTAGATGAGGCCTAAGTCCCAGCTCTGGTGTCTGGAAATGACGGATTCCAGCGATTGGTCGTGACTGCCTACTTTTTTTGGGATCAAGTTGTCTTCCAAAGAAGGCCTGATATGCAGGCAGTCACAGCAGGCAGCAGTGTCCCAGCCAAAGGTTCCCTCCCAGTCCTGTGTCCATCCTTCTACCCCATGGACCCCACCAACCCATGGGCTCTGACACTTCCTGTGAGCCTGGAGCCCCTGTCTGCCCAGGGTGTGTGTCTTTCCCCACTTCTGACAGGGACCCTGGCGACAGGGACCCTAACCACAAAAGCAATAGCAGCCTGGTAGTAGGAGCAGAGACCCTGCCATCTTCCACAGTCAGTCCACTTTCTGGCCAAGACCCCCACTGCTACCCATTTCCCAGAACTGCCAGATGCAGGCCAATGCCATTGCAGCAGCCCTTGGGGTGGGATATTGATGCAGAGAGTGGACAGGACATGGGTGTGTGTCGGGGGTTTTCAAAAACAAGGTTTACCATGCTATTCCCTTTGCTCCTGAGCTTAATGGTCTTAAAGTAGACCCAACGGTGCTTGTCCCATCTCATGGGTTAATTGGTCACATTCTAAATGATAATTCACATGAAGGCACTGTGTGGTCAGGCATGCTTCAATTTCAGGGGTGGACAGGCATGCACACACTGTTTATTGAACACCTACTGTGCACCACAGAGTCCTGGTGTGGCACTGTAGGATAAGCAGTGGACTGTTAACCATAAGGTCAATGGTTCAAACCCACCAGCTGCTCCTTGGAAACCCTATACAGGGTTACTATGAATTGAAATGGACTTGACTTAACAACAACAATGTACCACATACTATGGCCTGTTGTACCTTTACTACAAATCTATAAGGAAATAATTATTCTGTTCACTTTATGGATTTCAAAATAAAGGCTAAGAGAGTAACTTGTGCAAGGGGACACAGATAGCAACGGAACTGCAACCCTTGTAGCCCTTGAGCCTTCCTCCTGCTCGTCCTCCTTCATAGTGGGTAGAATTGCCTAGGAAAGCCTGCCTTTGTGGTGATGTACACTGAGATCTGGGCCAGGAGCTAAGGGGACCTGGATCAACACTGCAAAAATGCTCACTAGGATGGGAGCAGAGCTGGGAAAGGCTCTATGAAGGATGAACAGCCCCATGTCAAGGGAAGGGGGGGGCCTGTATTTACTGAGCACTTTCTAAGTACAAGCTACTTTTTAGAGAGGTGACATGCCTGGCTCCTGATTACCCAGCTTGTAAGGGCAGACCTTCATTGAGCCCAGGTTCAGATGGTCCCTTAGTTTGTATATCCTTCTTCCCCTGCATCCCTGGGCAGGTCAACTGCACATGGAAAATACAGAGACTAAAGGGGGTGGCAGCCTGGTGGCACTGCATTGGGCAAATCTGCTGCACAAGCCCTCTTTAAAATGTTCAAGAGCAAAGATGTCAGTTTGAGGACTAAAGACGAAGGTGTGGTGTTTTCAGTAGCCTCACATGCATGTGAAAGTTGGACAATGAATAATAAGGAAGACCATAAAAGAATTGATGCATCTGAGTTATGGTGTTGGAGAAGAATATTAAAAGTACCATGGACTGCTAGAAGAATTAGCAAATAGGAGTTGGAAGAAGTACAACCAGGATGCTCTTTAGAGGCCAGGATGGCCAGACTTCATCTCTCATACTTTGGACATGTTGTCAGGAGGGAGCAGTCCCTGGAGAAGGACATCATGATAGGTAAAGTGGAGGGTCAGTGAAAAAAAGGAAGACACCTGAAGAGATGGACTGGCATAGTGGCAGCAGCAATGGGTTCAAGTACAACGGTTGTGAGGATGGCACAGGCTTGGGCAGTGTTTTGTTCTGTTGTACATAAGGTCTCTATGGCTCAGAACCGACTCTACAGCACCTAACAACAAAAACAACAGCTTGGAGGTGGGAGGAGAGAGCTCGCCACCTTCCTCGTATGTCCAGTGGGGAGATATGTTTGAGCATCACTCGTCCATGCTTCTGGGGAGAAAGCAAAGTATAAAGAATGACAGACTTAGGGAATGTTCACTGGCAGGAGTCTGGTCCAAACCCCTCCTTTTTATAGGTGAGCATTCTGAGACCCAGAGAGGGAATAGGACCTTCCCATACTCCTGGGAGGAAGTGGAGGCCCCTGCTCGCCCTTCAGCTTCAGTTGCCCAGGCCAGCAAACTGGGGCCTTCTGGGGGTAAGAGGTGAGGCTACTGCAGCATGTGGTAACTTTCTTGTCCTAGGCAAGACCGTGGTGGAGGTAGGGCTGAGGGCTGGGTTTGAGTCCTCGTTGTGTGCTACAGGTCTGTGTGGTCCCTGGCAGGTCACGGCGTTCTGGGACCATCTCATCTGTGGCACAGGGAAGGTAGCACTGGTCCTGCCTATGCCAAGGGGCTATTGTCAGAAGCCAGAGGGGTCTTGTGGGTGAAAGACAGATATATGTGGGACCTGAGACCACATTTATTTGCTGAACGAATGAAGCAAGGAATGACAGATGACTGAATGGAAAATGTACATATTGCTGTTGTTAAATGCTGTTGAGTTGGTTCCAGCTCATAATGACCCTGTTTCCAAGGAGCGGCTGGTGAGCTTGAACCGCCAACCTTGTGGTTCAAACTGACATTGCTGTCCAGCACATTAACCCACAGTGCCATACCAGGACTCCGGAAAAGTACATAGCATTATTAAAATAGGAGAAATTTTTATGATCATGGTAATAAGAACAGCTAAACTTCATGGAGCTTAGCTAGGTCCAGGCTAGGCACTTGACTTACATTATTGTTTAATCCTTTCAGCAAGTCTTTTTGTACAGGAGGAAACTGAGGCACAGGCAGGTCAAGGACTTGGCCTTGTGTGCAAGGTCACATAACTGCTAAGGGATGGAGCTAGGATTTGAACCTGGTGGTCAAACTCACCAGCTGCTCCTTGGAAACCCTATGTAGGGTCGCTATGCGTCAGAAGTTATTCGACAGCACTTGACAATCACAACATGCCCAGGCTTTGGATTGAGACAGTATCTTACACAGCTCAAGGACGAGAATTAAGAGCTAGGATGGCTCACCCTGAGGACTCAGGCCAGGGCCAGTACCCCTGGAGGTATGTAGGATTCTATTTGTCAGGCATGTGGGTGGGTTGTGGGTTGGAACTTTACCATGCGGGGGTTTATTGAAAACACAGGTGCCTGGACCCCACACCAGGCAAGACCTGGGGGCACCTAGTTTTTAGCATCCTTCCAGGTGCAGTGGCCTGAGGGGGACACCAGTCTTCCCCCCCCCAGTAGGAGAGCTGTTGTGAGAAATGAGCACATCTGGCCCTCAGGGGGCACACTGGAGGCATACTCTCCCTTTCCTAGAAGTATGGACTAGTTTCTCCCAAGCCCCTCATTCCTCATCTCCTGGGCCTGTCCATGGGTGCAGAGACTGTCCTGCTGGGGCCTGGGAATAGACGGGGGATGTGTGTGTGTGTGTGTGGGCCTGGCCCGGCTCCTCAGCCCTGCCTGGGCTAGCTGTTGGAAGGGGTCTTCTAAAGAGCCAGTCCCACCTGCTGTTCTTGGCCTGCAGGGGGCGCCAAGAGCCCAGCTACTGGCCATGGGCCAGATCCCTGTTTGGGAGGTCAGGGGTGTAGGTGAGTGAGGGGACAGGAGGTGCACCTGAAGCTGCATCCTATTCTGCTCTGATCCAGACTTGGCCTTTCGTTGAGGGGGCCCTATTCCCTCTGTGATCTGGGGGTACAGAGCTGGTCTGTCCTTATCTCAGCCTCTGTTCCTTCTTTATCCAGCCGAGGTCGGGATGTGCTGAACCCTGGCCTCTGCTGACAGGGGTGATGGCAGGGCTGTTTCTGGAAGGGGAGCAGGCTGTGTGGCCTTAGGTAAGTCCCTGTTCCACTCAGGGTCTCATATTCCCCAAGGGTACAGTGGTGGAGTGAGTCTGTTCAGCCTTGGCCTTTCTCTCTATCTGAGTTGACAGTTCTCCTCCCAAACTGAGAGATGGAGACCCTGTCATTGAGTGACAAGTGAACTGCCCACCCCCTCTGCTCTTGGCTCAGAACCCCACAAGAGGAGCCAGGTTGCAATGACAGTAGCAGGGATTTAGGGTAGAGCACTGGGCTCCCATGGCCGTGAGTCACTGGGACAGCTTTCAGGAAGAAGCTGAGAGCCTCTTCCGCTGAGGAGCCTCCCTGCCCCCATGCCTGGCACCAATGCCCACCCCCCAGCCCTGGCCTTCATCTGGCACAACAGCTGTCCCCATCTAGACCACAGGAGGTACAGCCCCACCCCCAGCCTGCTCTCCCCCATCCCAGGCTCTTGCCAGTGGAGGACTGGGCACTGCAGCTGGGAATGGAGGGTAGAGAATGGTAGGACCCCAGGCATCACAGACTCTC
>NW_006408565.1:16971595-16981726 GCF_000296735.1 Chrysochloris asiatica | reverse complement strand
CCCCCCCCCACTTTTACAGCTTGCTGTTCTGCCTCTGGGTTAGGGCGCCTGACCTCGTTTTATAGGTGAGCAAAGTAAGGTCCTGAGAGGTGAAGCGGTTTGCCCAGAGTCACATTGCTAAGATGCAAACCCAGCTCTGTCTGCTTCTCAACACTTCCACTGTGGCCTTGCCCTGTCTGATGGCTGAGAGGGACAGACACTACCTGTGTCGTGTCTGTCTGTCCCTTTTGGCCTCCTCTTTGCTTAGCATAGGGTGCGGCACACGGGAGCTGTTCAATGCCTCCTTGCAGCATGAATGGAGGACTTGTCCTGTCTTGGTTCTCTGTGCTTGCCTCCTGGCAGGGCACACAGCAGGGAGAGCAGAAGCCTGGGGATGAAGATAGGGGGCTGTCTCTGGCGCCAGACCCTGTCTTTTGCCTTCCAGCTGCCAAGGACTTGAGGACCCTTTGGAGCTAGGCTCCACTGCTTCTTGGGCCCTAAAGGAGGCTCAACCTTTCCCCCAGAGACACGTCTGCTACTTGCTGACCCTGGCACTGGCCGGGGCTCAAATACTGACTGCTCCCACCAGTTCTGGAGGAGTCAGTGGCTAGGCGCTAGGGGAGGAAGCCACAGATGGGCTGGGCTGGGCTGGGCCTGGGAGGGCCTCGACCATCCCCAATTCTCTGGTTTGGGTCGCATTACCCCACTTTAGACTCCTTCCTGTCACTGCTGAGCAATTTGCCACCTGCTGCTTGGCCACTCAGGGCTCTGGCCGTGGCTGTGCCATTGATTGGGTTATCCTGCCAGTCCAGGCTGCCACTGGCCCAGAGCCTAAGGGGGACTGCAGGTTCTGGAGACTCCTCCCAGGAGGCCCGCCCTGCACCCGGCCCGTGCCTGCAGCCTCGAGGTTGGAGGGCCCTGCCAGGGAGATCAGATCCTCTCGGCCACCTGCTGTTTTCATTAGAAACTAAAATTAGCTGGGCTTGTCCCAAGCTTTTCCAGGTTTGCTTGCTTTTTTTTTTAAAAAAAAAATACACAAATTCCTAGAGGAAAACCTGCACCTCTCCGGCTCCTCCCTGGTTCTTGCTCATGCCTCCCGAGAAGAGGGGACGGGAAATAGCTGGAGCGCTTGGGAGGCCAAGTAGATCAGTGTCGTGGGTCCTGGCTTGCGGGTGTCCAGGTGGGGGCTGGGACGCCAGCCCAGGCCTCTCTGCCCCCTCCCTTTGGCCTCCTTGCAGGCCTGGGCCACATTTAGAGCCTCCTCAGGAGCGGTCATGCCTGCGATACCAGGGTGGAAGGAGGCCAAGAGGGCAGGAGGAGGCGGCGGAAGGAAGGAGAGTGCTTACTGACCAAGAGCTGCCTAGGGAGCCGTGTTCCTGGGGGAAAAGCAACGGCGGCGACCACATCTCCATCCAGGACAGTGTTGTGGGTGAGGGTACCTGGTGCCCTATGGTCCTCCCACACCTACTTTCCCCCAGCTATTTCACATGTTTGCCCATGACTGTAAACCATGGTCTTAGAATCTGCTTTTCTAGCTCCTATCGTAGTGGTTACGAATCGGGCTGCGAACCTTAAGGTCAGCGGTTCGAAACTACCAGCCGCTCCGCGGGAGAAAGATGAGGCTTTCTACTCCCGTAAGGATTTACACCCTTGGAAACCCTATACAGGGTCGCTATGGGTCGGAAGCGACTCGAAGGCACTTAACAACAACAACAACAACAACAATCCCCCTTGGCAGCGTAGTGGTTACGAATCGGGCTGCTATCCTCAGGGTCAGCAGTTCAAAACTACCAGCTGCTCTGCGGGAGAAAGGTGAGGCTTTCTGCTCCCGTAAAGATTTACAGCCTCGGAAACCCTGTACAGGGTCACTGTGAGTCAGAACCGACTCCACGGCACATAACAACAACAACAATCCCCCTTTGACTCTTGTTCACAGCCTGGTCAGGACACACACTTGGAGCCAGGCAGCTGTGTGATAATCTCATCTCTACAACTATTAGCTGTGTGACCTGAGGCAAGGTAGTGAATATCTCTGAACCTCAGTGTCTTCATCTATGTAATGGGCGTAGTCCTCACCTCAGAAGGATGGAACACTTCACGCTTCTATGAAGCACTTCACAGCTATTAGTGGGTTATCATCATGACTAGGTTTGCCATATCTCCTCCAGCCCTAAGCCTTCCCACAGTCCTTGGAGCGGGACCCTTTACTGGAACATAACCAGCTGCTGGAGTCTGCTCATTGGTTTTCTTTGCTTGCCTTTAATAGTCTTCTTGGACCCGAGAATACCGAAGGTTGGGGTATACTCCCATGATTCTGGGTACTCTCTAGATGGAGGCTGCACTTAGAGACTGTTTCTGGTGATTGAGACTCTCTGAGGATCAGGTATATGAAAGATACGTTGGGGAGATGTTAGGAGACCAGGGGCTGGGGGCAGGTGCAGGTGTGCCTAGGGACCTTGGTCTGGTTGTTTATGTGCACATGAGATGACAGGGAGACTGACACGTGCTACTCAACAATGGTCACACACCTCAATAAATCCTACGGTAGCAATGCAGGTATGATCACCTCCATCTTACAGAGAGGTAACTAAGGCTCAGAGGGGGATGTGTTCAAGGTCATACAGCCAGTATGTTGGTTGGGTCAGGATTTGAACACAGGCCCTCCTGACTCCCAAGCCTGGGGGATGGCTGATCAGGACCAGGCTCCAGAGATGGTCTGGGACACCCGAGGGTGGGATGATTTGGTTGTCAGTGGACTTGAGAGAGGTGGCCTGATAAGCCCTTTTAGAATCCCCCCGCCCCCAATGTATTTTCTGCACCACAGTGAGAGCCTGGGCTTCAGGGTTGCTTTCAAAAGTGAGGAGCCCTTGGGAGGATCATGTCTCCGTGGTTACATGGCTACCTGAACACTGCCTGGGCCTGTGGTCTCTGCAGCCAGCAGAGCATGGAAGGAGAGGATGCTCTGCCTTGAATCCCCAGTGAAGGGGCCGACTTTACAAACACACATGGTAGTTTGTGGATGGTGGGCATTACCTCTCCTCCACCTTGGCACAGCTCCAGGGTCTTAATGCCCAAATTCTTTTTGCTCCAAGTGCTAAGATCTGGGGGCCCCTTCCAGAGCAGAGCCCCCATTCCTGCGTTGAGGACTCTAACCTGCCTTCCTCCCCACCTCCTGACATCCCCAGCTCCTCAGAGATCACACCTCAGCACCTTATTTCATGTCTCTTGGCCCCGTGATTTCCCTTCATTCCAGAATCCTGGTACCCCCGCTCTTCTGTTTCACTCTGTGTCCCCCATTTCCTATTGGGAATTCCCTCACCCCCATTTCCCAGGGGAGCTGGTGGCTGACCAAGGGCCAGGAAGTGGCCCCAGAGCTATGCCTGAGGTAAGAGCTACCTTCTCTCCTGGGGGGTATTTATGGTTCTGGGTGAGTGAGTGTTATATTTGGGGTACTTTGTGACCTCGCCTTGCCCCCTAATTTGCCAACAGAGAGCTTCCCTTTTGAAAAGACCTACCCTTGTGATTGTTGAAGCATTGAACCCTCGAACTGTACTTCTGACCTTGGGGGAGGGACTCTTGAGGGGTGGGGAGCAAAGGGGGATGGATGCAACCCCCATCTGAATCATCTGGAGCCTGGAGGGAGCTTCATGCTTGGGTGAGCCCAGGTTTTAGAGAGTTCCTCAGTATGACAGATCCCTTCTAAAGGCCCAGTTCTGGGAGAGTCCGAGACTGAATCCCCCTCCTGCAAATCAGGGCAGATGGAGACATCTTCCTCTTCCCTTGCTTACCACCTTCAGCACAGACAGCAGACTGGCTAGTGGCAAAGACTGTTCATTTGCTACAGAGAAAGTTTTGGAAGGGCAGTCAGCTCTACCACAAACACACTATGTGATCCTAAGTGCTAGACTTGAGTGGGTCTTGACAAGAAGTTGGTATGTTTGAATGGGGCACACTAGGCAACCACCCCTGGAAGCTGGCCATCCCTGAGAACCCCTCTAAGCCTGGGGTGCAGAACAGCTGGGCCTCACTGGTGGAATATGCTGCCGCCTCCAGCCTCAGGGAAGGACTGCTGGACCCAGTCCTGAGAGGCCAGGCCTTGGGAACAGAGTGAGAAATATGGTTTGTGAGGGCCATTCAGAGTGACAGCAGAAAAGAGGCCCCGGAGTCCCATCAGCAATTCCCTGCTGCTTCCAATGGGCCTCTCAGAAGATATTTTGTGAGCTTCCGGAGGCTCCATCCCTCGCTTCCCTCCTCCCTCCAACCCTTTCCTCAGACCAGGTCCCTCCTCTGTGGGGGTTTGGCTGAGGAACTTGTAAAACATAGTTTGGTTTCCAGTTTGCCAGAAGATGGGAAGGTGGAGAGGGGTTTGGATGGGGAAGGGGGGAGCTGGTGGGGTCATAGCAGGGAGCAAGTTTTCTCAGAGTTTGGCTGAATCACAGAAGATACAGTTCAGGACTTGGAGATAAAACCTGGCAACCCCTGTGGAAATCTGGAGAGCAAACATGGGGTTGCAGGTTCACCTTCCAGATGGGTTCACGGAGCACGTGAGGCTCTTGCAAGCTTGGTTGGAGTGGAGGAGCCAATGGCGGGTGGCTGTCACCCCGCCTGTGGCTCCCGGGCCAATTCCGTGCCCAGCTGGCTCAGCTTAAGTCTTTCTCTCCAGAGGGAGGAATGAGAGACAGGAGGCTTGATACAAATGCTTAGCTTTCCAGATGCACCCACAGGGCCGAGTTGGGCGAGTTTCAACAGGTTTGGGGAGCACTGTCTTGTCAGAGGCTTGCTGAGTTGCTCAATTGCTAATCCAGGGTTGAGGGAAAAAAGTCAAACCCTAGCAGACAGCTGAGCAGAGACTCAGCCTGAGTAACCCCCCTGGGCAGAGCCTGGTCATGGGGCCCCATGACAGAGGGGAAAGAAGCTTGGCCTGGTGCTGAGGACCTGGGGGCTGCATGTAGATGGCTGGGTGACGGCCACATGCCCTGACACCCACTTTGGCACATTGTGGGCATCATGGAGCCTCAGGGCAGTGGGGTTGAATCTCCTTCCTAGTGGGGGCTTTAGAGATAAGGTATCATCTGATAACAACTTAAAATCCTCCGTGGTGAGCAAATCCTTTCATTTACCCATCAAAACTGACAGAGCACCTCAACACATCATACACGGATTAGGCATGAGGGGGGCGATTCAGAAGGGTTTACACCACAGTCTTGGTCTCTAGATGGTCATAACCTTGTAGAATAAGTGAAGAAGGAACACTACTGGTGCTGTTAGGGGCTCTAAGTCTGTGTCTAGTTATAGTGACCCCACTGGACAGAGTAGAACTGCTCCATAGGGTGGCAGAAGCTGTACTCTTTACAGAAGGGGTCCTGCTGGTGCAGTGGATAAGAATTAGCTGCTAACTGAAAGGTCAGTGGTTCAAACCCACCAGCCGCTCGTTGGCAGAAAAGACCTGTTCCTGAAAAGATTCCCTTTGCCATTGAGTCAATTCCGTCTCATAGCGACCATGTAGGACAGAATGGAACTGCCCTATAGGGTTCCCAAGGCTGTTATTTCTCTCTTCTGCTCAGCAGCCCAGCACTTAGCCACAGTGCCACAAGGGCATCTTGAGGACTGTTGTTGTTGTTGTTAAAGTGCCATTGACTCAGTCCCGACTCATAGCAACCCTGTCAAGGGTTTCCGAGGAGCAGCTGGTGAGGTTGAACCGTTGACCTTATGGTTCAAGCCAACCCCGCAGTCCAGTGCATTTACGCACAGCGCCATGCCAGGACTACTGTCTAAGACTACTCTGTCTTACACTGTTAATATGAGTCAGAATCGAACCAACCCACAACAACAGAAATCTTTATGGGAAGAGATTTTCAAGTCTTTTCTCCTGCAGAGCTGCTGGTGGGTTTGAACTCACAACCTTTCAGTCAGCAGCTGAGTGCATAACCATTGTACCACTAGGTCCATTACTGGACTGTATAATATAGTTAGGGGATAAAAACGGTGAGATTAGGACATGTGAGAACAAGTCAAGTTTAAGTCCAGCTTCTGATTTGCAATATGAATGATTGCATAGTTTAATGAGATGTGAAAGTGATTCTCAACTTGCGTGTGATGTTGCTCCCTAGGGGATAGTTGGTAATGTGTGAAGACATTTCTGGTTGTCACAAGGAAGCAAGTATGTTATTTCTTGTGGGCAGAGGCCAGGGGTGTTGTGAAACTTCTAGGATGCACAGGACAGCCCTCACGAGAATGACCCAGTTCCAAATGTGAATGATGCTGACTTGAGAAATCGGGGTGTGAACAGTGCAGTGTTATCTCTGAGCAGTAGGATTATAATTTAGTGCCCAGAGCCATGGGAGGAGCTCCAAAGTGCAGAGTTTTCACTATTTAGAGGGGTGGGAAGAGACCTTTTAGTTGGGGGTCGGGGAACACTTCCTGGAGAAGAGCTATCACATCTTTACCTGGCTGGCACTACACATCTGGGCCAGTTGCGTCCCAGTACACTGTGACCAGAGTGGTAGTTCTCCCTCTGCACTCAGCCAAAGAAGTCCCTCCTCCCCCTCCCCATGCTGGGCAAGCAGGTGCTAGGGAACAGGCCTGAAGACACACGCCTGTGGGGAGTTAGACCCAGTAAGGAGTACACCTGCCTCCTCGCCTCTCCCAAGTGACACTAAACGGTGCCCCCAGCCACATGGCCTCTGGCCAGCAGGTTTTGTCTAAGAACTAGTCTGGGTCTTCCAGGCTCTGTGAATCTCTTCAATGGTGGTGTGTGTGTGTGTGTGTGCATGTGTCCTGGTTCCAGAATGGGGAGATGGTCCTAGCTGTGTGATCTGTGTAATCACATCATAGGCTCCAAACAGCAGTTTGGGATAAAAGGGGCTTGGGAACAGCACCCTGAGCCCTGTTCTCCCCATCATCCTGACAAATGGGGACATGAAGGCCCAGACCAATGACAGCAGGCATGGAAGGGGGATTTCAAGTGGGAACCATTTTACAGATGAGGAACTGAGGCTCAGAGAAGTTAAGTCATCTGGCCAAGGTTCTGGCTGCTACGTGGCAGCACTGGCAAAGGACCCTGGGCAGTCTGTCCTGGAGACCCAGTTCCTAGTCACTCTGCTGCGTTGCCTCTGAGAAAAGTAAGGACTCCCCTACTCTTGCTTTGTGTGCCTCTTCTATGGCCCTATAGCACTCCTTTACTTCTGGACAGCTACAATAATGAAACCTTAGCAGCTCTATTCTCCAATTCTTCCCAGTACATCTATTTGAGGTTCAGAACAATCTGCTGAGGACTATAGCCTAGCAGACGTGAAAGACCCACCCAAGGTCATGCAGCATGTGGAGCACCTGAAACCCAGGTCTTCCAATACCAGTGTAGCTCAGTGCCAGGAGGTAGGGTGGGGAGCCCAGGTCTATGGCAGGACAGCCCCCTGGAGGGCAGAGTCCACGCCTGCAGCCCTGTATGGTGGGAGCTGCCACAATCTGTCAGCTTGTTCCAGGTGCCAGACTTGAGTTTAATCAACAGCTTCCAGCTTCTCTGGACTTGCCCAGGCCTCAGACTGTGGAGCCCTCCCAGCTCCAGGCTCTGTCCTATCTAACAGCTGCACGCAGCGGGACACCTGGTCTCCCCGCCAGGCCACCCGCCCTTCTGAGACAACAGACAGCACTAGATCGTGCAACCAGTTGGCCACCCGACTGCACAGAAGCCTGATGCCAGGTACTGGGAGGAGACAGGACACACACCTTGCCCTGTATGGGTCACACTTGATAGACAGAGTGCCAAGCGCCATGCCTGAATGGACATCTGCTTGCCCAAAGTGTCTCCTTCTAGGAGCAGCTTTTGGGTCAGAGGGCTCTGCCATTTACTAGCTGAGTGATTGTGGGTAGTTCCCTCTGTGATCTTCAGTCTTCTCATCTGTAAAATGGGATTCTAGTATCAGGATTTCAATAACGACTTGGGAATTATTCTAATGGATATTATTCTCATGATTGTACCAAGTCTCCATTCTGTGATTGTGCAACCTTCCACTCAACTCTTTCTTCCGATAACATTAGCACAAACATTGTCCCACCTCATCTGTGGTTTTGTTCTTAGCTTGTCTTTCTACTTAGACCTCAAGCTCCTTGGAAGCCAGGTTGAGACATCTCTTTTCCCAGAGCTGGCCCAGTTGCTGGCCTGGGGTCGGGGTAGGTAGTAGAAATTGATGAATACAAGGCAAATAGCCCAAACTTGGAATGTGCCCAGTAATCCTTCCCCATTACAGCCTCTCTGATTTGGTAGGGTCTTGGGAAGCCCCCTGGTTCCTCTGGTCCTTGGCTGAGTAAAGACCCTTGGCTGGAAAACCAACGTAGAGCAGAGGTAAGCAGGTCGTCCAGAGACCTGAGTCATAGCCATCGCAGAGAACATGTTTGTCAACCTCTTTCTCCTTCCAGGTTGTCCTTCATCACCACGCCCTCCACGGCACAGGCACGAGACCTGAGTCGCTGGAATTCCCCATGGTTTGTGTGACCCAAAGCTGGGGCTGGCTAGGATTCCTGGCTTTCATGTGTCTGAGGGTGGGTGGAGAAAATACCTGGGCCAGGCTGGCTCAACTCTGGGATGTCTTCAGGGAAGGGTCTGTGGTGTTCACTGCCTGGGAGCTTGGTTTCTGGTTTCAACTTAGAGCTAGGGCAAGTATCTCCCCCTCCCAGGCCCTCAGTTTTCCTCATCTTTAAAATGAACCCCAAGACTAAATGCTCCTGAGGGATCTTCCACCCTCCAGGTCACTGTGTTCCCTGAAGACCTGGGTCAGACACCTCCGTCTCTGTTCCTTGCCTCGCTCCACCATGAGCAGGTAGCACAAACCCAGCTCCTGCTCCGCCTGATGCTCAGACTCACTTTGAAGCCTCTCAACCTAGGCAGTCAGGGGCCCCAGGCTCCCCCAAGTCCAGATCCAGATCAGCTCCTCTAGCTCAGCTCTGCACCCTGGGCCCCACTCAGGAGTCTGGCCTCTAGGGGGGCAGTGGTAGTGCCCTGGTTCCTATACACCCTACCACTGTTCCTGGAGTGTTAATCAAATTAAGGCTCCAAAAAAAACAAAAACTCCACAGCCACTTCAGGCAGCCTTGGAGTCGTTTGCTCTCAGAACAGCTGGGAGAATTCCACATCACCTCTGTCCCCCAAGCCCTGGGTAGCTGTGACCCCAACTGAACACACTCCTTCTAGCCCCCTGGGGCCCGGCAATGACCTCATAGCCACAGCCATTGGACACTAGGGGCAATTTCACGGGAGATATTTGTTCTTTGGTCTTGATGCAGAGAGAATTTTTTCCTCTCCCGCCGTCTCCATGGAAACCCAACTACACTGTTGGCTATCCCCCTTTCCACCTCCTGCTCCTCAGATCAATATTGGAGCGTCTCTCCCCACTGGTTGCCCACAGTGGATGGGGCAGAGCTCTGGGCAGAGGGTCTGGGGCCAAGGGTAAGCCTAGAGTATGGGGTCAATCACTGAGGTGGGAACAAGGAGTCCTGGGTCACCCACTCATCCTCCCTCCCCCCCAGTCAAACTACTGTCCCTTCCCAGGAGCCGCATGAGTGCAGGCCCAGTCAAGGAGAAACAGACAGACAGACGGGTCATCATCGGTCACCAGCTCTCACTTCTTAGGCAAGCCACAGGGAGGTGGGGGGCTGCTGTCCCCTCCAAGGGCTGGACAGAGTTTCTTCCTGTCCCTTCCAGAGAACCAAGGCCAGGTCAGCGCCAGCCGCGGCTCTTGGAGGCCTCGCGTCCAGGTCCCTTCCCTCCTTCTACCCCTGGCCCCCCACCCCTCCACCCCCGCTCCCCAAGGAGAAACAGGTCTCTGCACGCCTCCAACCCAGCCCCGCAGCGCGGCGCGGGGAGTTCACTCCCGGACTTCTAGGGATTAACCTGCTCTATGTCCCGAAGCCCTGCCCCGGAATGGGCTTCCTCGGCAACCTGTCATTCGGCCTAGGTGGCGCCCCGTGCCCGGCACCCCTCCCGGCCGCCGCCCCGCGCTCGCACCCTTTGCGCCCTCGGACGCCCCGGGTCGCATTTGGGCGCGGACGCCGCTGCCACCGCCGCCGCCTCGGGGCTGGGAGTCGGGCCCGGGCAGGGGGTGACCCGGGGGTTCAGGAGGGAGGCCCGGGCAGTGGCGGCGACAGCGGGAAGGACGA
>NW_006408565.1:16956133-16971067 GCF_000296735.1 Chrysochloris asiatica | reverse complement strand
CGAGGATGGGGTTACCTGGGCGGGCCCAGCGGCCCGGGACACCCCCTGGGGGCGGGCCAGCGCCGCGGCGGCAGCGGCGTCTCCAGTCAGCGGGACTGGGCTTCTTCGGGGGCCTCCCCGGCCGGTAGACCTGGAGGACTAAGGGCCCGAGTCCGCTCCAGGCACGCCTGACTGCGCTCCGCCTGGCCCGAATCGGCGAGAGGCGCGGTGGCCCAGCTGCCGACTCCCCTCCCGAGTCCTGGGGACAGGCGGGCACAGCTCCCCCAGCCCGCTGCCGCGGTCACTACAGCGCCTTCCTCCCGTCCCTACCCCCGTGCCCCCGTCGGCGCCGCGGAGCCCAGACCCAGGCCCTTCAGTGACGGACGAACCCAAGCGTGGCTCTCACTTGCGCGCATCCAGTCGTTTGCGCTCAGGCGCCCTGGGCTGCGCACTCCAGCGCCGAGGGCAGCAGGCCGTTCCTCCCTGCCTGCCCGGCCGCGCGTCCTACTGGCCAGCCCCGCCCTGGCGTTCACCTCCCTCCAGTCTTCCGGGAGCTAGACGGGCCTCCCCAGTTTAGGGCCGTTCGGGACAGTGGCCGGAGACTGAGGAAATCCGAAGTCTCTCTCTGGCTAGCTACAAGATCTGGGCGCGCCTTAAGCCTTACCTCTGGGAGTCCTTACCTGAGAAAAGGACATAGCACCTGGGGTTGTGACGATGAAAGCTTAGGGAAAGTCTCTTTTTAGAATACTCACCAGGTCCTACGTTGGTATTTTGAATTTTTCTGCGTGCTTGTTTAATTTATCCTCTCCTACCTTGCAGATTAAGGAGTTCTGGTAGCATAGTGGTTACTAATCAGGCTGCGAACGTTAAGGTCAGCAGTTCGAAACTACCAGCTCTTCTGCGGGAGAAAGATGAGGCTTTCTGCTCCCGTAAAGATTTACAGCCTCGGTAACCCTGTACAGGGTCTCTATGAGTCGGAATCGACTCAAAGGCACTTAACAACAACAACAACAACACCTTGTCGATTGGGCATCTTGCTGGTCTCTGGGTTCTCAGCTGGGCCCCTGTAATAGTGTGATGGGCAGCCGGGGTTTGTGGAATGAATGCATCGCAGTGGAATGGGCTGCACTGAACTATGTCTACTTGGTCCAGATAACTCAATGCCACATCATGGTATCCATAAGAGGTATCTTCTCCTCCTCCCCAGATCATACTTGGGTCTGGTTCTGGATCATACCACAGCTTCCCAGAGCTGGAGGGGCCAGACAAAGGCAGCGATTGGGAACAGAGCCAAAGGTCATGCCCTCACCCTTGACTGGGTGCTCTTTATTGTTTCGGAGAATGAGGACAATATATGGTCATGTAGTGTGTGCTGGGATGGTACCCTTCACTCCAAGAGCCCCTCTGGGCTCAGCACTCAGGTCTGAGACTGAACAGAAAGGGGCAGGGATTTGGAGGACTGGGCAGGAGTACAGATGGGGGCTCCCGTACCGTATGTCTACATATTTGCAAGTTATAAATCAAGCTAACAAAATGTGAAATAAAATATGCTCTATTCTCTTATCTTGACAATTACACTTTCATAATAAACCGGAAAGGTCAGCTTTGCATGTAGAATTCTCAGACTTCTTGGACTCCACAGTGGAGTATGGTGGTGGTTCAGGGGGAGGAGGCAGGCCCCCACTGTCTGACCTGTGATTCCCCTCCCCCTTCCAATTTCGGCCTCTGTTCCACTCTGTTAGGGGTCTTGTTCACTGGCTTGTGAACATCTTGGCCTGTGTGTATATCCCCACAGAGAGCTGGCCCTTGGCTATTTTTCAGGCCTAGTAGGCCTGGGCACTCCAGGGTTCAGTCTGTCCTTGAGAGTGGGCCTGGAGAAGGCAACCACACAGGCCCATTTGGGCAAGGAATCCAGGGCGCTGGGTACTTGGAAAAAGCTCTACGAGGTGTAAAGCGTTTGTTTGTGCTCAACTAACAATCTGACCCTCGGAAACCCTGTACAGGGTCGCTATGGGTCGGACCTGACTCGATGGCACTTAACAACAACAACAAACAATCTAAAGGTTGTTGGTTTGAATGTATCCAGAGCACCAAGGAAGAAAGGCCTCCTATCTGCTTCCTTAAATTTTGTTTTCGTGAAGTACTGTTAAGTTGGTTTTGACTCATAGGGACCCTGTAGAGGATTTCCGAGGAGCAGCTGGTGAGTTTGAACCGCCAACCTTTTGGTTCAAATCGACCTTATGATAGAGTGCTTATCCTACAGCACCACACCAGGACTGTCCATGTACAAACGCTGTCCAATCCTGTGCCTTCCTCACTGTCACTGCTGTTTGAGCCCATTACTTGCAACCACCATGTCCCTTCATCTCATTGAGGATCTTCCTCTTTTTCACAGACTCTGTACTTTACCAAGAATGATGTCCTTATCCAGGGATGGCGCCTCCTGATAATATGTCCAAAGTACATAAGATGAGGTCTCACCAGCCTCATTCTAAGGAGCATTTTGGCTGTACTACTTCTAAGATACACTAAATATATTAGAAGTTATACTTTCAATATTGGAGGAGAATATTAAAAGTACCACGGGCTGTCAAAAGAACAAACAAATCTGTGTTGGAAGAAGCACAGCCTGAGTGCTCCTTAGAAGCCAGGATGGCCCAACTTTCTCTCTCATACTTTGGATATATTATCAGGAGGGACCAATCACTGGAGAAGGATATCATGTTTGGTTAAGTGGAGGGTAGGAAAAAACAGGAAGACCTCCAATGAGATGGATTGGCACAGTGGTGGCAGTGACGGTCTCAGGCCGTGAGGGTGGCCTAGGACTGGGCAGTGTTTCATTCTGTTGTATATAGGGTTGCTGTGAGTTGGTACTGACTCGATGGTACCCAACAACAACAACAACAACTTCCAAGATGGAGTCCTGGTGTGGGGCTGTGGGTTAATGCACTGAACTGCAAAGTCGGTTTGAACCATAAGGTTGGTGGTTCATGCTCACCAGGTGCTTCTCAGAAACCCTATACAAGGTCTTTATGGGTCAGAACTGACTTGAAGGTACTTAACAACAACTTCTAAGACAGATGTGTTCCTTCTTCTGGCATGCTATGGTATAGTCAATATACTTCACCAACACCATAATTCAAAGGCATCAAGTGGTCTTTGGTTTTCCTTATTCCTTGTCCAACTTCCCCATGCCTATGAAGAGATTGAAAATACCCTGGCTTGAGTCAGGTGTCCTTTAGCCCTGAAAGTGACACCTTTGCTTTTGAATACATCAGAGAGGTCTTTTGCAGTCGATTTGTCTGGTGGTATAAGCTGTTCTATGTCTTGACTGCTGCGTCCATGGGCATTGATTGTGGATCCAAGTAAAATGAAATCCTTGACAGCTTCAATTTTTCTGCTTACCATGATGTTGCTTATTGGTCCAATTTCAGGATTTTAGCTTTTTTTTCTTTATTTGATGTGTAATCTACACTGATGGCTGTAGTCTTTGATCTTCATTACATCTTCTTTGCTTTCAGCAAGCCAAGGTGTATTATCTGTTTATCACAGAATGTCAGACGGATCTTGGATGAAAGCAGAGAATACCAGAAAGATTTACCGGTGTCTTATTGACTATGCAAACACACTTTTTTTCTGTGTGGGTCATAACAAATTCTGGATTGTGAAGAACGGAAATTCCAGAAAACTTAATTGTGCTTATTTGTCATTGTTGTTAAATACTCTTGAGTTGGTTCTGACTCACAGCGATCCTGTATAGGGTTTCTGAGGAGCAGCTGGTGGGTTTGAACTGCTACCTTATCCTACAGCACCACACCAGGATCCCAGTTATGCTCCTGCACAATATTGAGCCAGGAAAACCCTATGGAGCAGTTCCACTTTGTAACGCATGGGGTTGCCAGGAGTCAGAATCAGTTCAATGGCAATGTTGTTGTAGTTGTTTGCTTGTTGGGCACCCAGAGTGTAATCTGTATATATTATCAGGAGGGACCAATCACTGGAGAAGGATATCATGTTTGATTAAGTGGAGGGTAGGAAAAAACAGGAAGACCTCCAATGAGATGGATTGGCACAGTGGTGGCATGTCCCCTTGACCTCATGGTTGCTGTAAGCCCTGATATTCATATCCTGGAGACTCAGCGTGGTATAGTGGAAACAACAACAACAACAACAACAAATTAAAGAGCAAGAGGCAGTTAGTATATGATGGCTGTATAGGAGGGACTTCAAAAAGTTCATGGAAAAATTCCATTATCTTTTTGTCTCAATTTTCCATGAACTTTTTGATGGCCCTTTGTAATTTTCTTCCAAACCAGAATACTTTTAGAGCGATAAGAGAGAGTAGGACAGATTAGAAAGGCTTTGTTGGGTTTCCTAGGCAGCATGTAATCTTCACAGAAGCTGACTGCCACATCTTTCTCTTACGGAGTGGCCTTTCAGTTAGCAGCCAAGTACTTAACCACTGCACTACTAGGGCCCAATTTAAAACAAATGGAAATAATGCCCACTGTCTACTTTCTAGCACTGTGGCTAGGAGTGCAAGAGTTAATATACATATAGGCTTATTACACAGTGGCTGGCATGCAGGAAGCTCAGAATAAGCATTATGATATTTTATTCCATACCAAAGAATGATTTTGGCGATTAAAATTTAAAATTAATTTGTATTTATAATTTCACAATTAAACTGTTCTTGAAAGTTAGAGGAGATTTCCTCAAAAACAGAAAAAAGACTTTCACATGAAGTCTTTCCACTGACTCAGACCTCAGGGCTCCTCCTCAGTGTTATCACAGATCGGGGTGGGCCCCTCTGGCCTTGGGCTGCAGTTTCGCCCTCAGTTCAGCTCATTAAAGCTCACAGGACTCACCCACTGCTTCTTGCGCACCTCCCAACAGCCCCAGGAGGAGGCGAATACGTGGTCCCCACCTAACAGACACAGACATTGAAAATCCAGGAGCTGCCCAAAGGTCAGGAGGCTTGTGTTGTGGAACACAGGCTCAACCCCAAACACCTGTGCCCAGGCTCTGGATGGCATGGGGGCTGAGGACATGGCTCTGGAGTTTCAGGTCCACCACTTTCCCTGGGCAAATCTCTGCCGTCTCCTCATCTATAAAGCTGGAGGAAGTAATCGATTGGCTGTGATGATTCCATGACTGAAAACATAAAGCACTTAGAGCAATGCCTGGCATGCCAGGACTGGATATTTTAGCAGAATGATACTAATTCATTCTGCCGTGCCTGACGTAGTCCCAGTTTTTGCCTGGTACACCAGCAACCCTTTCATTTAGAGCAGGGGTGGGGAACGTCCAGCCCGCAGACTGTATAAGGCCCTCAAAATCATTTGGTCTGACTGTGCCAAGGCAACTACAGTTCCAGCCATCACATTGTTGTTGTTAAGTGCCATTAAGTCAGTTTCTGAGGAGCAGCTCGTGGTTTGAACCACTGAACTTGCGGTTCAGTGCATTATCCTGCAGTGCCACACCAGGACTCTATCACATTGTTGTTGTTGTTAAGTGCCGTTGAGTTGGTGCTGACTCATAGTGACCATGTGTAAGGTTTCAGAGGAGTGGCTGGTGAGCTTGAACTGCTGACCTTGTAGTTCAAATTGACCTTGCAGTCCAGTGCATTAACCCACAGCACCACACTAAATGTTTGACCAAGTATAACAGGCTAGTTTTTAATTTGAAAAATTTGGATGACCTGTGAATGATGCTACAGATTTTTACAGCAAAAATTTTCTGCTATACAGGGTTGCTATGAGTTAGAAAAGTCTTTCAACAAAGTGAGGCGGCACTAGGGGCACTCACTCATCTATGCCAAGAAATTTGGAAGACAACTATCTGGCCAACTGATTGGAAGATATCCATATTTTTGCCCATTTCAAAGAGAGGTGACCGAATGGAATGTGAAAATCATTGGATAATATCATTGATATCCCATGTGAGTAAAGTTTTACTAAAGGTAATATATAAACGGCTGCAAGCATACATTGACAGAACTTCCAAAGGGTCAAGTCGGATTCATAAGAGGACGTGGAATGAGGGCTACCGTTGCTGACGTCAGATAGATCTTGGCTGAAATCAGAGAATACTAGAAAGATGTTTACCTGTGCTTTATTGATTACTCAAAGGCTGTCGATTGTGTGGATCATGACAAGCTATGGACAACATTGTGAAGTATGAGTATTCTGGAACGCTAAATTGTGTTCATGAGGAATCTATACATGGACCAAGAGTCAGTTGTTTGAACAGAACATGAGAACACTTAAGAAAGGTGTTTGACAGGGTTGTATTCTTTCACCATACTTATCAACCTGTATGCTGAACAAATAATCCGAGAAGCTGGGTTATATGAAGAAAACGTGGCATCAGGATTGGAGGAAGACTCATTAACAACCTCACATATGCAGATGATACAACCTTGCTTACTGAAAGTGAAGAGAACTTAAAATACTTATCTGACAATGATCAAAGAGCACAACCTTCAGTATGGATTACATCTCAATGTAAAGAAAACAAAAATCCTCACCACTGGACCAATAAATAACATTCTTATCAATGGAGAAAAGATTGAAGTTGTCAAAGACTTCATTTTTCTTGGATCAACCATCAACACTCATGGAGGCAGCAGTCAAGAAATCAAACGACATACTGCATTAGGCAAATCTGCTGCACAAGACCTTTTTAAAGAGTTGAAGAGCAAAGATGTCAGCTTGAGGACTAAGGTGCGCCTGACTCAAGCCATGGTATTTTCAATAACCTCATATGCATGCGAAAGCAGGACAGTGAATAAGGAAGACCATAGAATAATTGATGCATTTGAATTATGGTGTTGGAGAATATTGAAAGTACCATGGGCTGCCAAAAGAACAAATAGATCTGTGTTGCAAGAAGTGCAGCCAGAGTGCTCATTCGAGGCCAGGATGGCCAAACTTCATCTCTCATACTTCAGACAGATCAGGAGGGACCAGTCACTGGAGAAGGATATCATGTTTGGTAAGGTGGAGGGTCAGAGAAAAAGAGGAAGAACCCCAGAGAGATGGATTGGCAAAGTGGCAGTATCAGTGGGCTCAAGTGTAGCAATGATTGTAAGGTTGGCTCAGGACCGGTGTTTCATTCTGTTGTACATAAGGGTTGTTATGAGTTGGTACTGATTCAATGGCACCTAATAACAACCACAATAACAACATGAGTTTGAACTGACTCTATAGCGCTTAACAGCAACAACAACAACAACCCCTGAGTTAGAGGGGCACTCTGGATCGGAATCAACTCAATGGCAGAGGGTTTGGTTATTTGCTTTTTATTCCCTTTTTAACAGATGGTGAAGTCCAGGCACTGTTTGGAATGGTTTCAGATATTTCAGCAACAGTTTGATACGTAAAGTGCTGTTGAGCCCATTCCGGCTCATACTGACCCTGTATTCTACAGTGCTACACATAGTTGGGAGACAGTATAGACATAAAACCAAACGGCCACCACTAGTCTGTCTGTCGTGCTGTGGTGGTTTGAGTTGCTGTGATTCTGAGGGCTATGCCACTGGTGTTTTAAATAACCAGCAGGGTCACCCATGGTGGACAGGTTTCAGATGAGCTACAAAACAAAGACAGACTAGGAAGAAAGAGTGACAAACTACTTCTGAATCGCTAGTCACTGAAAACTCTATGAATAGCAGAGAAACATTGTCAGATACAGGACTGGAAGGTGGGAAGGTACTCAGAAAGCGACTGTGGAAAAAAATGCCTCCGCAAAGTAGGGTTGACCGTAATGACATGACCATAACGACATATTGTCTGGAGGAAACAATCATTGGAGAAGGATGTCATGCTGGGTAAGGTGGAGAGTCAGAGAAAAAGAGGAAGACCCCCAATGAGATGGATCAGCCAGGTGGCATCATTGATGGACTCAAGTGTGGCAGCGGTAGTGAGGTTGGCCCAGGATCGGACATTGTTTCGTTCTGCTGTGCATGGGGTCGCTATGGGTCGGTTCTGACTCGATGGCACCTGACAACAACAACAACACACATAGTTGGGCCCAAATGAAGATGGCACAGGGCCTGACAAAGTTTTGTTCTATAATATGTAAGATCGTCAGACGTCAGAGCCAACTTGATGGCAACTAGCCACAAGAAGGAGTCCTGGTATGGCACTCTAGGATCAGCACTGGACTGCTAACCACAAGATCAGCTGTTCAAACCCATCAGCTACTCCTAGGAAACTTTGTACAAGGTATGAGTCAGAATCAACTATATGACACTTAACAACCACAACTACAACAACAATGCTATATGCATGTGAAAGTTGGACAGTGAATAAGGAACATATGCTATAGATACTATTATCCTTCCTATTTGACATGTGCAGAAATTGTTAGGTTGGCCCAGGACCGGACAGTGTTTCATTCTGTTGTGCATAGGGTCGCTATGAGTTGGTACTGACTTGATGGCACCTAACAACAACAACAACAACAACAACAACAACAAAAGTTATACAACTAGTGGCACTTCCAGGTTTGAGAGCTGAATGACCTATTGGGTGAATAGTCTTCCAAACATAAGATTTAATGTCTGGGATGGTTTGTGGGGTTTCTCTAAGCTCCTCCCAGAAATTACTGTCAATTCTCCAGGCATGAGGAGGGCTGCTTCGCTTTAGTCCCTTAGCCTTGCCCAGTGCTTTTTCAGTGCCCCCCACATAATAGAATCTGAACACATCTTTGATGGAAGAAACAATTTCTTAACTTTCTGAAGGACCCATTTTCAGAGTGAGCTTTCCTTCCTTAGGAGCAAAATCATGACTGTTCAGAAGTGGACCTGTTCTCTACCCCAACCCTAGGAACACCGGAATTTAGTGGAGTGTCTGTGCAGAGGCTCTAAACAGCAGCCGGAGATTGGAATTGCTTCCATTTCCTCAAGTTTTTAAGGTGGAGAGACTGAGGCTTGGGGTTTTATTACTGATACTAGCTGTTGCTGAGTTGGCCCCTGGTTCATGATAACCGCACACACAATGGAGTGAAACACTACCTGGTCCTGTGCTATCCCCAGGATTGGTTGCAGATATGACTGTTATGAGCCATAGGGTTTTCATGAACTGATTTTTGGAAGTAGATTACCAGGCCTTTCTTCCTAGTTCCCCTTAGTCTGAAAGTGCCACTGAAACCTTTTCAGCAGTATAGCAACACACAAGCCTTCACTGACAGATGGGTGGTAGTAGAGCATGAGGTCTGTTGGCAGGAATCAAACCTGAGTCCACATATGGTAGATGAAATTCTGTCACTGGGTCACCATTGCTCAGGTTGGGGTCTAGCACCTTCTTTAACTTATACAACCATTTTACAAGAAGATGAAAAGTAGAGGGTTTGCTCTCTGTCATTATAGCCTGCACCACCCTGGGCTTGTCTGAGTGAATCTGTACAGCTGCTCAGAGTGTTTACCCAGGGCCCTACCAGGCAGGGAAGCCTGTTGTCTGTCCCTATTGGCCACTGGTATCTGTGCTCCTCTCTTGGCCTGGCATTTGCTCCCTAGAAGGATGCCTAGACCTTTCTAGGAATTTAGAAGGGCAATGAAGTGGAAAGTCAAGTTCTCAGGAAGACCTGTTCCCAGCCTGGCCAGATTGCTTCAATGCTCTGATCCTTAGTTTCTTCATCTGTGCAAAGGGATAGGAAGAGTTGTTGAGAGGAATCAATGAGATAATACGAGTAACGCCTCCTGAGTATGAGACCCAGCTCCACAAATGACTTCAATGAATGCTAGCTCTTCTGTTTTGCAGTTTAAACCAGAGTCACACACCCTGGCTAGCAGATATGTTTTGTTCATCCCACCCAGTGTTTTAAAACATAATTTTGTTGACATTTAAAAATTATGAGATTTTCCTTAAGAAACTAGCTTCTCTTGAAAAATGAGATTTGGCAACTTGGAGCTCACATTCTTGGGTGAGGAGGAGCAACCTGTCTTTAGATGATGACCACATCTCTGGTCCCTGCCGCCCTGTGGGAAGGAAGGAGAATGAGCATCCTACTGTGTGCCAGGGACTCTCTATTTTTAGTCAAGATCCATCTGATGTCAACAATAATATCCCTCAGTCCACGTCCTCTTCTTTATCTGGTTTGGATCTCTGACAGCTCCCTGTGGATGTACTGCCGCAACTGTTTCTGTATTATCTTCAGCACAACTTTATTTGTGTGTGACATTAATGAATTGTTAGATAATCTACACATTCTCTTCTAGTTAGTTGGCCAGGTAGGTACGTGTCTTTCAAACTTCTTGTCACTGCATGTGTTTATTGAAATATCTCAATTGGTATAGTCCATCAATCCCTGGAAACTTCTTTTTCGTCAATGCCTTCTGTGCACCTTGGACTTCTTTCTTTAATACCAGCGGTTCTCGTTCATATGATGCCTCCTGAAATGGTTGAACATTGACTGATTCTTTTAAATACAGTGACTGTGTTCCATCTTCTTTTAAATTTTCCTGTGCTGTTGAATATTGCAACCTGTTGCTTGAATGTTTTCTCTATTTCTGTCATCTTGAGAATTGTTGAGACTGTTTCTTTGCACATTTCATGATACTATTTTACTTTTTCTTCTCAAGCTGCCCTTTGAAATTTCCTGTTCATCAATTTTACTTAATCGTTTATTCCATTTGCTCTAGCTACTTTATGTTGAAGAGTACATTTCAGTCTTTTCTGACATCCATTTTGGTCTTTTCTTGCTTTTCTCTTTATATACATCTATTCTTGTCTTCTTATAAAAGGAGGATTGCACAATATTTGTCCTTTGATACTTGGCTTATTCCACTTGGCATTATGTCCTCCAGTTACATCTATGTTATAATGTGTCTTTCAGACTCACCATTGTTCTTTATGGTTGCATAATATTCCATTGTATATATGTAAAGGAAGTTTCCAGTTTATAAGGGGTGCCATTCCAGTGACCCAGGTGTAAGTAAGTTGTCTCTGATTTAAGTCGAATAGCTCATTTCTTCTTTTTTTATATCAATTTTTATTTGTTTTTGAATACACATAGTACAAACTATTCAGGAGGTAAAAATGTTATAGGAAAAATATTACATGAGTTGTAAGAACTAAAAAAAAAAGCTATGCAGTGAAAATTTAGTCTTTCTTCCCCTCATCTTTCAGCAACTAAGAGTCAACCTTTGTTAGTAGCCGCTTGTAATTACTTCAGAGACATTCTATGCATATGTATGATAGATTTTTAAAAGAGAAATACTAGCACCTTGCTCTTTTTAAATTAAAAATCTGTATCTTGGAAATGGTTCTCGATCATTAAATGACATTTTCTCATTCTTTTTTTTTGCTTTCCTTTTTGTCCCTGACTTTTATTTATTTTGTTGCTTTTGGGAATAACACAGAAAAATGTACACCAATCGAACAGTGTTTACCTATACAATTTAGTGACGTTGATGACAGTGTTTAAGTTGCGCAAACATTCTCATCCTTGGTCTCTCATTCACATGAGGGCATCCTTGGTCCCTCATTCACATACACTCACTCTCTCTAAGTTGCCTATCTAATCTTTTGAGTTGCTCTTGTCAATTTGATACCATATAGATTGTTCTTAAAAAAGCGTACCTTAAAAAAAAATTGTTAGCTAAGTTAAACTACTGTTTCCTTTAAGATGACGTCTGGGAATTTTGTTTGTTTTCTTGTTTAAGGTTTAAAGATTATCTCAGGGCAATGGTTTCAGGGGTTCATCTAGCCACGTGGCTCCAGAAAGTCTAGAGTCTGTGAAAATTTGAAATTCTGTTCTGTATTCTCCTCCTTTTGATCAGGGTTCTTCTATGGAATCTTCAATCAAAATATTCAATAATGGCAGTAACTGGGCACCATCCAGTTCCTCTGGTCTCATGGCAAAGGAAACATACAGCCACACATTCCATTCTATCCTCAATTGGAATCTCCGTCTTCTTCTGTTACTCCAGGAGACTAGAGACTAATTGTTGTGCCTAGGATGGCTGCTTGCGAGCCATCAGGCATATACAACAAACTAGGAGGCAGAACTGAAGCACTAAACACGTTATTAGGCTAATTAACTGAGATGTCCCATGAAACCATGACCCCAAACCTCCAAACCAAGGAATCAAAAATGCTTGAGGTTTTTTTTGATCATTGTTATAAATATATCTATTTATAACGTTTCCCAATTCAAGTTGCTGCTCTTGTTCTTGTTGTTGTTGTTGTGATGTGCCGTGGAGTCGGTTCCGACTCATAGCGACCCTACACAGGGTTTCTGAGGCTGTAAATCTTTACGGGAGCAGACCGCCTCATCTTTCTCCCGCGGAACCACTGGTAGTTTCGAACTGCTGACCTTGCGGCTCACAGCCTGATTCGTAACCACTACGCTACCAGAGGTGCTATCAAGTCAGTTCTGACTCATAGTGACCCTATGAACAACAGAGCAAAACACTCACCGGTCCTTTGCCATCCTCACAATTGCTATTTTTGAGACCATTGTTGCAGCTACTGTGCAAAGCCAGCTCATTGGGGGGGGGGGGGGAGGTGTCTTCCTCTTTTTCTACTGGTGGCATAGCTTTCAGAATCATAGCAACACACAAGCCACCACAGTACGACAAACTGACAGATGAGTGGTGGCTTTCTACTTTATTAAGCATGGTATCCTTTTCTTGCTCAGGTTAAGAACATTCTTAAGCCTATATAATAACTTTTCAAGTAGATAAAAAGTAGATTTGTCCCCTGCCACCATAGCCGATCACCACTCATCTGTCAGTTTGTCATACTGTGGTGGCTTGTGAGTTGCTGTGATTCTGACAGCTATGCCACTGGTATTTTTAAATAACATCAGGGTCACCCACAGTGGACAGGTTTCAGATGAGCTTCCAGACGAAGACAGACTAGGAAGAAGGAGAGATGAACTACTTCTGAATATTTAGTCACTGAGAACCATATGAATAGCAGAGAAACACTGTCAGATATAGTGCTGGAAAGTGAGCCCCTAATGCTGGAAGGCATTCTAAATGCGACTGGGGAGGAGCTGCCTCCTCAAAGTAGAGTTGACCGTGATGACGCAAATACAGTAAAGCTCATAGGAGAAAAGCCCATGGGACCTTCATTTGCTGATGGGGCACAACTCAAAATGAAGAGAAACAGCTGTAAATATCCATTAATAATCGGAACATGGAATGTACGACATTTGAATCTAGGGAAATTGGAAATTGTCAAAAATGAAATGGAATGCATAAACATCGCTATCTTAGGCATTAATGAGCTGAAATGGACTGGTATCGGCCATTTTGTATCTGACAACCACATGGTTTACTATACTTGTAATAACAGACTGAAGAGGAATGGTGTTGCATTCATTGTCAAAAAGAACTTATCCAGATCAGTCATGAGGTACAACGCTGTCTGTGATAGGATAATATCCATGCGCCTACAGGGAAGACCTTTTTTTTTGAATTATGGTGTTGGAGGAGAATATTGAAAGTGTCATGGGCTACCGAAAGCCAATAGATCCATTTTGTAAGAAGAGCAGTCAGAGTGCTCCTTGGAGGCCAAGATGGCTAAACTTCGTCTCTCATACTTTGGACATATTGTCAGGAGGGACCGGTCACTGGAGAAAGATATCATGTTTGGTAAGGTGGAGGGTCAGAGAAAAAGAGGAAGACCCCCAGTGAGATGGATTGGCCAAGTGGCAGAATCAATGGACTCAAGCATGGCAACAGTGGTGAGTTTGGCCCAGGATCGGGCAGTGTTTTGTTCTGCTGTGCATAAGGTCACTATGGGTCAGTATAGACCCGATGGCACCTAACAGCAACAACAAAACAGGGAAGCCCAGTTAATACCACTATTGTTCAAATTTACACACCAACCACTAAAGCCAGTGAGGATAAAATAGAAGAATTCTACCACCTTTTTCAATCTGAAATTGATAAAAAATGCAATCAAGGTGTATTGATCATTACTGGTAACTGGAATGAAAAGGTTGGAAACAAAGAGGAAGAATCAATAGTTGGATAATATGACCTTGGTGATAGAAATGATGTTGGAGATTGCATGATAGAATTCTGCAAAACTAATGATTTGTTCATTTCAAATACCTTCTTTAGACAGCATAAGAGATGATTATACACATGGACCTCACCAGATGGAATACACAGAAATCAAATTGACTGCATCTGTGGAAAGAGACAGTGGAAAAGTTCCATATCATCAGTCAAAACAAGGCCAGGGGCAGATTGTGGAATAGACCAGCAATTGCTCATATGCAAATTCAGACTGAAGCTGAAGAAAATGAGAACAAAATATGACCTTGAGTATATCCCACCTGAATTAAGAGATCACCCAAAGAACAGATTTGATACATTAAACACTAAAGACCAAAGACCAAAAGAGTTGTGGGATGACATCAAGAACATATACAGGAAGAAAGTAAAAAGTTGTTAAGAAGACAAGAAAGAAGGAAAAGATCAAAATGGATGTCAGAGGAGACACTGCAACTTGCTCTCCAGCATAGAGATGCTAAAGCAAATGGAAGAAATGAGGAGGTACAAGAGCTGAACAGAAAATTTCAAAGGTCAGCTCAAGAAAACAAAGTCAAATATTACGATGAAATGTGTAAAGATCTGGAGTTAAAAAAACCAAAAAGGAAGAACATGTTCAGAATTTCTCAAGCTGGGGAAACTGAAGAAAAAATACAAGCCTCGACTTTCATTATTGAAGGAGTCTCTGGACAAATTATTGAATGATGCAGAAAGCATCAAAAGAAGATGGAAGAAATATACAGAGTCACTGTACCAAAAGGAAATGGTTGATGTTCAACTGTTTCAAGAGGTAGCATATGATCAAGAACCAATGATACTGAAGGAAGAAGTGCAAGGTACATTGAAGGAATTGGCAAAGAACAAGGCATCAAGAATTGATGGAATAAAAATTGAAATCTTTTAAGAAAGTGAGGCGGCACTGGAAGCACTCATTCATCTCT
>NW_006408565.1:16947554-16948968 GCF_000296735.1 Chrysochloris asiatica | reverse complement strand
CAGTCCAAAGAACACCCTTTGGTATGTTTTTGTAAAGTTGGTCTGCTCATCACAGATTCCTTTAATTTCTCTTTATCAGGAAATGTTCTAATTTCACCATCATATTTGAGTGACAGCTTTGCTGGGTATATGATTCTTGGTTGGCAATTTTTTTAATTTCAGAGTTTTGTATATTAAATCCCATTGCCTTCTTGTCTGCATGGTTTCTGTTGAGAAATTAGAGCTTAGTCTTATTGGTTCTCCTTTGTCGATAACTTTTCATTTTTCTTTAGCTGCTCTTAGGGTTTTTACCTTGTCTTTGGTTTTGGAAAATTTGATTATGATTTTTTTTTTTTTTTTTGGTGATTTTGTTTTGGGATCTCTCCTGCTTGGGGTTTGTTTAGCTTCTTGTATACTTCTCTTCTCATCTTTATGATGTTAGGGAAGTTTTCTTCCAACAACTCTGACAGTTTTCCCTATGCTTTTTATTGTCTCCTTGTTCTGAAATTTCAATCATCTGTAAGTTATTCCTCTTCATAGCATCCCACATAGCTCTTAGACTTCCTTCACATTATTGCCATTCTTTTTTCTGATTGTTCTTCTAGCATACTGGTAATGAGAATTTATCTTCAAGCTCACTAATTTGGGCTTCCTTTGCTCTTTCAATGTATTTGTCCATCCTGAAAACTTGATACTAATCTTTTGGATTTCTAATCGTAGGTTTTGTATTATTTCAGGTTTTGCATTTATTTTGCCTGTTAGTTCTTGTAGTGTTTTTCTGAATTCTTCTAATTCTTTTTCTGTGTTCTCCTTGCTTTCCTCAATATTTCCATAAATTCTTTGAAGGTATCTAAATATCATTCTTTCCCAGTTAGTTCCATTATTTTTTCTTCCTTAAAAATGTTTTCTGGCTCTGCATCTTAGTCATTTGTTTCAGCCATTCTCTCTTGTTTCCTCATGTGAGCTAAAATTGTCTGTTGTCTCTGGGGCATTGTGGGGCTGTCATATTTGTATTTAATTGAAGATTTTATGCTGATGTACTCTTAGTGTAGTTAGAGAATGGAAGCATGTGCACTGTTCTCCATTTGTTGTTTGTGCATCTCAGTTTAAGGTACATTTTACTGGTGTTGGCTGCTTCCTATTGTTGATCAGGTGGGATAGTAGATGGTATTGGCTTTTGTTCAGTGGATGGAGCTGCAGAGGTTCTGATAGTAACTGGGATTTATGTTACTATCTCCTGTAGGGTGGGAAAGAGAAAACCCTTCCCTCCCACAAGAAAACAAAATAGAATAAATGAACAAGGAACCAACAATGAAAAGAGAAAATAATGAAGAGAAAAAGAAGTGAAAACAGGTGGCAACCAGACAAAAAGAATATAGTAACTATAAAGACAAAAGAGGGCCAGGGAAATGGAGCTGTAGAAGAGAGAAAAAAA
>NW_006408565.1:16944178-16945234 GCF_000296735.1 Chrysochloris asiatica | reverse complement strand
AGAAAGACCCCCAATGAGATGGATTTGCCAGGTGGCAGCATTGATGGACTCAAGTTTGGCAGCGGTAGTGAGGTTGGACTGGGATCAGACATTGTTTCATTCTGCTGTGCATGGGGTCACTATGAATGGGTTCCAACTTGATGGCACCTAGCAACAAGAACAACGTCCTTCAGAAATAGATCCCTTATTCCTTATTCCGGGTCTGTTGTTAGTCTAGACACTCTGATGAAACCTGTCCACCATGGATGACTTGTTGGCATTTGAAACACTGGGGGCATAGCTTCCAGCATCATGGCAACATGGAAGCCACCACAGAACAACAAATTGATATATACACTGGAATTCAATTTTTTATAGATGTACAATTTATTGACAGTGATTACAATAACCATCTGTGCAACCCTATCCTTAATCAATGCAATATTTCCATTACTGTTAAGCCCCATTTTCCTTCAGCATAATGTCTTCAATCTCCATCTAGACTTTATTTCTCCTAGAATGTAGCACATTGATTTTATTCATTCATCTGTTGATGGGGATTTAGGTTGTTCCCACCTTTGTCTATGTATGTCTATGAATACTGCTGTAACGAACACTGGTGTACTTTTGAGTCTTGGTTTTCAAGTCTTTTGGGTATATTCCTAGGAGTGGAATTGCTGGGTCATATGGTAGTTCTGCCTTTAGTCTTTTCTGCAAACATTGGTACCATTTTCATTCCCACCAACAATGGATAAGGGTTTTAATTTCTCTCCATCCTTGCCAACATTTGTTATGTTTTGTTCTTATGTGTGTGTGTTTTTTTTTAAAAAAATCTTAACCATTTTGGTGGGAATGAAATGAGATTTCATTGTGATTTTAGTTTGTGTCTTTCTGATAATTAATGTTGTTGTTGTTGTTTGGTGCCATTGAGTTGGTACCAACCCTATGTATAACAGAACGAAACACTGCCTGGTCCTGGGCCAGCCTCACAATTGTTGCCAAATTTGAGCCCGTTGATGCTGCCACTTTGCCAATCCATCTCGCTGGGGGTCTTCCTCTTTTTCTCTGACCTTCCAC
>NW_006408565.1:16933336-16942453 GCF_000296735.1 Chrysochloris asiatica | reverse complement strand
AATAACATAAAGGTAATGAAAACAATATGAACAGGTTTTAGAACTATAGTCATTAATTAACACGGATACCTACAAAATGGGGGAAATAAAATTGATGCTTTCAACAGCTTTTCACTTCATTAGTCATTTCTAGTTGGTTACACTTTGTAGCAGAATAATATTATCTCTTTTTAGCATGACCCGACCCAGTTGTTTTCTTGACTTTGTTTTAGAATAAATTCCTTCTGCATCATCTAATACAAAGTTCATATACTCATCAAAACCTATGATACAATCTTCTATCCGCATATTCACTTGCTCATACAGCCACACTTGAATCCGGAATCTATTTTGCAAGTATCTGAAGATAACGTTGATGGGCTGTACCACCCTTCTGCACTTTCTGGCTCTGGCCACCGTACGCTATGGTGGAAGCTCACAATGACCACAGTAAGCCACATGCTAGCTCATAAGGCAACTTCCTTGGTTGTTAGACTCTTCTTATTGGATATATGGCATCTGAAAATATTCTATTAGTCAGTTACTTGTCTTTTCACTTTTTTTGATTAAGTCTTTTGAGGAACCAAAGTTTTAATTTTTATGAAGATTCATTGATTTATTTTATCATTTTCTCTTTTATGTTTGTTATTATAGTAGACATTCCATTGTTGATGTGTAGTATAATAACAACAATAATGTTGCCCCTGATTATTCTAAGAATTTTATGATTTTAGTTTGCCCATTTAAATTCTTAATCCATTTTGAATTTGTTTTGTGTATGGTGTGAGTCATGGATCTAGTTTCATCTTCCTTCATGTGGAAATCCAACTTTCTTAGCATCTCATTGACCAGTTGACCATAGATGTGGTACATCATTTTTTTCCTTCTAGTTTTCATTATTATTGCCTTTTATTATCAGTATCTTTATACATTCACTCTTTATTTGTCTTTGGGGTTGGAAACAAATTTATGGATATATTTTAATACATAAAAAGTACACAAATCATAAAAATTTACTTTAGTAAATGGATGAAGTTCGCTTTTTGTCAGTTGGGGCAAAACTCTATTTGTAGAAGGTTCTGGATCATTTGGATTATATTTGGGAGTAGGGATGAGATTCTTAGTAAAAAAAAAATCATAAGAATTGTCAGTGTAATCCTTGTCTTTTTTTCTTCATGTATTTCAAGGTGACATCTCATTGCTTCTTGAAGATGCCTATTGAGTTTAGCAAAACCATCAGTTTATGGGTCCAGTTTTTCAAGCAAGCCCCTGATTTGGTTTACAAAATGAAATCTATATGACATTGTTTTGCACAGTGAATCATAAAATTGAACATCTGTGAATTATAACATCAGAAAACTGTGTGTGGTGACGCTGTCTGTAGTATATATTACTAATGATAAGACATATTAAAAAAAGAAAGAAAAGGATAGTCGTAAGTGTGGTTAATTGTACTTTGTACATGATATAAGCTAGGGACTACCTTACCACATTTTGTTTATTCAGCCCTCTGTTGATGGACACTTTGGTTGTTTCTTTCTCTCTCTCTCTCTTTTTTTTTTTTTTTGCTATTGTGAATAAGGCTGCGCTGAACATAGGTGGGCATATGTCTATTCATGTCACTACTTTTAGGTCTCTAGGCTATGTATCTAAGGTGGCCCCGTGGTTAAGCACTCGGCTGGTTTGAACCCAGAGGGAGAAAGAGCTGGCAGTCTGCTTCTGTAATGATTGATGGTGCGCGCCATCAAGTTTGTTCCAATTCATAGTGAGGTGGCAAATCTTTACAGGAGCAGAAAGTCTTATCTTCCTCCTACAGATAGTTTTAGGACTACAATGATTGTTTTCATATTGTAGACTATGTCCCTAGGAGTGGATTGCTGGATCATACATAGTTCTTTGCGAAAGTGCCATACCATTTTTCATAGTGATTGCACTATTCTCTAGTTCCATTAGCAATGGAAAAGGATCCCAGTCTCTTCACATCCCTGACAACATTTGTTGACTGTTTTTTCTTTTTTTTTCTAAATCAGTGCCATTTTAGTTGATGTGAGATAACCTCACTGTAGTTTAAATTTGCATCTCTCTAATGGCTAATGTTAATCAGGTGTTTTCTATAGACATCTGCAGTGGTAGTGGGGTCACTTTTCGCCTTTGAGGGCTCTCTTCCCATCCTCAGCTTTGCATGGGGCCCATGGAGAAGGCTCAGTTATGATCTGATGATGGATGAGTAGGTGGGTTTAGACATGGGATATCAGTGCTTGTGATTTCCATCCTTCACCTCCAGTTCCCAGGGGGCTGTGGAGTTAGGTTTGTTGTTATTAAGTGACATCAGATTGCTTGTAACTCATAACGACCCCGTATAGAGTTTCCAAAGAGTGACTGGTGGGTTTCAACCACTGATCTTGCGGTTAGCACTCCTACTTCGCCATGCCAGGACTCCAGAGTTAAGGAAAAGACCCAAGAATCAGCTTGCACAGCCTAGGAGTTTTGGAATAAAAGTCTCACACCTATATACAAGATAATTTTAGTTTTAAAACTTTCATTTGAAAAATGTTCAAATATATACATTTTGTTGTTGCTGTTAAGTCCTGTTGAGACGATTCTGACGCATAACGACCCTGTATAGGGTTTCTGAGGAGCAGCTCGTGAGCTTGAATCGCCGACCATGTAGTTCAAATGGCTTTGCAGTCTGGCGCATTAACCCACAGCACCACACCAGGACTCCAAATATATACACTAGAAGAGAGCAACAGTATAAACAAAAACAAATGAACAAACAAAACTCTCAAACCCGTTGCTGTCCAATTTCACTCATAGCAAAGTAGAATGGAAGCAAACCACTACCTCTTTCTCCCTCAAAGTGGTTGATGGGTTTGAACCACCAATCTTTTGGTTAGCAACCAAGTTCTTTAACCACTGTGCCACTAGACTCTTTGAATAGTATAATTGTTATTGCTGTTGTGAAGAGCCATTGAGTCGGTTCCAACCCATAGCAACCCTTTATGGGATTTCCGAGGAGCAGCTGGTGAGCTAGAATCGCCGACTTTGCAGTTCAAATGGCTTTGAAGTCTGGTACATTAATCCACAGCACCGCACCAGGACTAGTATAATAGCCCTTCATATATACATCACCAAGATTTAACAATTAACAACATTGCTTCATCTATTCTTTTTAAAATCATGGTTCTTTTTATTTTAAACCACTTTCCACACATTCTTCCACATCATCTATATACGCTTCAGTGTACTTCTTTAAAACCAACTGGAGTTAGCTGGCTCTGGGTGCCAATACCAGATTATATGCATCTCTTTTCAACTTTGAGTTCAGTGGTACCATGTTGGTAGCTTGAAATCAGCCATGAATATTCACACTATAGAAATTGGCAGACATTACAAACCAGAGAGATTTGCTCTACCCCAAGCCAGTAGAGCTGATTGTTAAACATTTACCAGCACACCACAGTCTGAAACACATGGATATTTTCTTATATAACCACCTAATAAAATGAACAATAACACCCTGATTAAGTGTCTCTAAAAGGAGCTCTGGTAGCGTAGTGGTTACGAATCGGGCTGCGAACCGCAAGGTCAGCAGTTCGAAACTACCAGCTGCTCCACGGGAGAAAGATGAGGTGTTCTGCTCCTGTAAAGATTAACAGCCTCGGAAACCCTGTGCAGGGTTGCTATGAGTCAGAACCGACTCCACGGCACATAACAACAACAACAACAACAACAAGAGGTTCCAAGGAGTCCTGATGTGGTGCTGTGGGCTAATGCGTCCAACTGCAGAGTCGTTTGAACTCCAAGATTGGTGGTTCAAGCTCACCAGCTGCTCCTTGGAAACCCTATACAGAATCGCTATGGGTCAGAATTGACTTGACAGCATTTAACAACAAGAGGTTCCAAAACTGTCTTTTTATAGATGGTTTGTTCTCATCAAGAATCAAATAAGGTCCACTCACAACACTGGTAGTCTATGTTTCTTGATTTTCTTGATCTAGAATAGTGCCCCCCATCGCACTCTAGCCCCAGCGTTTTTTTTGTGCCTTGATTGTTGCAACCCATCAAGTCAGATGATCTGTAGAGGGTCTGCCCTGCCCCTTTCAGTATTGGCTATTTGTGCTGTCAGGTAACGTGTTCCTCTGACCCTGTATTTCCTGTCTATGTGCCAGTGTCTGAACAGACTTAGTTCAAGCGTTTTATTTGTTTTGCTAGAAGATTTCATAGATGATGTTAGATTTTTCAATGTTTGTAGATGATTTTGAGTTGAGAGAAATGCAAAGTCACTGACGATCATTAAACAATTTATAGTGGCTTTTTGTTATTTTATTAGCATATATGAAAAGTGCGTTCACTATAGAATGCTTTATAATTTGGGGGGGTTGTCAGGCCTAGGAACACTGGGTCAGGTCCCCTCCTGTCAGGCAAGTCTTTTCACCTTCTTGTGTCAGGGATAAAGAATCTGCAGAATGTAACCCCTTGGATGGCCAGGTAATCCTATCTCAAGTCTAACTACAGTCTCTCCAGCTTTATTGTGGCCCATTTTCTCTGTCTGAAACTCTGGAATTTCTTAGGTTCCTCTTTTAAGTCTACTCTAGCACCCAGGAAAAACAAACAACAATAAAACCCACTACAATATATCTTGTGATTCCAGAATTCTAATTCCTGTGCTTGAAGCGGTATCATTCATCCTGGATCAGTGATCGCCTTGCTGTGCCCCCATCCCCTGCCAGGAGAAGTTGTACATATCTTCTCCACCCACTTGAAGAATGAGGGTCTTCACAGAACTGGTCAGGCACCACTTTTACCTGCAGTAGTCCTGAGATCTCCTAAGCGCCTGAGTTGTCAGGTCTGGAGTCTTGTCCTTGGCTGTGATGCTGATGTCCCTGACAGGACTCCTGTCGCTACCTGGCCACCCTATCTAGATGGAGTCCTGGATGCTGATTTTGTTCAACCTTTGGCCTTTGCTCTGCAGATTCAAATGCCTAGTTCGGGGCAGAGCACTCACAAAGTCCACATATCCCCAGATACTGCTTTCTTTGCTTCCTGAAGGAGTCAGCATCCCTTCTGCTGTTGTTATTGTTAGCGGACATAGACTAGATGTGACTCATGCCAACCCAGTCACAACAGAATGCAATGTTGACCCGTGCTGAGTCATTTGCAGTTCAGTGTTCTGTTGTGCTCTCAACAAGGTTTTCATTGACTGTTCTTTGACTGTAGACCGCCAGGCCTTTCTTCCTAGCCCATCTTAGTTCATCTTTAGAAGTTCCCCTAAAATCTGTTCAGCAAGCATCATAACAGCATGCAAGCCTCTGCTGACAGACAGGAACCGAATGGCTGTGCATGCGGTGCTTTGCCTGAGAGTTGCATCTGTGTTGAGGTTACTGTTAGGAGAACAGCTGTATTCCACAGGAGGTGCCTTAGAAAGGCCTGTCAGACCACCCCTCGCTCATGATTGAGAACTCTAGAGCAGCTCATTGCCTTGAAGGGAATTTGAAGTAGGCAGAGTCCTGGTGTGACACTATAGTATCCTACTATCGTGCCCTGGACTGCAAGGTTGATTTGAATTACAAGGTTGGCAGTTCAAACTCACCAGCCATTCCTTGGAAACCCAATACAGGGTCACTATGAGTCAGAACCAACTTGATGCCACTTAACAACAACAACAAAGTGTGCACTTAGCTTTTTGCAAAGGTGATTCTTGTGACATTGGGGAAAGAAATGAGAACTGGGAGAAACTAAAGCCAGTTCTGTCGCTACCATTAAGAGGGAGACAGTCCGGCAGTCTGGAAAATCTCGGACCCCTGCAATCCTGGTATCTCAGAGAGAAAGGTCTGTTAGGTAAGTTAGATGTGGAATCATGGCAATAGGAATGAAATCGACAGCTAAGGATTACTACACAAGCTGGCAACTTGCTCTTAGATGTTTATTTTCTTGTCTTGTTATTGGGACCTATAAAAATGTTTACTAAGATGTCTTTAACATTACCAAGTGAGAGTCTGTGTGTCATGCTCATTTCTGAAATCTGACTTTCTGGGCAAAGGTGGCAGTGATGGTGCTTTCCTCCAGTGGTCACCGGTCATCCTGGTGGAGAGGTACAATAAGGGCCCTGGGGTTGGCCAGGATGGAGCTCTGATCCTGGCATGCTTTCATTGATGCATGACTTTCAACAAAACATCTATTCTGCCCTTTCCTCTCCTACTCATCTCTTCATCGGCCCTCCGCCGAACCTCCATATTTTCATCACCATCTCTCTCCATCAACCCTGTACCTCTCCACATCTCAACCTCAGCATCTGCTCCACCTCCACTCCATCATCCCATCATTTCCATTTATCCTCCACTTGCCCTCCATCTCTTCTCTACCTCACCCTTCATCTCCCCCCTGCGTCTCTCCTCCATCTCACACACCATCCTACCTCTTTCTGACCTCCAGACCTTTGCCCACGCTATTTCCTTTGTCAGGAATGGCCCTCAATTGTCACTGGACTAATTCCCTTCAGCTCTTTTTTTTTTACATGTCACTTCTATGAATCCTTTCTTAGGCTCCTAGTTACATATTCTTTCTCAGCCCATGGACTTTTCCTTTGAATCACTAGCAATCTACTCAAAATTTTTATTAAATAGATATTTGTCAGATTATTTATTAGAGAATCCTGGTGTGGCTGTATACAGTAAGTACTGGACTGCTAACCTCAAGGTCTGGTGGTTCAAACCTACCAGCCACTCCTCTGAAATCTATACAGGGCTGCTGTGAGTTGGAACCAACTCGACCACACTTAACAACAACTTCCAGTTTAATCTCCAATAGGCAAGGGACTAAAGCCTGTCTTGCTCACAGCTAGTTCCATGTGTGCCTTGTACACAGTGGCAGCTCAATAAATAATTGCTGAATGACTAAAAAAGACAGAATTCACCAGATGGAATACACAGTACTGATTGACTACATCTGTGGAAAGATAAAGTGGAAAAGCTCCATATCATCAGTCAAAACAAGGCCAGGGACAGATTGTGGAACAAACTAATTGCTCATATGCAAGTTCAGCTGGAAGCTGTAGAAAATTAAAGCAAGTCCACAAAAGCAAAAATATGATCATAAACACATCTCAACTGAATTTAGAGATCATCTCAAGAACAGATTTGGTGCACTGGACATTAATGACCAAAGACCAGAAGATCTGTGGGATGACATCAAGAATATGATGCATGAAGAAAGCAAAAGGTCATTGAGAAGACAAGAAAGAAGGAAAGACCAAAATTAATGTCAGAAAAGAGTCTGAAACTTGCTCTCCAGTGTAAAGATGCTAAAGCAAATGGAAGAAATGAGGAGGTAAAAGCTGAATAGAAAATTTCAAAGGGCAGCTTGAGAAGACAAAATCAAATATTATAATGAGATGTGCAATGATCTGGAGTTAGAAAACCAAAAGGGAAGAACATGCTCAGCATTTCTCATGCTGAGGGAACTGATGGAAAAATTCAAGCCTTGCCTTATAATATTGAAGGATTCTATGGGCAAAATATTGAATGATGCAGAAAGCATCAAAAGAAGATGGAAGGGATATACAGAGTTACTCTACCAAAAAGAAATGGTTGATGCTCAGTTATTTCAAGAGGTAGCATATGAACAAGAGCCAATGATACTGAAGGAAGAAGTCCATGGTGCACTGAAGGCATTGGCAAAGAACAAGGCTCTGGGAGTTGATGGAATACCAATGGAAAATTTTCAATAAACTGATGAGGCACTGGAGTCACTCATCTATGCCAAGAAATTTGGAAGACAACTACCTGGCCAACTGATTGGAAGAGATACATATTTATGCCCATTCCAAAGAGAGGTGACCCAGCGGAATGCAGAAATCATCAGACAATATCATTAATTTCACATGCAAGTAAAATTTTGCTCAAGATAATGAAAAAACAGCTTCAGCACATTGACAGGGAACTGCCAGGGGTTCAAGCTGGCTTCAGATCAGGATGTGGAATAAGGGACTTTATTGCTGATGTCAGATGGATCTTGGCTGAAAGCAGAGAATACCAGAAGGATGTTTACCTGTGCTTTATTGAGTATGCAAAGTCTTTTGATTGTGTGGATCATGACACGCTATGGGCAACATTGTGGAGAATTCAGGAAAACTTAATAGTGCTCATGAGGAACCTGTACATAGACCAAGAGGCAGTTGTTTGAACAGAACAAGGGAACATCAAATGGTTTAAAAGTAGGAAAGGTGTGCACCAGGGTTGCATTCTTTCACCATACTTATTCAATCTGTATGCTGAGCACATAATCACAGCTGAATTTTATGAAGAAAAACGTGGCATTAGGATTGGAGGAAGACTCCTTAACAACCTGCGATATACAGATGACACAACATTGTTTGCTGAAAGAGAAGAGGACTTAAAATACTTATTGATGAAGATAAAACACCGTAGCATTTTATATGGGTTGCACTCTAATGTAAAGAAAAAAAAATCTTCACCACTGGATCAATGTGAATAACATCTGTATAAATGGAGAAATGATTGAAGTTGTCAAAGTCTTTCATTTTTCTCAGATCAATTATCAACACTCATGGAAGCAGAAGTCAAGAAATCAAATGATGTATTGCATTAGGCAGTTTTGACATAAAACCAAATGGCCACCACTTGTTTGTCTGCCGTGCTGTGGTGGCTTGAGTTGCTGTGATGCTGAGGACTATGCCACCGGTGTTTTAAATAACCAACATAGTCACCCATGGTGGACAGGTTTCAGATGAGCTTCCAGACAAAGACTAGGAAGAAAGAGTGACAAACTATTTCCGAATTGCTAGTCACTGAAAACCTCATGAATAGCAGAGAAACACTGTCAGATACAGGGCTGGAAGGTGAGCTCCTCAAGATGAGACTGGGGAAGAGATGCCTCCTCAAAGTAGAGTTGACCATGATGATGTGAATAGAGTTAAGCTCATGGGAGAAAAGCCCGCAGAACCCTCATCTGCTGATGTGCCACAACTCAAAATGAAGAGAAACAGCTGTAAACATCCATTGAAAATCGGAACATGGAATATACGAAGTATGAATCTGGGAAAATTGGAAGTTGTCAAAAATGAAATGGAACGCATCAACATCGATATCTTAGACATCGTTGTTGTTGTTGTTGTCA
>NW_006408565.1:16916862-16926266 GCF_000296735.1 Chrysochloris asiatica | reverse complement strand
CTTAACTCAGAGTAACTTTCACAGGTGTTGTCTGTTTCCCTGGTATATGGCAGCTGGTATTGGGTTTTGGTGTTTTATAGAGTGTGATTGTAGCTTGGCTATATGGCAGCGGTTGCTGACTCTTCTTGTGTAATATAGGGAGACAAAGAGTCCTCCAAAGGCAGAAGGGGGGCTATATAACAGCAAAACAACACCAGTTGTGTAAAAAAAAAGAAAAAGAAGAAACAGCACCAGCAAAAACAAGACTGAATATTGCAGTCTCTAATCACAGAAAAGGGAGGGGAGGGACAGAAGAAAAAGAGGGGGAAAAAAAAAACATCTATAGCTTAATATAAGTATGTCTTTAATGTCCTAAGTTCCTGCCTTCAAAGCTGTCCGAGAGATTTTGCCTTTAAACTCTCTTTCCGTCCCTTTAGCCCTCTCCTCTTTCCCGTGATAAAAAACAGAACAAAAAGGGAACAGATCAGTGCCTCTGTTTTGGCTGAGTCCAGATTTGCCTTTTAACACTTCAAAGAGGTCTTTTGCAGCAAATTTCCTCGATGCAGTACATTGTTTGATTTTTCTAACTGCTCCTTCCATGGGCATTGATTAGGATCCAAGTAAAATAAAATCTTTGACAACTTCAGTCTTTCCTTCTTTTATCATTATATTGCTTATTAGTCCAGTTGTGAGGATTTTTGTTTTCTTTCTGTTGAGGTGTAATCCACACTAAAGGCTGTAGTCTTTGATGATCAATAAGTGCTTCCAATTGTCTTCCCTTTCAGTGAGTTAGGTCATGTCTTCTTCAGTCACAGGTTGTTAATGAGCTTTCCTCCAATTCTGATGCTGGATTTTGGTGTTTTATAGAGTGTGATTGTAGCTTGACTATATGGCAGCAGTTTCTGTGTCTTTTTGGGTAATATAGGGAGAGAAAGAGTCCTCCAAAGGTAGAAGGGGGAGCATATAACAGTAAAACAGCAACAGCAAAAACAAACAAACAACCCCCCCCCAAAAAAAACCCAAGAAAAACAAGCACACCAAGAAAACAACATAAAAAACTAGACTGGATACTGCAGTCTATAATCACAGAAAAGGGAGAGGAGGGAGAGAAGAAAAAAAAATCTGTAGCCTAATATGAGTATGATTTTAATGTCCTCTCTTCACCTTCTTGCCTTCAAAGCTGCCTGAGACATTTCAAGATGCCACTGTTGGTTGTTATTCTATACTTCAGGATTTATTTTAATTTTCATCCTGTTTTGTTTTTAAACTCTCTTTTCCTCTCCATGCCCCTTGTTCTGGCTTTTCCATATTCAAAAAAACAAAACAAAACAAAAACAGTTCAGTGCCGGCTCTTGGGCTGAGAGTATCTGTGCGCATGCATGGCAGAAGAACCCATCAGTGTGCAGGTTGGGGATGTCCACTTGCTCAGGTACCTCCTTTAATCACCAGAATGGAGGCGTGAAAACAGTGGTGGTGGGGCAATGAACAGATACTCAAAAAAAGAAAAGCAGAAGAAAAATCGAGAAAGTGTATTGGCCACCTTTGCTCTGAAGTTCCCGCAGCATTTTTCCGTGGTGTGTCTGCTCCCCAACTTGGTCTTGCTCAAGTTGTCAGCTGCGGACCACCCAGCCCTGCAGATTCAAAAGTATATGATTTCTTACTTTTGCTACAAGTTCCACTATCTATAACCCTTCAAACCTTTTAAGAACTCCTATCTATGTGGTTCTGAATTTTGGAGCTCTGCCCAGAATCTGCTTTGTCTGATATTCTGTGGTATTGATGATGGTGAACCTCACTGCACCTCCACCCCAGCCGCCATCAAGCCCCGCCTCCTGCACCTCCTTTTGCAAATGTCACTGCACTGCTTTTAGCGCTGGTTCCCTGTGCGGGTCTGGCTGTAGTCCCACCCTCTAAACTCTGCCTGGGTGGGGTGACTGCAAAGGAAGTTCTGTGTCTCAAGTGATTCCTAACTGGCAGTATTTTCCTTTATATCGTGATTTTTCCACTTGCACGTGTGGGAAGCTGAAGGCCTGCTCCTTATGCTACATCCGGAGCTCTGGTGGTGTTCCATGAGTGCAGCTTCTCTGGGTTTTCAATCCCTCCCCCATGGAACCTTTCCTACCTGGCTGTCTTTGCCACCACCAAAACCAGAACCTCTCCTGTCCTTATCTCTTGCCAAACGCTTAGAAGAAATAAGTGGTCTTTTAAGTTGTTTATCTGAAAAACCCACAATTCAAGTGAGGGATTATAAAGTTGAAATGGTAATTCTGGAATGATTTAGGTTTCCCTGAACTCTGAAACAGGAGGATGGTTAAATGACCCTCTCAGAACCTGGGGAGAAGGAGTTCTTTCTCCTGGAGATGAGAGAGTTGGTTTGCCTGTGTGTGCAGAGCTGAGAACTGGCCTGAGAATCCGGGCACTCTGGGGCTCCATCGTGCCCTGGGAGTGGCTCCTAAGCATCCATTGGCCTTTAAGGTGTAAGCTGGATGGCCTAGAACACCTGCTCCCCTTTGTTGGTCAGGGGAGACTTCTTTTTTTCTTTTTAGGAAGCATTTCCAATTTTTACTCATAATATTGGTAATCTAAGTTGCAAAGGAAGATTTACAGAGCCATATATCAATAACAGAACAAGATGAAAATGAAATATTCCAAAGTCATCTAGAAGAGTTTCCAAGGAGCACACATTAAGTTAGAAATCTAGAGTTAACCTATGGTTCCATAGCAGGTTATATTCGTTCTTGCATTTTCTCAGTAAGTTCTTCCTTATATTTGCCTTTCTCTTTTCCAGCTTCTCAAGATTTGGCTTTGCGTTCAAGAGTTTCTTCTCAATCTTTGTTCAGTTTGAGCCTGGTGATGACCACCTTGCTTGGGAGAATGCCCACATGGACAGTTTCCCCATTAGTCTTCTCACGTTGCACCCTTTCAATGTAGATGACATGTTTCTTTCTGTACACCTGGACTACCTTGTCAATCTGATGACCTTTGTAGTGTCCTCAAACCACCTGGACCTCGTCGTCCTTGCAGATGGGCATGGAGTGGACATTATACTTCTGTGACAGCTCTTTGGACAGCAGGCATGACATGATCTTCCTGTGCACATGCGAGAGAGCATAGACGTGGTGTTTGCAGTTCTTGCTGCGGTCTGAGATCATGAGGGGGTTGAACTTCATGGTGATAGTTGGGTGTCTAGCAGCCTCAGAAGCTCCATGCACCAGGAGAGACTTCTTGAGGGAGGTGACATCTAAGATGTCTAGGGTTAGTAGGGTTAGCAGGGTAAAAGTTGGGAGGGAAAGTGTTCCAGATCAAGGGAACAGCCAGGGCAAAGGCCTGAAGATGAGATGGCATGGTATTTCTAAGAATGAAACAAGCTCAGAGTGGAGGTGGGATGGGTATAGGGGTGGCTGGATCCTATGGTGAAGCTGGCAGAGGTCAGCAGTGGCCAAGTGACAGCAAGAGAAGGAAGCCACTGTTGGGAGATGCTCTGGAAGAGGCTGAAGCTTTGGGACACTGTGCGTGTGTGTGTGCATGCGTCTGGACAGTGTCAGATTACTCAATTAGCAAGGTAAACTCTGTAGTGAACAATTTCACATTTTTTCACTACTTCAGAGATGGCATCGGTTTCTTTCCCAATCCCACAGCACCTTCCTACAGAATCAAAACATCTTTTCAAATGTGCAGTCCCCATTGGGGTGGAGTGCTCAGTAAACAAGGGAAGCATGGACTTACTTAATCTACATGAACATTTTCACATGTTTTCACTACATCAGTAAGCTTGCTTAGTGGATAATCCACCACTAAGTCTGGGTATGCATGTGTGCACATGTGTGTCCCATCTACCTACACGACACACACACACATGCACAGGGAGCACCTGTGTATGTGTGTGTGTGTTGTGTAGGTAGATGGGAGCCCAGGCCTACAGCCAGGAACCACACACAGACGCCCAACCCTCATCCCCACCGATGCTGACGCCCAGGCACTGGAGTGTCAGAAACCCGCTGAAGCAGGAGCAGCTGCTTCTAAATCAAGGCCCAAGACAGCCGAGGGGCCGGATTGGGTTTGGTGGCTCTGCTGTATGGGCCAGTGTGGGGGTGGGGGCAGAAAGGGGCTCTCCAGCAGGGGTTCTGGGCCAGAATGAACCCGGCTGGTTTGGAGAGGTTTATTTTGGAAGCTGAGATGATGCAAAATTAAGTGGAGAGGAAAAAATAGATGAGGCGACCGCGAGGGTCTGTCTGTGGCTGGCGGGGCTGGAAGTGTCCAGCAAGAAGAGCGTGTTGGGTAAACAGATGGGGGTGGTAGCTTTCTGCATGCATACTGCTATAAATACCTCTCAGCTTGGCTGCCCCTGCTGGGGTTTCCTGGCATGGTGGGTGTGGAGATCAAGGTGCACTTCCGAGAGTGGGGAGGGTGCTGCTTAGATCCCTGCCACCCTGGGGGGGGGCTGGAGTGGGTGCTGTGTATGGGGACTGAGGCTGAAGCCACAGTCATGGTGGGGGTGCACCTTTGTTACGAATTGAAAGTGAAGCTCAGGCAAGTCCCACCATCTCTTGGAGCCTCAGTTTCCTCAGTTGTAAGATGGGATGGCATTGCTTCCAGGCAGTGAGATGAGGGTATGTTGTCTCCCATGGTCACATCTCTTAGGAGCTGTGTCATCTGGGTGTCTTCTCACCTCCCTGAGGCCTGAGTTCCTCATTAAAAAAATGTGGGGAGAAGACACAATGTCAGGGAGGATGAAATGGAATTGTGCATGACACTAAGGACTGCAATGACTCAGTGAGCAGTATTCCAGGACAGGAGCCTCCCGCCCAGACTCCTCCAGTCTGCACTGGACCCTTCTGATGGCACTTGTTGGTAGCTGCTGTTGACTTGTCCTGACTCTAGGAGACTCCATGTACAATGGAATGAAATGCTGCCCGCTCCTCTCGCATGCCCACGACATACCCCTTCCTTGGTCTGAGGAGTTGCAGGTTAGACCATTGTGATCCACAGAGTTTCCATTGGCTGATTTTTGGAAGCAGATCATCAGGCTTTTCTTCCTAATCTATATTACCCTGGAAGCTTCACTGAACCCTCTTCAACATCATAGCAACACACAAGCCTCCACTGACAGGTGCATTGGTGGGAGTTGAACCTGGATCTCCTGCATGGAAGTCAAGAAAGCTACCATTGAAACACCGGTGTGTGCCTCTATGGTAGTAACAATAACAACAACGCCAACAACCATGCTCACTGCTGGCCTGTGATGACCCAGTACCTCCCTCAAACCTCCCAGTCTTATAAATAAAGAGCCTATGGGCCAGAGAGAGGGGATGCCTGAAGACCACACTGCTGGAAGAAACAGAGTTGGGATTCACAAGTTCATTCATGCAGACATTAAATGTACACTGAGCACCAGCCACATACCAGGCCCTGGGTCAGGTGCTGGGGAGGTAGCAAGAAACAAAGCAGACCAGGTCCCTGCATCCTGGCTCCTAAGGAACATGGAGCTCTGTCTGGGAGGGGAGATGGGCTATTAACCAGTAATACATAGACAAACTTCTAGCATTTAGCATGGCTCAGGGACCCTTCATTCTACAGCATCTTTAATGAATGTGTTAGGGTTGCTCCTCAGACCAAGGAAGGGGTTTGTCATCCAGACACTCACAGTACTGACCCTGAAGGTTGTAGGTACCTGGTGAAATGAATTATTGTTAGGTGCTGTCGCGTAGGTTCTGACTCATAGCAACCCTGTGTACAACAGAACGAAACTCTGCCTGATCCTACACCATTCTCACAATCGTTACTATATTTGATTCCATTGTTGTAATCACTGTGTCAGTCCCACCTCATTGAGAATCTTCTTCCTTTTCGTTGATGTCTCCGTAGTGCCAGGATGCCTCTCTGAAGAAGGCATGCCTTTCTTTCTGCTGCTCAAATCCTCTCTGTCCACAAAGACCTGCTCAGCATTCCCTCCTCCAGGAAGCCTTACCTAACCTGCTCCTAGTCCCAGCCAGGGTGTGCAGGATCCTGACCACAGCAGTTGGCCCATGAATGTGTATTAACTGAGTCACAGAGGCATTTCTGGGATTTGCCCATAGTGGCCAAATCTGTTCAGAATGATCCACGACTGTTCAGAATGATCCAAATTTCATGTGTTTGAGACCCTGGTCTTCAGTCGGTCTCATGTATTTATTTCGAGTTTGACAAATGTGTTGTCGTTAGGTGCTGCTGACCTTATGCCCAGCAGAATAAGACACTGCCTGCTCCCGTACCAATCTCACAATCATTGCTACGCTTGAGCTCACTGCTGCTGCCACTGTGCCAATCCATGTCATTGGGGGTGGGTCGGGGGAGGTGTCTTTCTCTTTTTCACTGACTCTCCACTTTACCAAGCATATTGCCCTTTTCAAGGTTCGGGTCCCTTCTGATAATACGTCCAAAGTATGAGAGACGAAATCTGGCCATCCTGGCTTCTAAGGAGCATTCTAGCTGTATCCTTCCAACACAGATTTTTTTTTGTTCTTCTGGTAGTCTATGGTACTTTCTATATTCTCCTCCAACACCATAACTCAAAAGCATTCTTCTACGGTCTTCCTTATTCACTGTCCAACTTACACATGCATATGAGGTTATTAAAAATACCATGATTTGGGTCAGGCATACCTTAGTCCTCAAACTGACATTTTTGGTATTGGACACCTTAAAGAGTGTGAAATAAAATGAAATCTTTTGCAGAAGATTTGCCTAATGTAACACGTCATAAAACGTATGGATCACAACCTAAGCATAGAATTGTCCCTAGCATCACAACCCTGCTCTTGATCCATAGGGGTCAGACGGGGCTTTGGGCTTAACCCATGAACCCAGGTCTTATTTTGAAAAAGAGAGGAGAAAGCCTTAATTTTGGGGAAATTGACTTTAGTGAAGTTTTCAAATGCTGGTTGGTTAGGAGAAGCACTCAGGTTTCTGTGGTTTCTCCTGGAGTCTTTCCAGCAGCCCTCACTGGAGTCCTGAGAGAGCAGACTTCCCTTAACCTTGAGGGAAGGGCAGCCTAGTGGCCAATACATGGGCCAAGGCTGGAGTCCCTTCCCCCTGGAGCAAGGATTTGACGTCTCTGAACCTGGGCTTTCACTTCTGTAAGATGGAGGGTTCTTCAGCTTGAAGGATTGTTGTGAGACTGATGGGTTAAGGAAGTGTGTGACACACCTGACACACAGTTGTTGTGCACTAACACATTGCAGCTGTTGTCAGTGCATTGACAGGACTTCACCCAGTGATGGCTGTACAGATTTGGTGCCAGGAGGAGGGTGATGGTGGTTGTTGTTGTTAAGTGCTGTCGAGTAGGTGCCGATTCATAGCAGCCCTGTATATGGTTTCTGAGAAGTGGATGGTGGGTTTGAACCGTGACCTTGGAGTTCAAACTGATCTTTCAGTCTAGTGCTTATCCTACAGTGCCACACCAGGAATCCAGGGTGATGGTAATGATTTTATTTTTGAACTGAGTTCATCTCATTTCTCTTGTGAAGGAATTTTGACCCCTGGGTTAAATGTTGGGACCAGAATCAAATGCACAGTCCAAATTTCTATGTATTTTGTTGTTGTTGTTAGGTGCCATCGAGTTGGTTCTGACTCACAGCGGCCCTATGCACAACAGAATGAAACACTGACCAGTCCTGCATGTCCTCATAGTTGTAGCCATGTTTGAATCTATTGTTGCAGCCACTCTGCCAATCCAAATCGTTAAGGTTCTTCTTCCTCTTTTTCGCTGACCCTCTGCGTTACCGGGCTTGATGTCCTTCTCCAGAGGCTGGTGTCTCTAGCCTAATAACATGTCCAAAGTGCATGAGACTAAGTCTCACCATCTTCACTTCTAAGGAGTGTTGTGGCCGTACTTCTTCCAAGACAGATGTATTCCTTCTGGCAGTCCATGGGATAGTAAATATTCGTCACCAACACCATAGTTCAAAGGCATTGATGCTTGTTTTGTTTTCCTTCTTCACTGTCCAGCTTTCACATGCATATGAAGCAAATGAAAAGACCATGGCTTGGGTTGGGTGCACCTTAGTCTTCATAGTGACATCTTTGCTTTTGAACATTTCAAAGAGATCTTATGCAGCGGATCTGTCTAATGTAGTATTTTGTTGGATTTCTTGACTGCTGTCTCTACTTTGGGCGTCAATTATGTAGAGCCACGTAAAATGAAATCCTTGACAACTTTGATCTTTTTTCCATTTATTTGTCCAGTTGTGAAAATCTTTGTTTTCTTTATGTTGAGGTGTAATTCATAGTGAAGGTGTAATCACTGGACCATAAGTTTGGTTTGAACTGTGAGGTGGGCAGTTCAAACTCACCCTTGGAAATCCTATACAGGGTCACTATGAGTTGGAACCGAATTGATGGCACTTAACAACAACAACAACAATTTTCACTCAGGTAAGGAAAGTTATATTGTCTGCATATTGCAGGCTGTTAATGAGGCTTGTGTTGGGGAAAGAACTATTCCTTTCTAAAACTCCTACTGTGTGCCAGTCATGGAGATATTCTGAGTCTGTGCAGTCTTAGTGCAGCTGAGACTCAGAGTGGCCAAGTGACCTCTCAAGGCCACACAGTGAATAAAGCCAGAGCAGAGACTCCAGCCCAGATCCCTGACCATCCCAACTCCTGCACTCTTACCTGAACAGGTCTGATTAGACTTCTGGCCTGGTCACTTCCTCCACTGACAGCTGAAAGCCGAGGTCCAGGGTGATGGTTGAGAGTTTTGGCAAAGCCTTTCCTGGCTCCTACAGAAGGCTGGCCTGTGCCTTGGGGTGTGGTTTTGGCTGCCATCCCAGGCTGAATACGGGCTCAGGTCTGCTTTGGAGTAACTGGATCAAGCTCCCAGGGGTCCAAAGGCCAAAGGAAGTTGGCAGGATGTGGGCCAGTGGGTAGCAGGTGGCAGTGGCACTGGAGAGTCAGCATGTTAGTTCCCAGCACCTCCTTCCTGGGGCCTTTTCCTCCTCTGCCAGCCCCTCACCCAGGCCATGGTCATGCCACGTTCTCACTGAAGCCCACATCCTCCCTTCTTACACATTCCCCACTGTAGAGATCAAGAAACTAAGGCTCAGGGAGAGGAAAGGAGACTAGTCCAAGGACCTACACTTGTCAGTGTCTGAACCAGAACCAAGAACCTTGGTTTTGAACTCCCAACCCCAGGGTAGCTTCCTCTGTAACTACAGTTCTTGTCATTAGTGGTTGTTGACTCGGTTCCCAACTCATGGTGACCCCATACACATGGAACAAAAGGCTATCCTTCTCTGTATCCTCCCCTGATCATTGTGGATCAGACATTATGACCCACAGGGTTTTCAATGGCTGAGTTTTGGAAGTGGATTGCCAGGCTTTTCTTCATAGTCATAGTCTGAACAATCTGCTGAAACCTGTTCAACAGCATAGCAACATGCAAGCCT
>NW_006408565.1:16889242-16916762 GCF_000296735.1 Chrysochloris asiatica | reverse complement strand
AGGGCCACCTACTCTGTGTTCATGGAGTGCTGATGTTGCTTCAAACCACTAGGTCGGCAGTTCAAATCCACCAGCTGCTCCAAGGAAACCCTGTAAAGGGTCACTATGAGTTGGAACTGACTTGACAGCACTTAACAACAACAACAACAACAACACTCTGCGTTTAACAATCTGCTGAAACCTGTTCAACAGCATAGCAACATGCAAGCCTTCACCGACAGATAGGCAGTGGCTACACATAAGATGTAACTACTTGGATGATCTTATATTCCCAATGAGACACTAGTTGGTTCCTATGTGAAAGGAGAACTCAGGACACAGACAACATGGAACCACAGACAGACCCTCTCCCTCTCTGTGTTAGTGCCTGAATGCATTACCTCTTCCAGGGGGGAGGAGGCAGGGCAATGCTTAACCCAGGTCCCCGGCTCTGGAGGTGGGATTTCAGGCACAGTGGCACCTGGGCAGGGTGAAGATTTTGGAGAGAGGGAACAGTCCTGGCCTGTCTCTTGTCCTGCTCCCTGATGGCCCTCAGGAAGGCTGACCAGAGCCCTTGCGCCAGGCTGCCCCTCTTTGGAAGCCAGCTCCCATGCCTTCCTGTTGCGGTTTTGATTTTGGAGAAATGCTCTGGCCTTGAACTCATCAAGGGCCGGCCCCATGTGAAGCTCAAAGTTTGTTCAGCCGTTTTGGGCTCCTGGTGGCCGGGAGCCTGGCCTTAAGCAAAGTCCAAACTGACCACAGGTTTCCAGGGTGACTCTGGAGTGGACAGGACTATTTATATGTGGTGGGTGTTGTATCACCACTTCCCTCCATGCTGAGTTTTGGAAGTTTTTTTCCAGTGTGTGTGTGTGTGTGTGGGGGGGGGGCAGGACCCTTTTTCCATCATTACCCTCAGAGTGGGGAAGGAGGTGAGGGAACCTGTTAGCATTGCCATCAGGCAGGGCGCGGGTGCACACAGTCCTGGCTTTGAACCCTGTAGGTCTCAGCTTGAATGTCAGGTCCTTCAAGAAGCCTTTCCTTGACAACTCTGCCTTTGGTCCTCATGGTATTTCCCACGATCTGCAGTCTCATGTCCTAAGTTTACCTATCTCCCCACAGAGGTCAGGGCCCAGAGATCAGGGGCCATGCCTGTTCACAGATGCGTCCTCAGGGCCTAGAACACATCCTCAGGCATACAGGAGATGCCAATATCAGTGCTTATCAAAGAGATGCCTGAATGAGGTAAGTTCATTCCAACAGTGATTCTCAAGTTCAAAGTACCCAGAGTGCTTGCTAACCAGGTGGACTTGGGGACCCAGTCCAGAGACTCTGAGTCCATGGGTCTGGGGGAGGCCTGGGAATCTGCAGTTAGCTTGGGAAACACTGTCCTAGAGACCTGGGCCCCAGAGCTTGTACTGAGCGGTAGGTGGCTCCTAAACACCTTGGCCTGGAGGTCTTGGGAAAGGGGGCTTGGCAGTAGGAGTCTTAGGGTCCTCAGTTGGGATGCTGGAGGCCAGAGTTTCCAGGTAAACCCAGGCAGTCTCTTTCCAGGTATTTGGGTCATTGATTCTCCTTTCTTAAAATTCTCTGCTTAATGTCTGTTTTCTCAACTAGACTGTAAGTACCCTGAAAGCAGGGATGGAGTCAGTCTGTAAATGTCCTTAGAGCCCTGGTCTGATCTTCTTCTCCCCACACCCCATCTGGAACCCATTTCTTCTAGAGCAGTCTCCCCACTTCAAAAGCCTGAGCCTGCTTGCAGGCCTCCTCCACAGATCTCCTCCTCCTAGAGGTGAATACTACCAGGATAAGGGGTGGGGGTGAGGACAGAGCCCAGCTGGGGTGTCTGCTGCATGGTGTGGACTGAGCCCAGGGTGGGAAGAGGGCCCGGCCATGGCCTTCATGTGTTCTCTTGCTGTGGCTCTGCAGAAAGTAGCCCAGTTGTATCCCCTGTGTCTGGCTCACCCACTCCTGAATTTTCCCTGGGCTCCTTGGATTCAAGCCTGTACCCTCTACCCCCTTAGGAAGCAAAACGAGAAGGGGCATGAACAAGTGCAGATGCATCGATCTTCTCACTACATATGATCATCACTGAGTTAGGGCCACCTACTCTGTGTTCATGGAGTGCTGATGTTGCTTCAAACCACTAGGTCGGCAGTTCAAATCCACCAGCTGCTCCAAGGAAACCCTGTACAGGGTCACTATGAGTTGGAACTGACTTGACAGCACTTAACAACAACAACAACAACAACACTCTGCGTTTAAGGAGCCCTGGTAGCATAGTGGATTTATGACCTGGGCTGCTAACCGAAAGGTCAGCAGTTAGAATTTACCATTCGCTCTGTGGGAGAAAGATGAAGTTTTTTGCTTTTGTAAAAGACTTACAGTCTCACTTAAGTCCAGAAACAGAGGACCCTAGGACCATCAAGGAAGAAGAGCACAAGTGGAATGCGGGACCTTATCCAGAGAAGCAGCAACACCAGAGATGGAGGCAGAGATGAGGACATGGAGAGAGGGAGCAGCTGAGTACTTTAGATTCATAGAAAGAGTGGGACTGAGAGCTGGCAGCTAAGAGGCAGGCTTGCAGAATGTGCCCTTTGGTGGTTTAAATTATTATATATTCCTGATTGTTTTTGTGTACATTTCCTCCCCTGCCCCCCAGCCCTGCCAAAAAACAGAGGGAGTGGAAGCAAATACTGTTGAATGATGACACATGGAGGAGATTGTAATCATTGCAATGAAATGATGGTGTAAAGCCGATGCTCTCCCATGTAAACTATCACTCAGTTCACAATTGAATAAAAAAACTTACAGTCTCAGAAACCAGGGTCACTATGAGTCAGAACCAACTCAGTGGCACCACCACACCACCACCACTCTGTGGTCATTGAGCCCTAGCCATGCAGTGATGAAAGCATTGGCTGATAACCAGAAGTCTGGCAGTTCGAACCCACCAGTGGGAAAAAGATGTGGCAGTCTACCTTTGTCACGATTACAGCCTTGGAAACCCTATGGGCCAGTTCTACCTTTCCTTATAGGGTTCCTATGACAGGTTTTGGTTTTGGCACATGAGCAATAGGATAGGTTTTGGTTTTGGCACATGGACAATAGGATAGGTTTTGGTTTTGGCTCTGTGTTGCGAGCTTCCTTACATTTCCATGTTTATCCCTCATGATGTCCTGGGGGTTAGGTATTGTTTTCTCCATCCTGGGATGCTCAGAGTGGTGAGGTTACTCACCCAAGGCCACATAGCTAATAGTTTTCAGACCTTTGACTCCAAAGCCAGTGCTCACAGGCAGGAGTGGCAGTGGGGGATGTCCTTTTTTTTCTTTTCTTAGTAAATGGAAAGACTCTGAGGAGTTGGGGGTGTGTGTGTGTGCATGTTACATATGGGAAAACTGAACCTAAGAGAGGGGAAGGAACTTGCCAAACTATAAGTGGCAGAGGCAGGATTTGAACTCAGGTCTCGTAGACTCCAGGGCCCACAGGTTTGTCCTTCGTTGTTCCACCTAACTATATGCTGAAACTTTGGGAAGTGTGTCAGAGGAGTTGAAGAGGCCAGTTTTGACTTTCGGCTCCTCTTGGCTTCCAGACAGATCAGAAGATTAGTTGTTGGGACTTAGGGCTGTGGGGGCCTGGAGTAGACTGGGAGTAGTTGTGGGAAGGAGGGAAGGAAATCTAGCCTGGCAGTTCTAGATCCTAGCAGGAAGCACCTTTGCTTATTTGGCCAGGCTGTGGGCAGAGGGAAGCTGTGTGAAGTGCCCACTGCCATAAGCCAGAGATGGTTTCTAAGGGCAGAGGGTAAACAGTTGCCTTGACTACTTGGGCATGCCACTGGAGTGATGGGTCAGCTCTGGAATATTCCGCGAGGTGCTGGAGTTCTCAGGACCAGAGGGTGAGGTGGGAGGTGTCCTCCTATAAGGCTTGAGCTGGAGGGCCCAAGAAGTGCCTGCTGTTTCAGAAGCTGGGCCCAGCTGGGAGGCCTCCTCCCCAGGGAGCAAGGTCCTGGAGTCCAACACAAGGGTAGCTTCTGTTCAAATCAGCAGTGGCAAGTATCTTCATGATCGTCCCCCTCACTTTTCTGATAACATATTATGGACTGTCCACTTTCCATTTCATTGTTCATACAACAAAGAAAAATTTGAGGCTTGGGGTAGAATAGTGACCAAGAATAGTGACATACACTTCATCTTCCTGGAGCTAACAGCCTACAAAGTTTATTGGTCTCACCTCATCTTTCATTTGCTGCTGACTAGACGGCCAAACTTCGTCTCTCATACTTTGGACATATTGTCAGGAGGGACCAGTCGCTGGAGAAGGATATCATGTTTGGTAAGGTGGAGGGTCAGAAAAAAAGAGGAAGACCCCCAGCGAGATGGATTGGCCAAGTGGCAGCATCAATGGGCTCAAGCGTGGCAACAGTAGTGAGGTTGGCCCAGGACCGGGCAGTGTTTCGTTCTGCTGTGCATAAGGTCGCTATGAGTTGATACCAACTTGATGGCACCTAACAACAACAACAACAACAAAGTCCAGGTGAGACTAGCCTCAGCAACCTAGCAATCCAAAAAATAGAGGGAGAAGAGGGGTCATGTAACTGGAAAGATCTTCAGAAATGGCTGGCTCCAGGGTAAAGCGCATCTTCAGGTTCTTTCTCCATCTCTGGGCTCTGCTTATTCTGCCTGGTCCTTCGTTCTCATCTGGGCATTTCCTACAGGGCAGGAAAGATAGCTCCCAACAGTTCCCCACCCCATCAACAACTATATATCCAATCTTTTCTTCTTTCTTTTATTTATTGAGGCAAAATTCATATAACTTATAATTAATCAGGTGTTCTGGTGTGGTGCTGTGGTTAATGTGCTGTACTGCAAGGTTAGTTTGAACTGCAAGATCAGAGGTTCAAACCTACCACTTGCTTCTCGGAAACTCTACACAGGGTCACTATGGGTCGGAACCAACTCGATGGCACTTAACCACAACAACAAATAATCATTTCAAAGTGGACAATTCAGTGGCATTTAGTATGTTGCTAATACCACCATCTCTGTCTAGTTCCAAAACATTTTTATCATCCCGGAGAGAAATTCCAGGCCTCTACGGCAGTTGCTCCCTACTCTTCTTCACACCAGCCTTAGGCAATCTCCAATCAGCTTCCTGTCTCTACAGATTTATTTATTCTGAATATTTCACAGAAGGAGTCCTGGTGTGGCGTTATGGGTTAATGCGCTGGACTTTAAAGTCAGTTTGAACCTTAAGGTCAGTGGTTCAAGCTGCTCCTTTGAAGCCCTATACAGGGTCGCTATGAGTCGAAACCAACTAGACGGCACATAACAACACCATTTCCTATTAATGGAAGCATATAATTTGTGACTTCTAGGTCTGACTTCTTTCATTCAACATAATGTTTCTGGGCTCATTCTCACTGAAATATGAATCAGTACTTTTTTTTTTTTTTTTAACGGTTGAGTATGTGTATACCATTGTATGTGTATACCACAGTTTGATTATCCATTTATCTGTTGATACATTCTTGGGTCATTTCCACCTTTTGTTAATAGTGCTGCAATAAGCACTGGTGTACAAGTATCTGTTTGTGTGTCTGCTAGTAATTCCTTTGAGTATATACCCAAGAGTGACTTGCTGGGTCGTGTGGTAATTCTATGGCTAAGGTTTTGAGGAACTGCACCATCTTATGTTCCCAGCAATAATGGATGAGGGTTCCAATTTCTCCATATTCTGGGCAGCACTTGTTAATTTTCATTTTTTTAAAAAAATAATAGTTATCTTGTTGTCGCTATTAAATGTCATCAAGCCAGTTCCAACTCATAGTGACCCTATACAGGGTTTCAAGGAGCAGCTGGTGGGTTTGAACTGTTGACCCTGTGGGCACAGTCCAGTGCTGGTTGGTATGAAATACTCATATATCCAATATTCATCTTGGTTCACCTCTAAGGCTGAGATGGGGACAATGAGAGTCAGGAGAAATAGTTGTTTTGAGAAGAGGCACAAACTTGTCCACAACTGTGGACACACACGCTCAAGGACCAATTCAATCAGTAATGACTTAATGGCAATTATGAGCAGCTGTACAAAGGATAAGTACAAGGAAAGATAATAAAAGGGAGATCTGATCTGATGTGAGAAATCAAGGCACGTTTTCCTGAGGATGTGACCGTTGAACAGAGATTTGAAGCATAAGAGGCATTAACTACTGGGGGAATAGAAGGGAACAGAGCAGCTGTGCAGCTGAGTGCAGAGATGCCTGGAAAGAGAGCAAGAGGTGACCAGGGAGGGAGAGTGGGTCAGACCATGACCACCTCTTCATGGAGGCGACAGTAAGAGTTTTGGAGTTTCCTTGGGAGCAATGGGAAAGCATTGGAGACTTGCAGTATAAAATTGGCTATTATATACGCAGGAGTCCTGGTGTGGTGTAGGCAGTCCTGGTGTGGTGATATAGGATAGGCACTGGATCATAAGGTCAGTTTGAACCGAAAGGGTGGCAGTTCAAACTCACCAACGTCTCCTCGGAAACCTTATACAGGGTCCGTAAAAGTCGGTACCAACTTGACAGCACTTAACAACAACATTGTATCTATTAATCATCACTGACAATTTGCTTTATAAAAATATCTCTGACTGCCCTGTAGAAAATGAATTGTAGGGTCCAGTAGGTGCCAAGAGATGAGTTGCTTGGTTGATGCAGTGACCCAGGCCAGAGATGATGGTGGTTGGGTAAGGGAAATAACAGGAGACTGGGAGAAGTAGAAGAATTTGAACTCATTTTGAGTGTAAGACAAACAGCAGTTGGTGTTTGGTTGGATGGGATTTGAGTGGAGTCCTGGTACAGGACTCCCCTGGTGCGGAGATTATTGGCTTTCATTTAACAACGGTAGAAACAAGGCAGGAGATGCCTTGCCTACAGTGAGATGGCATGTGAGTGGCAGAGCCAAAAGTCAAATTCACGTCTGCCTGCCTTTACAATGCATGTCTTCCACAGGGTTCTCTGTCTGTATGGTTTCACTTCCATTAAAGCTTTGAGAAATGAGTCACAGATCCAGAATTCCCTGCTGGAGGCTTTTACCAATGCAAATGAGTTGCCGGAGAGTTCTAGAAAGTCCATAACCAGGAGCCTAGGTCAGAAAAGCCTGGAGGAGGAAGACTCAGGAAGGACACCAGCCCCTGCTGTGTTTTTCTCGGTAGTGTGGGGAATTTCAGGACTAATCTGCAATCAGGGCGAGTATTGAATCCTGGCCCCGTGACTTCTAAGTTCTGTCTCTTGCTGAGACTTAATGTCAATGGCTCCGCTTGTAAAATGATGTCTACAGTTCCTGCCTCGCAGGGTAACTACAAAGCAGCTTTGGCACCAAGTTAAAAAACAACAACAACCCCAAACAATCAGTTGTTATTAACATGCAAGGCAACTTCATGTGCGTCAGGTTAGAACTGTGCTCCATACGATTTTCAATGGCTGATTTTTCAGAAGTAGATTGCCAGACTTTTCTTCCAAAGCACCTCTTGATGGACTCAAACTACCAACCTGTTGGTTTGCAGCTGTTGGCACTACTCAGGGACTCCTTTGCACCGAGTTGTTGTTATTAAGTGTTGTTGAGTTGGTTCTGATTCATAGTGACCCTGTTCGGTTTCTGGGAAGCAGCGGGTGGGTTTGAACAGCTGACTTTGTGGTTAGCAGTCCAGTGCTTATCCTGGTATAAAAGACTCCTGGTGCTGAGTTGTTGTTTGGGGGTGCCATTGACTCAAACCAACAAAACGAAACACTACTTGGTCTTGTGCCATTCTTACAATTATTGATTTGTGTCAGCCCAGTGTTACTGTCATGGTGCCAACACATCTCGCTCGGGGGTCTCCCTCTTTTTCGCTGATCCTCCACTTTATCATGGTCTGTTTGAACTGCAAGGTCAGTGGTTCAAAATCACCAGCTGCTTCTTGGAAACCCTATACAGGGTCACTAAGAGTCAGGACCAACTCGAGAGCACTTAACAACAAGTAGGGGCTTGCAAATTGTAGTTATTATAATTCTCTTGTGCTAACCTTGGCGTTTTAGGCAACCCAAGAGAGTCCAGCAGAGGATCCCCAGAGGTGGGAATCTTGCAAAGACAAATCTCCTGGTGGCGGTCAATGGCATCAGTACCAGCCTGGGTTTTTTGAATGTGGGTCCTCAGTCTCTGTGGCTCAGTAAAACTTGCTTTTCCATTAGAGAGTTTTTCTTGCTAATTGCAATCCACAGTGCACCTCTCTTTCTCTAGACTTTGACTTCTCAGGGGATCTGCACCTTACGCAGCGGTCTTCTCACTGATCTGACCTACCCCATGGCTCCTCGGCTTCTAGAGACATCAGGTGGAGTAACCGACCAGTTGAGTGACCTGGAGCTACTTCATTTCATCCCGAGGACGTACGACCATCTTTCCCAGAGCCTTGTAAGGATTCAATAAGAGAATGCAGGTGAAGTGCTCAGCACAGCAATAAATAGTACTTCCTTCTCGGGTTGTCCTTAGAGGTTTGTACATCAAAGGAAGTAGGGATTATATCTCAACGATTGCCAGCCTAGAAGAATGTCTAGCACATAGTAGGCACTCAGTTAAGGTCTATTGAATAAGTAAGCTTCCTTTCTGGTCCTCCCTTTCTACCTGTTGTTGTTGTTGTTAAGGGATATTGAGTTGGTTCCAACCCTTAGTGACCCTGTATAGGCTTTCCAAGGAGCAACTGGTGAGCTTGAACCGCTGCCTTTTAGTTCAAACCAACTTTGCAGTCCAGCACATTAACTCACAGTGCCACACTGAAGTAGAAATTGTTGTCGTTCTTGAGTGCCATGGAGTTGGTTCAGACTCATAAGCACCCTGAATGGGGTTTCCAAAAAGCAGCTGGGGGATTTGAACTGCTGACTTGCAGTTAGCAGCTCAGTGCTTATCCTACAGCACCACACCAGGTAGAGTTTGTTGTTGCTGTTGTTAAATGTTGTTGAGTCAGTTCTGACCCATAGCGACCATTTATAGGGTTTTCAGAGGGTGACTGGTGTGTTGGATCCACCAACGTTGTGGTTCAAACTGACCTTTCGGTATTATCCTGCAGTGCCACACCAAGACTCCAGGTAGAGGTTAGGAAATTGGAATTTGGGTTTTGATAGATCTGGGTTCAAACTCTCTCTTGACTTGTATGAGCTGTGAAGTTTCCAGTCACTTCACACTTCGTTGAACCTCACTTTTTGTTCCTGTAAAACAGAGTTAAAAGCCTACCCCGCAGGGGTGTGTGACAATTCATTTAGTCACACAATTCCTGCCTGGGAAACGAGTGCTTAATGCAGTACTTGGTGCATCGCCATAGCTGCCATTCTGATGATGTGTCAATGAACTCCCACGTGGCTGTCCAATGCAGTGGCACTCTTTCCCCATAGCCTTGATTTTGGTTTTGGGATTCATGTAGTTCCAGGAGGGAACTCCACTTTGGATGCCAGGGAAGAATGGGGTTAAGTCAACAGGGACATTTAACCCCCTGGCTCAGTGATTGGTTTGAGGTTGGTATGTGACCCAGTCCTGCTGCTTCAGATTGAACCTCAGGACTTCTGCTGGGAATTATGGGACAAAGATGCTTTTTTAATCCCTTGAGGAGCATAAATGAGGCAGTCTTTGTCTTGGGATCTGCTGACAGGCAATGAAAACTCATCTTTAAAAAAAGGCAAACAGAGTAAGAGAATGAAATTAGGTTCTTGCCAACACTGTTAAGCTGCTGGATCAAACCTTTCCTGAAGCACTTTTGAATAATGTGAGTTAATAAATTGTCTTTATTGCTTGAAACTGTTTGAAATGTTTCCCTTATTCCTTTCCTAACCAAAATCATCTTTCTGAGTATCCAACGCATTTCTCCACTTGTGTAGCTGTCACTTCCTTTAGTGGGTGGGGTGACATTGGTGCAGGCCACATTTCCTCCATGAGCACACGGACTCTGTGAGAACCAGCTGACGCTGCTGCCTGTCGGAAACCAGACCACCCAGGAGCCGAAAGATTATGGAAACATAAAGAAAACCAGAGCAGGGGAAAATCCAAGTGAATACTTCCAGAATAACCCCAAAGAAAAATAAGTGGTGGCAATGTAACAGCAAAAGAATTGATCACTACACTCAAAATGGGTAGGCTCTCCTGAGGAGTGTGTACCCCAATCTGAACCACCACCTGAAGGGTGTGCCATCCTTCAGGGAATGTTCTTCACTTCTGGTTCCCAGCTTTTGCCTCTTGCCCTGCTGGCATTCTGGTTCCTTTTTCTGGAATGATCTTAGGAGTCCCACCTTCTCTTAGTTAATGGTGGATGATAGGTCATATAAACTGGGCTACTCAGAAGCTCCTTCACTGGAATTGAATTTTGAGCTGATGAGACTGATCGCCCATCTCTGAGGTGGGATCCTTGTTCCTGCCTTCTAACTTCAAAGGAATCCTGGATTCCTAAGCCTTGTGGATCTTTTAAGCCCCCCCAGAAGCCTCTTGATAGGTTTCCTTTTCCTGACGTTATCAAGGGTCCTTTCTGTGATTTGCAACCAAAGAATCCTCTGATACACTTGCTGTGGACACAAGATGGGGAGTGGTTATTATTCACAGAGGAACTTGTTAAAATAAAGAGAGGCTGAGTTAATTTCCCACAAGGTTTTCATTCTGTACTGGAGAGGTCTGTTCTTGAGGGTTGACTGGGGTAATTGTGACAAGTAAACCAGTTGCCAATAAGTGGACTATTTCATGGTAACCCCATGTGTATCAGAGTAAAATTGTGCCTCATAGGGTTTTTAATGACTGTTTTTTTGGGAAGTGGACTGCCAGGCCTATCTTCTAAGGCACTTTTGCACCATGAACCTTCAAACTTTCAATTAGCAGCTGAGTGTGTAACTATTTGCAGCACCCAGGTACTGGGGTAATTATGAGGGTCCTTAAAATTACATGTGCTCCAAGTATTGTCTGAAGGCCAATTAAATAACACAATCAATAAACATAAATAAGCATTCTGAAGTGGTACAGTCGGGTAAGCTTTGGACTACTAACCAAAGGTGGGTGGTTCAAACCCACCAGCCATTCCATGGGAGAAAGATGAGGGAGTCCATTTCCAATAGGGATTTCCAGCCTCAGAAACCCTCTGACGTAATTCTACTCTGGCTTACAGGGTCATTAAGAGACACAATCAACTCAACAGTAGTAGGATTGGCTTTGTTGGCTTGTTTGTTTGTTTTTCACATAAAAACCAAACAAAACTCATGGCTATAGAGGGTCCTACTCATAGAGACCCTACAAAACAGAGTAGAACTACCTCATTGGGTTTGGTAAAGTGGAGGGTCAGCAAAAAAAAGGAAGGTTCTCAACGAGATGGATCGACACAGGGGTAGTAACATTGGGCTCAGACATAACTGTGAAGATGGCACAGGCCTGGGCAGTGTTTTTGTTCTGTTGTACAGAGGGTCACTAGGAGTTGGAACTGACTGGTAGCATCTCACAACAATCTTTACGGAAGCTAAGTGCCACATCTGCCTCTCACAGAGCACTCATAGTTTCCAGCCACCAATTTTTTGGTTTGTGTGGCACCATAGGATAAGCACTTGAACTCAAGGTCGGTTTGAACCACAGGGTTGGCAGTTCAAACTCCCCAGTCACTCCCCAGAAAACCTACACAGGGTAAACCAAGTCGATAGCACTCAACAACAACAACAACAAATGTACAGTATAGGGAACTTGACATTGAGAAGGTGTGCTCCTCTTGAAAATGTCAGAACCACAACTGTGGGAGTGTATTGAGCAGAGAAGTGCCATGCCGTGCCATAGCAGTCATCTGTCCATTTATCTTCCAAGGCCACACACCTTCTTCCCTCTCTCCATAACTGCACCAGGATAACACTCTGCTGCCAGAGGTGGACCTGTGACGCAGATCTGCACAATCAGAGTGTTGCGTTCTTCTGGCCTCACTGATTGATTTAGGCAATCGGAAATGAGCCAATCAGAGTTAAGGAGAAGCAAAGAGCATTCTTTTGGGACTCTTGCGAAGGAGACTACGTTTCTGGCTTGTGGGCTCTAAACCTGACATTGTGCCAAGGTGTGGAGCAAATGAGGGTGACTCACACCTAGAATGATGCCAGAACAGAGGAGAGGGGAGCTGAGCTGGAGAGAGAGAAGTCGGGTCCTGGTAAGGTTTTAGATCTAATGTGGAGTCAGCCCATCCTGGACTCCTCAGAGCCAAGAACTCCTATTTCACTTCAGCCACTCAAGAGTCCTCATGCACCCAGGTAAAGGTGATGCTAGAATCCAGAGATTCATTTAGAGAAACATCCTTGTCGTCACCTCAGGGAGATCAACTGTGTGGGAAAGGGCACATTCATTGTACTTCCCAGAGATGCCTTCTGAGAAGGGACTTGCTTCCTTTATGAGTGTGAATTCCACCAGAACCACTTCACTGAAGGGAGACCCATTTTAGGGTTGCCACATTTAGCAAATAAAAATAAATCAGGGCATCCAGTTAAATTTGATAAACAATGAATAATTTCTTAGTACTAGAAGCATGTACGCTACAATATACTTATACTACTTATATTAAACATACTTGTACTAAACATGGAGTTCTCGTGTGGTGGTGTGAGTTAACGCACTGGACTACAATGTTAGTTTGAACCACAAGTTCAATGGTTCAAGCTCACCAGTTGCTCCTTGGAAAGCCTATACAGGGTCGCTATGAGTTGGAATCGACTTTTGAGGGTACTTAACAACAACAATCTTATAATAAACATACTTATACTAAAAATTATTTGTTGCTTATCTGATTCAAAATCAAACTGAGCATTCTGTATTTTATCTGACAGCCTTACTTCCTGGGCAGGGTTGTTCTGGAGATGAGGAGGGGGAGGCAGGCAGTGAACTACCACTGGATGGGTGGGAGCCTGGGGATGTGAGCTGACTGGGGAGAGGCTGAAGAAGGGGATGGGGTCACTGAGTGTGTCAGGAAGTCCAGCAGGGGAAGTGTACTGGCACTTATGGTGCCTGCGGTGGCCTGAAAACCCTGGAAGAGGAAGCTCTTCTGTTCACACTCTAGCTCAAGGGAGCCACGTTTGTATGTGATCCCCCAGCTATGGCTGATTGGATAAGGACTACCCCTGACCCAGCCAACCAAGGGCCACCAACCTTGTGACTCTGTGAGAAGAGTTGAATCGGCCAGAGCTTAGACACTAGAGGCCAGAGGGAGCTGGCAGAGTCCTGAAGCTGGAGGGAGGCATCCTGAGAGGCCGTGAGGAGCCTGGACAAAGGGGAGCAAGGGAGACAGCTGTGCATGCGCAGATCTGGAAGTCAGAGGGGATTGTATAGAGCGTGTAGCCAGTGGTGAGAGAAAAGCCCAGAGAATAGTTCAGGATGTTAGCAGTGTTGGGTCAACACAGTGACCCCCTTTAGCCTCCATGAGGCTCCATCACTGCATGTCCCTGATTCCCCTGAGATGTGTTGTTGTTGTTAAGTGCCATTGAGTCTGTATAGGGTTTCTGTGGAGCTAATGGTGGGTTTGAACTGCCAACCTTGCAGTCCAGTGTTTTATCCTACAGTGCTACACCAACACTCCATACGTGTCACTGCAACAACACGCCACAGTTCTGTTCTTTACAGGCTCCAAATCCGTATGTGACCAGATGTGAGGAACAGGTCACAGGGACAGCTTGGGACAGAGTTCCTGGAGCTGGGTAAGAGCAACTGCCATCTGAGAAGCAATAAAATCCCAGGGAATGACTCCATGGCCTAACCCCAATTTCACTTTCCAAAGCTCTAGGCCCACCTTTGAATTGACTGGAGACTGGAATCTGGAGGAAATTTGTGTGTGTGTGCCGTTTCTTTTAGGTGTGGACCATAAAAGGGCTCGCGAAGGGCAGGGAGATGGGGATTAAGTCAGCTAACATGCAGTGAATTCTGTACTAGGCCCTGGTGCCCCAACAATGGCCCTTGAGAAGCTGCCAGTCTGTTGGGGAACTGACCTCAAAGGAAAGAATATTGTGTTTCGTGTGAGGATAAGGAAATGCATGAGTTGTTCTTGGGAGATAGGGGAGTAGGACGCCAACTCTGCCTGGCTAGTCGGGAGGGCTTCCTGGAGGAAGTGGAGGAGTAGAAGTGTGCTGGGGAAAAAGGCAAGGTAGGCATTGGAGGCAAAGGCAGCAGGTACCCTAAGTGTTCAGGGAAGAACAGTTCAAGAGAAAGGGCTGGATTGAACAGAAAGACTTGAGGGTTTCTGTCTAGACATGTAGATAAGGCTGGTCAAGGAGGGGGCAGAACTAGGTTCACAGGCTGCTGCTATTGGGGCCCAGGTGGGCATGTGAATAAGTGGAGTGGATTAAGTATAAGAGAGATCCCCTTGGCTTTCTGGGTATGGCTTCTGTTTCCTGTTTTTGAAAGAGGTAATTAAAGCCAATCCTGGTGTGGCGCCATAGGATCAGCACTGAACTGCGAACCATAATGTCTGTGGTTCAAACCCACCAGCTGCTCCTTGGAAATAGGGTCACTATACAGGGTCACTAAAAGTCGAACCAACTCTATGGCACTTAACAACAATAACAATTAAAGCCACAGTGTAATGATAAAAGGAAAACGTTACAGTGGCCGACTGGAAAGTCCATGGTTTGCCAAAAATTGAAGTTCTCCACCTTAGCTATGAACTAGAATCACAAGGGATGCTTTTACAACATGGGATGACTGGGCTCCATCCCACAGAGACTGATTTAATTGGTCCAAGGTGGGGCCTAGGCAACAAAATATTTTAAGAGCTGTCTAGGTGACTCTAATTTGGTTCTAAGGTGCTGCTAGGTGTGAGAGCCAGTGGTCCAAAAGGCATGCCAGCTGGTACCCTGTAAGACTGTGTCTGTATACATCTTTTGATTTTACAAGAAAAGCTAGAAATCTGATTTTACTATGCAATCACATTTTTAAATGTTATTATTAGGTGGCATCCAGTCAATTCTGACTCATAGTGACCCTGTGTATAACAGAATGAAACACTGCCCAGTCCGGCACCATCCTCACAATTGTCCCATTGGTGCAGCCACTGTGTCAGTCCATCTCACTGAGGGTCTTCCTCTTTTTCACTGACCCTCTACTTTACCAAGCATGATGTCGCTTCTCCTGATAACATGTCCAAAGTATGTAAAACAAAGTCTTGTCATTTGCTTCTAAGGAGCATCTGACTATTTCTTCCAAGACAATAGTGTTCCTTCTTCTGGTAGTTCATAGTATATTGAGTATTCTTTGTCAACACTGTAATTCAAATGCATCAATTCTTCTTTGATCTTTCTTATTCATTATCCAACTTGCACATGCATATGAGATGATTAAAAATATCATGATTTATGTCAGATACACATAAGTCCTCAAAGTGACAGATTTGCTTTTTAACACTTCAAAGGGGTCTTTTGCAGCAAGTTTGCTCGATGCAGTACATCCAAGAGCAGTTGATATTTCTAACTGCTCCTTCCATGGGCATTGATTAGGATCCAAGTAAAATAAAATCTTTGACAACTTCAGTCTTTCCTCCATTTATCATTATATTGCTTATTGGTTCAGTTGTGAGGATTTTTGTTTTCTTTCTGTTGAGGTATAATCCATACTGAAGGCTGCAGTCTTTGATGATCAATAAGTGCTTCCAATTGTCTTCCCTTTCAGTGAGTTAGGTCGTGTCTTCTTCAGGCACAGGTTGTTAATGAGCTTTCCTCCAATGCTGATGCTGTGCTCTTCTTCTTGGATTATTTGCTTAACATAAGGTTGAATAAATATGGTGAAAGCATACAACCCTGATGTATACTTGTCCTGATTTTGATCCACACACTGTTTCCCTGTTTTGTCTCTTGGTCTATGTATGAGCACAATTAAGTGTGTTTTGGAATGCCTATTTTTTTGCAATGTTTTAAATGTTAGTTCAATTTTTAAAAAGGAAAAAAATCAGAATTGGAGAGTGTTTATTGCAGAATCCCGTATCTTCACAGTAACTCTGAGCTATGTAACTATTATCTCCATGTAGCAAACAAGGAAATAGAGGCACAGAGAGGCTATGTAATGAGTCCAAGTTCACACAGCTCGAAAGCTCCAGGCTGCGTGTTTTACCTGCTAAACCCATGTGGCCTGGATCTGGCCTCGATCTGTGGTGGGTTTGGGCAGACTTCTGGGGACACCATGTGAGGAGGAAGGGTGGAAGAGCTGGAAAGAGTCTGCAAAGGTGTGAAGAGTAATGACCTGCAGGACTACTGCTATCAGACACTTGTTGATGGAAGAAAGAAGAAGCCCTTTGCCATCCTAAAAGTAAGGCAGCTTCCAGGTCTCTGAGGTTCCATGTGGTACTGCCCAGAGAGTGGAGTTGGGCAGGTTCAGACTTGGGTCTTCACCCAGGGTCCTACCAGACCTGGCGGCACTGGCTGGGCTGAGATGCTGCAGATAAATGGACCTCACCTGGTGGGGCCTTTGCTGGTGACTCAGGGCAGGTTATCACCTTATGTCCATGGGCTCCAGGCTGGGCCCTGGGAGGCCGTCTCTGTCTGAGGCTGGTCTGGATCCAGTCCCATTCCTGGAGTCATCTAATAAGGGGATGTTATCTTTCTGCATGCTTTGAGGATGGGGTCAGGGCATGCTGGGTAATGGGCAAGAGAAAGGGGCTGGGAGCAGAAAGTGGCTGTTTCCTGTGGGCCTACTATGTTCACGTGTGCTAGGTGTCTCTGCATCTGGTTCTTAATATTTACAGCAGTTCTGAGAGGTCACTGTTATTAACTCTATTTGACAGATGAAGAGACTGAGGCTCAGAAAGATGAAGGCTTTATGTCTTGGTAATTAAAACTGGGATTTGAGTTCAGGTTGTTCTGACTCCAAAGCCCCAACCCCACACAGCTCCATAACTTTCATTCCACCCCCTGGTGGCCATTTACCGTTTCTAGATGTACTCGAAAGCTCCTGTCTTTAAAACCTACCCAAATGTCACTCGCTGTGGGCTCCAAGTCCTCACTGCCTTGCCCTAATGAGTCAGGACTGTGTATATTATGGTAACGTAGGTCAGAGGTCATAGGCATCTTGAACAGACCTGACTAACAGATGACAAGTATATGGAGTCCTTGTGTGGCACTGTGAGTTAATGCGCTGGACTCCAAAGTTGGTTTGAACTACAAGGTCAGTGGTTCAAGCTCACCAGCCGCTCTTCAGAAACACTATACAGGGTTACTATGGGTCAGAACCGACTCTATGACATACAACAACAACAACATATAGAGAAATGTGGGCATTTGAACATGCCAGCTGTGGAGAGATGTAGGTCATAGAGAGTCTGCACTGGACTGCGAACCCACACAGTCGACAGTTCAAACTCACCAGCTGCTCCTCAGAAACCCTATTTCTGGTTGCTATGAGTCAGAACCTATTCGACAGCACTTAACAACAACAACAACAACAACAACAACATATAGTGAAACGGTGGCCACGAGACCAAGAATCATTTGGTTGTTGTAGTTGTTAGGTGCTGTTGAGTGGGTTCTGACTCATAGCAACTCGATGTACAATGGAATGAAACTCTGCCGGTCCTGTGCCATCCTCACAATCATTCCTGGATTTGAGTCCACTGTTTCAGTCACTGTGCCAATCCATCTTGTTGAAGGTCTAGTTTATCTCTGTCCTTCTCCAGGGACTGGTTCCTTCTGATGACATGTCCAAAGTACATGAGATTCATCCTCATTTTTAAGGAGCTGTACTGCTTCCAAAACAGAATTGTTGATTCTCCTGGCAGCCCAGGGTATAGTCAATGTTCTTTGCTAACACCATAATTCAAATACATAATTCTTTTGTTTTCCACATTCATTGTTCAGCTTTTACAGGAATGTGAGGAGATTTAAAATACTATGCCTTGGGTCAGGCACACATTAATATTCAAAGTGGCAGATTTGCTTTTTTTTCAGTGTTTTATTGTGAATTATATGATAGTTTACACGGGAGAACATTAGTTTTACATTCATTCTATCGTATATCATTTCATTGCCATGATTACAATCCCCTCCATGCATCATCAACCAACCAAAGGGTATATACCCTGCAAGCCTGCCCCCTACATTACCCCCCACCCCCCTAAGTCTTCAGCACACAGTCGCTCTCCCTCTCTGGATCTAAAGTCCCCAGCTGCACCATTGCTCCACCAGATTTGCTTTTTAACACTTTAAAGAAGTTTTCTGCAGCAGATTTGCCTTATGCAACACGTTTGATTTTCTAACTGCTGCTTTCATGGGTATTGTGGATCCAAGTAAAATAAAATTCTTAACATCTTCCATCTTTTCTCCATTTAGCATGCTGTTGCTTATTGATCCAGTTGTGAGGATTTTTGTATGCTGAAGTGTAATCCATATTGAAGGCTGTGGTCTTTGATCTTTATCAGTATTTCAAGTCCTCTTTGCTTCCAGCAAGCAAGGTTGCATCATCTGCATAATGCAGGTTGTTAGTGAGTCTTCCTCCAATCCGGATGCCACATTCTTCTTCATATAGTCCAGCTTCTTGGATTATTTGCTCAGCATACAGATTGAATAAATATGGTAAAAGGATACCACTTGGACGCATACCTTTCCTGATTTTAAACTTGTAAGTATCCCCTTGTTCTGTTTGAGCGTTTACCTCTTGGTCTACATACAGGTTCTGCATGAGCACAACTGAGTGTTCTGGAATTCTCATTCTTTGCAATTTTACCCAAAGTTTGTTATGATCCACACAGTTGAATGCTTTGCATAGTCAATGAAATGCAGGTAAATATCTTTCTGGTATTCTTTGCTTTCAGCCAAGATCCATCTGATATTAACAATAATAGCCCTCATCTTTCAGCCAAGATCTATCTGATATCAGCAATGAGATCTCCCATTTAGTTGAGTCTAAAAACAGAACAAAGTTATATGTTTTTATTTAGTTAAACAGTATTTTGTTTTCCAGTCCATTTTTAGCTCCATAAATGTAGCTAAAAAATTGGTAGTGTTGTCTTTTCATCTACACTAAGAACCTCCCTTCCACCCCTTCTGAGATAGGCTGGCCAAGCAGTATGTGACCCATGGCCCTCTTGGAAGGGCAGTCCTCAGTGTCACTGTTGGTACTGGGCACAGCTGATCCTGCTGAAAATGCCAACCACATGGAGGGCCTGAACTTGGGTGCCAGGGAGCATCTCAGAGGAAACTGGTGGACACAGGCAGGGCATTTTCCAGGAAGGCCCGATTTGGGGGATGGGCACAGGGAGGGAGGAGGCCAGTGCAGCCCTGTTGGCTGTCCACAGTCTTTAGTGAGAACCAGCCTCTTGGCCTCAATGGAGTTCCAGGCCTTTGCAGTCAGGCTCTATTCTTATTGTAGCCTGTCCCCTCTCCTGCTTCCCTTGCATTTTCTGCTCCAGACAAGATGAGCCATCTCACTTTCTCTTTGTGTGGGCTATTAGCATCACCTTGCCTTCTGTGCAGGGATAATCTGTATGGAAGAGTACAGCACTGGGCTAAACACCTTATGGGTGATTTAAAAACAACCTTTCCTCCCTCCCTCCCACCTACTGTATGTGAGGAACAGGACCTCTCTGCTCTTAAAGGTACAGCACCAAGCCAGGGAAAACTCAAGGTTAGACTGACTGGAGATACACCATCTGATGACCATTGTCAAGGTTGTTGGTAGGGTTTTGACTATCCAGCCTCCAGAATCCTTGGAGATCCCTCCTTGCCTACTGTTAGTTCATCTGTTTTGGGTGAGCCTCTTCCCTCTTGGAGGTAGAACATGTGACCTGCATAAACCAACCAAAGACTGGTTCAATGACAGGCATGTGATCCAATCCCAGTCTGTGGGACCTGGTGAGATATTGCTGGACTGCTTTGAGAGACCCAAGTCCTCCTTCAACTGGACTTGAATTTGACAGGACATGGGGTTGGACCCTGGTTCTCCAGCCTGCCCCTGACTCTGTAAGCTCCCACAGCCTCCCAGTAAATGACTTTTGAGCATGAGGAAATGGAATTACATACTGCTGCTTGCACTCAAGGAGGTATAAGTGAGACATCCCTCACATCTATAAATGGCCACTCCCACCCCTGAGACCTCTTAAGCTGATGTTGAGAACCTAGCTAGGGGGACAGGGTGGTGGTGAAGGATAGGGAGGAATGCCCTACCTTGGCATTAGGACTACAGGATAAGCTGGTCCAAGTTGGGTGGTACCTAGTACCCATTGCCCAGTTCCAGGAACAGCCTAGGTCTGGCAACTAAGTTTGTACAGAGGGGCCTTCCTGTCTCAGACTAATCCTTCCTGCTGAGATCTGGAACTGGGGATGGTGGGACAGGGAAGGGGAAGAGGGACTGCTACCCTACTAGGCTGAACTGCTACCTGAGAACCTCCCAGGTTCTCAGAAGTGAATCTGAATGTAGAACAAAGCTGGTAGGGGCAAGAAGGGAAGGTAGACTTTGTGCTCACACTTTCCCCAGCAAAAAGGGGTGAGATGAGGACTGGGGGAAGGGCAATGGGAAGAGCATCGATTCTGAGCCAGATGGATCTGGGTCTATTTATTTTGTTGTTGTTGAGAATATACACAGCAAAACATATACCAACCGAACACTTTCTACATGTACAGTTCTGTGACACTGAAGACATTGAGCTGTGCAAACATCCTCAGCCTCCTTTTCTGAGTTGTTCCCCTCCCTTTGCCATAAACTTACTGCTTCCTTAGGTTCAAATCTAATCTTTCGAGTTGCTGTTGTCAGTTTGATCCAGGGCTTCAAACAGGATCTTCCTAGTTCAGTCATGGTCCCTAAAGCCAATTTGTAAAATGTTTAAGTGTACTGGAACAAAAACTGGAACGGTAAAAATGATAGCTTGACATCCTGCTAGAAACTCAATCTCCCTCTTAGAGAATAAAGGGGGTATGTGTGTTGCATAGCAACCACATCTCTTGATCAGCAGAGTCATAAACAATGGTGTCCATCTCAAAGATGGTAGCCAGTGTACCACTTGAGTGTGTGCTGCTCTCCATAGTCTTGGCAATAGTACAATTTCCCACATCAGCCTGAAAGGGCTCACTATGCCTGAAAGGGCTCACTATACCTCTTCTGATTCTCCCATTTCTGGACTTTGACCCATAGTTCTTTTTAATTGTGAATTGAGTGCTAGTCTACATGGGAGAACATTGGTTTTACACTCATTCTATCATATTTTGTTTAACTGCAATGATTATAATCCCCTCCATGCATCATCATTCAACAGTATTTGTTAGTTGCTACTGTTGTTGTTGTTTTGATGTACACAAAAACACTCAGGGATATATAATCATTTAAACAACCAAAGGACACATTCTGCAAGCCTGCCTCCTGGCCACCAGCACACAGCTTTTCTCTTTCCATAAGTCTAGAGCCCTCAATTGCTCTATCTCTCCATGTCATCCTCTTTGTCTCCATCGCTGGTGTTGCTGTTTCTCTGGTTAGGATCCCACATTCTGCTCATGCTCTTCTCTTTTGATGGTCCTAGGATCCTCTGTTCCTAGAATGTAAGATTAACTACTTCCCAATTTATGGTACAAAACTTCTACCTTTACAGTTGTGACAATTGCAATTTGTCATGATAACAATTACTCACTATTGAATCATAAGAATCTTATCCCCATCTCTTTTCACCAGACCTGTCTTGACAAGATGAAAACTATTCAGTGAGGATTCTACCTTCCCCCGCACACTCTGAAACTAAACTCCCTCTTGAAAACTTATAAGCCAGTCACTTCATGCCTTTATAGCCCCACTCCCTTTTAGGTAGCCAATTTCTAAGTTGGTCATCCCTATCAACCCTGTGTACAAAGGGGATAGGCTTGATCCTTGATATGAAGATTCTGTCCCTCTCGGTTGGTATTTTGAGCTACTACATCCATAAATATAGGTCAAGTTCATTAAATTGTAGCAATTTACACTTGGTTCCTGTATCAAATTTCTTTATCTTCCTCTAGTTGAGCTCTTGACCCATCGTTTTTTCTGTTCAGGTTATTGTTTCAGAACATTCACATTTACAAATTTGGGCCTGTTCTGATTTTGCTGCATCAGCTATGACTGAGCTGGTTTGAACTGGTTCAGAGTCCTGGTTTAAATCTATCTCTGCCAATAATCAGCTATGAGATCTTGGGCAGATCACCTTGCTTCTCCAAGTCATTTCCCTGTCTTTAAAATGGGAACAATTCTATGTCTCCTGTGATTATGATGAAAATGAAGTAAGGTGAATCATGTAAAATATTCAGTCTCATGCCAGGCACAAGCAAGACTTGCACAAGTGTTTGCTTTTATTGTAGTCATCGAGAATAAGAAGTTTGCTTCAGACTAAGCTGGATTAACTTCCTAAAGAGTTGTAAGCCTTTGTTATAATTCCAGGTTCCAGCTGAGGAGCCTGAGGGCAACTGGCTATGGACTTCCTCTTTGAGTATTAATGTCCTTATCTGTAAAATGGGGATAATAGCAGTTCCTATTTCAAGGGCTGATGTGAGGGTTCAAGGATACATGCACATAAATTACTTAGCATCATGCCTGTCACATAGTAGGTGCTCAGCAAAGAGCAGTGTCTCCCGTCTTTTCTGTTTGTACTGGATGTGGAAGAATGGGTGTGGAGGCGCAGAGAAGCCCCAGACCCGGCATCCAATGAACCAGTTCTGCCCCAGGCCTGACATTCAATTGCTAGACTTTCTTTGGTTGGGGCCTTAACCCCTTTGGGTCTTAGTTGACTTCTCATCTGTTAAATAATGAAACTGGACTTGATGTTCCTGATTCTGACTCTAAGATTCTTTCCTGAGAAGGAACAAAACCAAAACAATGCTACTTAAATGAAGGGCTGAGGGCAGCTGCTCCCTGCCTTGGGTGGGGCTGTATGTAACAGAAGGAGGCTACACACTTTTGCTTGGGAAAATCCCTTGAGAGGCCCTTTTTGCTTACGAAAGGGCAGAAACCCCCTTCGCCCCTGTTGGGCCTGGTCCTGAAGGAAAAGATCACCACAGAGTGAATGATGTGGCTCTGTGTAATAAGGGGGCAAGATTTGGGGAGTTACCTTTTGGTAGCTGGAGAATAAGACTTTGTGAAGCCCAGGATGTTGGAGCAGAGTGCAGCTGGGTGGGGGGTGGGGGGTTCCTGGTTAGAGAGGTGTTCAGGAACCAGAGCAGAGGAAGGGGCTGCAGGGAGGACCCAGGAACCTTATGGACAGTAAGTGAAAGCTCAGTGTGATGTTACTGCTGGTTAGTTAGGTACTGAAATCTCTCTTTCCACCAAATGTGTAGGAAAGTCTGTTGCCCACACAACCTGCATTTCTGGGGCTCTGGGGAATGAGGCCATTGATGCTGAGGCCACACATGAGGCAGAGAAAGGATGGCAGATGGCAAAATAGGCTGAAGAAGCAGCTCAGGCCGGGAGCAGAGCTCGAGTGAAAAGCAACAGGGACCCTGAATCCTATGTGGGAGGTCTTAGAAGAAACGAGAAGGAAGCAGTATGGGGCGTGGGCCATGGGGCATGGGCTATTTTATTTAAAAATTGAAGACATTGGATTATGGTTTTATGTTTGTACAATTTGGATTAGCTAAGACATTGGATGTGTGTGTGTGGAGTTGGTGGAGGGAGCAAGGGTCTGGAGCTGAGAAAGTCTGAGGTTGGGGTGGAGGACTCATGGATGGTATAGCTGCAGAAGGCTATGGGAGCTGGGCTCATGGGTAGGCATTGGCTTTTTTTGATAGGTAATGGGAGCCATGGAAGACTCCAGAGCAGGAGAGGGACAAAGAGTGAGCTGGCCATGGGAAGATGGCTCTGCCAATGTGCAGAGAACAGACTGGAGTGGGATGGAGATGAAGGCAGGGAGGATGGGAATGAGCTTTGGAGGCAGAGGCATAGCTAAGCTACTGCAGGTATTTTATGTGCCCTGGGCACCCCTTGAGCCAGGGCAGTAACAAACACTTTTCATTCACCATTGCAGCTGCGTCAGATCATTCAGCAATTTAAAACTACTTGCCCTGGGGGCTATTTTCCATAGATACCAGCACTATTGATTGGGGGTTGATGACAATTATTGTAGAGAGTTTGTTGTGACCAGATCAACACAGACTTGTTACCAAGGGCGGGATGTGATGCAGCCTCTTAAGAAAAAGGGCACCTGTGTAAAGGTCTTCCAGGCAATGTGGTTTCACCTGCATCAATCACTGGCTGCCTCCCAGGTTCAACCTTCCCTGTGACTCAGTCCCCCTGAGGACCCAGCTCAGGGTTGGGGGAATTTGGAAAGTCCTGGTGTTTTGAAAGTGACTCAGTTTAAGGACCAGGTTTGGGGCAAGGAGATTTCTTACTCCAAGAACTTTTGTGTAATCCCTAAATCTTCATGAAGCACAGCTAAGGCCCAGCCACCTTACCATCTGATCTCATTTTGGGATTGGAAAACTGAGGCCTAGAGAGGAGAGTCCAGTTCAAATCTTAGATGACTGAGGGTGAATTACTTCCTCTCTTTGTTGTTCCTGTTAAGTGCTGTCAAGTTGGTTCTGACCCATAGGGACCCTGTGTAGGGTTTCTGAGAAGTGGCTGGTGAGCTTGAACCACCGACCTTGTGGTTCAAACCGGCTTTGCAGTTCAGCACATTAATCCACAGCAGGACTCCTTACAAGGTGGTGATTGGAGGTTATATGCCAACTCACAAAGACCCTGCATAGGGTTTCTGAGGCTGTAAATCTTTACTGGAGCAGAAAGCCTCAACTTTCTCCCATGGAATGGCTAGTAGTTTTGAACTGCTAATGTTGAGGTTAGCAGCCTGAGTCATAACCACTATGCTCTGTAAAATGGGATCGCCAAGTCTGCCCTAAAAATTCAACCATTTCTCATCCTCTCCTTTTCTTGCCTCTCTCCCTTCACTGTAGACTCCATCCTTGTCCAAGCCTTTAGTCCCATATACAAGCCTCGGATGTCTCTACAGTTTACAGAATGCTCTGTTACCTTCTCAGCCTAATACCAGTTCCCCACCACTCCTACGACCTTACTGCCCATGCTCTGGGACAATACTGGGGTACTCCTCATTACTGTCTTCAACTGACATCCCTATCATCTTCCATGAAGACTTGGCATACTTGTTCTTCCTCTCCACTCCATCCGACCATCATCCTGGGTGACTTACAGATGACCCACCCAGCACCCTGGCTGCCCACTGCCCACTGCCATAGCCACCCTGGGTCTTGCCTTACCCCAGGACTAGCCCCCTCTGATGCTGAGCACCAACCCTGGTGGTGACCACTTCTCACCTTCCTTCCTCTTGGCTCACCACACCTGTTCTGTGGTATCTGGTTTCTTGAGTCTATTTTCCTCCTGTGTGCCAGCCTCCAGCCCTTCCCTTTTTGGCCTGGGCCCTTAGCAGCCTAGTGAACTGCTTTTCAGAGCATTCTCTTTCTCTCCCCAGGGCTTTTTTGAATTCATCTGCCCCCACCAGTCTGCACCTTCCACCTTCTCTGCTGCTTACTCCCTTGAGCATCACTGATGAAAATCACCTAACCTGTGGGCCACAGCCACTAGAGACTCCCAGTTTTTAGTGTTAATGTACTGAAGTACCTGTCTCCAAGCCCTCTCCTTGTTGGGGGTGAATTTCCTTTCTAGGTCCTCAGGACAGGCATCCTGATCTTCACTAACCCCTGCAGGGCCCCACTGTCTCCTAACTGCTCACCGACAAGGTGACCCTACCTACTGCCTCATCAAGATCTGCCAGCCATTGGCAGAAACCTTTTTGGCTCCCCACTCACCATCCTCACCTCTTGTTCTTTGGTCCTTGAGGGTGAAGGCTGAGCCTCCCACTCTGTTTTGGATTCACCTTCTCTCCAATCACCCCTGGCACCTTTGACAATCCCCATTCTTTCCTACCCCTTTACTTCCTTTCTCAGTTGATTTAGCCCTCTTACCCTTTTATCATGTTTAAGCCCTCACATCGCAAAATCAAGGACCCCAAAGTGCCTTTGATCCTTCTTATTTTCTTTACTAAGGTCAGGGACCTCCCACTCACGTGTCTTCACTTTCCCCTTCATGCTTCAAACCACTGCCATCTGGCTCCATCTCCTCTTCCTCATCGTCCCCCAGAAGGATGCCTTCTGGCCAAGTCTAGTGATTAACCCTTTATGCCCTGGCTAATGCATCTCACCATTTTTATCTTCTGGCAAGTTTTCCTGTTTGTGTTACAGTCTGCTAGTGACCTTCCCTACAACTTATTTATAGGACACAGATGTTATTCAGGAAAGCAATGGGCACTGCCTAAAGGCCACATTTGCCAGCCTCTCTCACACCTACCCACCACTCATCTGTCAGTTTGTCACACTGTGGTGGCTTGTGAGTTGCTGTGATTCTGGATGATATCCCACCAGTATTTTAAATACCAGTAGGGTCACTCATGGTAGACAAGTTTCAGATGAGCTTCCAGATGAAGACAGACTAGGAAGAAGGAGAGATGAACTACTTCCGAATATTTAGTCACTGAAAGCCTTATGAATAGCAGAGAAACACTGTCAGATACAGTGCCTGAAAATGAGCCCCTCAGGTTGGAAGGCACTCAAAATGCGACTGGGGAAGAGCTGCCTTCTCAGAGTAGAGTTGACTATGATGACCTGAATGGAGCAAAACCCATGGGAGTAAAGCCCTCACATTTGCTGATGGGGCACAATTCAAAATGAAGAGAAACAGCTGTAAACCCCCATTAATCATTGGAACATAGAATGTATGAAGTATGAATCGAGGATAATTGGAAATTGTTAAAAATAAAATGGAATGTATAAACATCAATATCTTAGGCGTTAGTGAGCTGAAATGGACTGGTACTGGCCATTTTGAATCTGACAACCACATGGTTTCCTATTCTGGGAATGAAAAATTGAAGAGGAATGGTGTTGTAATCATCGTCAAAAAGAACATATCAAGATTAGTCATGAGGTACAACACTGTCTGTGATAGGATAATATTCATGCACCTACAGGGAAGACCAGTTAATACTATTATTATTCAAATTTATGCATCAACCATTAAAGCAAGTGAGGTTGAAATAGAAAAGTTCTACCAACTTCTTCAGATTGAAATTAATCAAACATGCATTCAAGATGTATTGCTCATACTGGTGATTGGAATGCAAAGATTGGAAACAAAGAGGAAGAATCAGCAGTTAGAAAATATGGCCTTGGTGATAGAAATAATGCTGGAGATTGAATGATAGAATTTTGCAAAACCAATGATTTGTTCATTTCAAATACCTTTGTTAGATAGCATAAGAGACGATAAAGAAATCACAGAAATCAAATTGACTACATCTGTGGAAAGAGACGATGGAAAAGCTCCATATCATCAGCCAAAACAAGGCCAGGGGCAGATTGTGGAACAGACCATCAATTTGCTCAAATGCAAATTCAGACTGAAGCTGAAAAAAAAGTAACAAGTCCATGAGAGCCAAAATATGACCTTGAATATATCTCACTTGAATTTAGAGATCATCTGAAGCACAGATTTGATACATTAAACACTGAAGACCAAAGACCAGAAGAGTTGTGGGATGATATCAAGAA
>NW_006408565.1:16872523-16886710 GCF_000296735.1 Chrysochloris asiatica | reverse complement strand
TCATACCTACAGGTGTTCAATGAGATGTAAGTAAAAGGTGTAGGAAGGGTGGGGAGGAATTCCTGGAAAGCTCTTTAAGAGAGGTTGGGCAGTCTCAGCTAGGAGGCACAGCTTCCCTTGTCCCTCCCTGCTATCAGGAACATGAATGTGATGGTGAGGACTGCAGTGACCACATTGTGATCATGAAGGGATTTGAAGGGAATAAGGGAGAGAAAGAGCCCCCATTTCTGATGATGGTGTTGTGGTCCTTCCTCTCTTCTTTGACACAGGAGAAAACAGAACCTGTGTCTTGATGACACCGTTGTTACTGGGGTTTCTGTTGCATACAGCAGAACCTAATCCTAGACAGTGCTACTTCCATGGACAGTGTTTCTTGCCTTTCCTCTTATTTCTCAGGCTACGACTCCTCTGTCCCCATTTGTTGTCCCACTCCCAAAGTGTGGGGACCTCTAGGCTCGGCAGAGCTAGGCCTTCTTTCTGTATCCCATGCTTCATATCTGAGCAATCTTGTTTTGCCTTTGGTTTCACATTGGATGTGGGTGACACATTCTCCTCATACCTATATCCAACCAATACCCAAATAAAACCCTCGTACTCAATGGCTCCAAATGCTTCCTCATGCCTGCTTCCCCTCCTAGGTCTTCAGGGTCAGTTGTGATATCTTCAGTCACTCAGACTGTCAAGCTGCAAACCAGTAGTCATTCACCACTTTTCCTGACCCTACTACCTCTTCACCCCTCACACACAGTCATCAAATCTGGCAATTTTCCATCCTCAGCTGCCTCAAGTCCATTCCTAGTCTCAGCTGCTGCCATTGGCTGCCTGTAAATGCTGAACCTTGACTTTGATCTTCTGGCCTTCGGTTTCACTCTCAGCATCTATAACTCATCCTCCCTCAGAGTGGCTCCCCGTGCCTCCCAGAACCTCAAATCTCCCCTTGTGAATTCCTTCCCACAACCCTCCTTGGTTCTCCATTGCCTCAAGGGGTATGTCTAAGCAAGCCCCTAAAACTAGCCTTCTAGGCCCTTCCTCTTTATTCTCTAGTAATTCTGGGCTCCAGGTGGTTTTCTGGAGTTTTGGTGTGACATGATAGGATAAGCATTAGACAGTTAACTGCAATGTTAGCAGTTCAAACCCACCAGCCACTCCTCGGGAACTCTATACAAGGTCAGTATGAGTTTGAACTGACTCCATGGCACTTACCAACAACAATTGGCTTCCTACCTCTGTGCCTTTGCAGGTGCTGCTTCTGCTTGCTGGAAGCTTACAAGGACCCCTCCACCTTCTTGCCTTTGCTCAGTCCATACATCCTTCCAGACTCTGTTCCCTAGACTCCTTACTTTGTGATATCTGAGCTGACTCTCCTATTCTACACCCGGCTCCTTTACCATGTCCATCTGTTACCATACATCATCCTGTGCTGTGAATAACTGCTGCAGATTTGTCTCCAGGTACTCTTCACCCACTTCCCTCCTCTTCTTCCAGGAAGTCTTTCCTGAATTCTCCAGCCCACAGTGATGCCCACCTCCTCTGAGCTCACAATCTTTCCCAACCCATTGGAGGCACCATTTTGGCATTTGATGGCACCCTGTCTTATCTTCAGTCCTCTCACGTGGATTAGTCTCACCTCTCTGATGAATGGGTCCATGGATTAGTCTCACCTCTCTGATGAATGGGTCCAAAAGCCTCTCAGGGCCTGTTTTGTTTCCCCAGCCTCCAGCTCATGGCTGGCTGCTGGAAGAAAGGCAGGTGTGCACATTTATCCTAGGGCCACGCCTTCTCATCCTCCCAACGATTCTGAAATCATCATGATCATTCTTCTTGGATAGATGAGGAGAATTCAGGGGCTGGAAATACACAACACAGTGGTGGAGGAGAGAGGATTTGAACTCAGGCCAGCCAGACTCTCAAGTGTGTGCTCTGCTGCTGGCTGAAGAGCTGGGCACCAGAAGGACTTGCTGAGTTGGACTGGACTGAATGGGTACCCGCCCAGTCCATGTTTCCCTCACATGTGGCAGTGTTTGGTTTTCCCAGCAAACTCGAGTACATTTTGGAGGTGGTGTGGAAAGGAAACAACTCTTGCTGGTGCTGGCCCCAGGTCTGGGGAACCAGCCAGGAAGTTAGGCAGCAGCAGGAGCAGTAGGCGAGCTGCTCATCCCAGGAAACCCAAGGGCATGGCCTTCCTCTCAGTAACAAGTCTCGTCTCCATGTTTTTCAGGATTGATTTGTGCATTTACTTTAGTGACCCCTCACCAGTTGCTAAGATCTTGGGCAACTTCCATCACCTCTCTGATTCAGTTTCCTCATCACAACCATTTGGGGCAGATTCTTTGCAAGGATGGCTGCGGCAGTGTCTTGATGATGAAAGCATTCCTGTGCCCTTTGGAGAATTTCTGTCACCTTCTCGGGGCACTCATGTCCCAGGGGTAGAGGAAGGATTGCTAGTTCCAATTTACACATGAGGAAACTGAAGGTTCTGATGGAAGGTGAATTTGCTCTTGTTGCACAGTTGACAAGAGAGCTGGGATCTAGACTGAGGTTTTTGTAGTAAATCCCTCAGAGCCTTCTATTTGCCTTAACACAATAGATGGAAATTGACAGGTAAGTGACTAAATGATAAGAAATGAGAGCCAGGGGCTGGAGCAAGTAGTGGAGGTGAAGATTGGTGGGTTACTACTAGTCTAGATGACCACAGAGATGTCAGTTGCCCAAAGATATAGGGCAGAGTTAGTGGCACAGTTATGACCAAAACTTAGCTAAAATGATGGGGCAGTGAGAAAAAAAAAAAAGAGAGAGAGAGAGAGAAAGAGAAATTTTCCCTACCTTCAACACTTAACACATTTAGTTGGTAATAGGTGCTCTGTGTATATCAACGAACACAGTTGATCACCCCCAAAGGGTAGGTGCTGCAGTTTCCTGTTTACAGGTGTAGAAATGAAATCTCAGTGAGTGACCCCACTATCCAGAGCTCACAGTTGGTTAGGGTGAAGCCAGATAGGGTCAGACGGCAAGGACGGGTGCTGGGGGCATATTATCCTCTGCGTAGACAGGTGTGTGAAGACTCACAAGGCAGTGTAGGGAATGGGGCTCATCAGCTAGCCTCTGTGTGACCTGCATAAGGGGTTCACCCTGAAGACCCCCGTTTTCCCCATCTGCTAAATGTAGACGTTGATTGACCCCGCCCTGGTGCTTCTCAGCCCCTCATTCCTGGCCTCAGCCCTCAAGAGAATTCTAGTATTGAGATTTGGATGGGGAACTGGCTAGGCCTCTCCCTCTCCCTCAAGGTGTGAGCCACCCAGGGAACGTGGGGCTGGCTGTCATGGCAACCCTGTGTTGCGAAATGACGTAATCAAAGTTCCAAACATGTGAAATCAAATACAACATCCGCAAACACAGCCTGAGGGTTGGCATGGCAACTACAGGGCACCAGAGCAGGCAGGCGCTCTCTGCCCTGCAGCCAGCCAGCCTGGCTCAACCACCTGGGCTTCATGGAGAGCCGGAGGGCATGCTTGCCCCCTCTGCACAGGTCCTGCCTCCTTCCTCTGGGGGGCGGGGGTATGTGAGCCCCTCTGCTACTGCCCCTCCTCTGGTCTTCCTCCCTCTTCTCCTCACTTCTCCAGGAGGCAGTATATTCAGGAGGCAGTGGTTTAGGCAGTTCGCTGTAGTATCGGACCAGGGTTCACATGCAGCTTCGCCTTTGAACCTTACTTGTCTTACCTGTAAAATGGGCGTAATAGTAAAACTCACCTTGTGGGTTTTCTGGGAAGCTGATGAAATGACACAGATGCCAGGTACATGGTAAATGTTGTGAGCTGAGCTGCCAGGACTGACAAACGACTCACCTTTCTGTCTCTCAGTGTCTTCCTGTGTAAAATGTTGTTGTTGTAAATGTTGTTCCTGTGTAAAATGTAAAGTGTCATTAAGTCCGTTCCAACCCATAGCGACCCTGTATAGTGTTTCTGAGGAGTGGCTGGTAAGTTTGAACTGCCAATCTTGCGGTTTAAACCAACCTTGTGTGGGACTATAATAATTTGGTCATGAGACTAGCCTGTCACGCCCCTGTTTGGGGGTGGGGTGGGGCAGGTGAGAGGATGGCAAGGACTCACCCTCTGGAGACTTTCATTCTCTGGCTAGATGCTTTCTATGGTTAGTTCACTTGATGGTCACTATCGCGTGTGTGCTCTGGTAGCGTAGTGCTCTGGAGCTCTGGTAGCGTAGTGCTCTGCTGTGCTCTGGTAGCGTAGTGGTTACGAATCGGGCTGTGAACCTTAAGGTCAGCAGTTCGAAACTACCAGCCGCTCTGCGGGAGAAAGATGAGGCTTTCTACTCCCGTAAAGATTTACACCCTCGGAAACCCTGTACAGGGTCGCTATGGGTCAAAAAACGGACTCAACGGCACTTAACAACAACAACAATCGTGTGTGTGCGCTGTGGGCTGAGGTGTCAGACTGCAAAGTTGTTTGAACTGCAAGGTCAGTGGTTTCAGCTCACCAGTTAGTTGCTCTTTGGAAACCTATACGGGGTCGCTATGGGTTGGAATTGACTTGACGGCACTTAACAACAATCCATTCAGAGTGGGGGCTACTCCCTGCCATTTTGCAGCCAAGGACACTCGGGCTCAGAGAGGTGCCTTGACTCACTTGAGATCACTCAGCAAGTCTGCAAGATGGACTTTAAACCCTCCCTTGGTTCAATTCTCCATTGTAGTTCCTGTCCTCCCCCTCTCTTCCCATCCTTTCCTCCCCCTTTCATCACCCCCTTTTCCCTTTCTCTGGCTCCCTCATCTCTTTTTGTCAAAACATCTAGAGAGAGGTCTCTGTACTCACCATCTCCACATTCCCATGTCAGTCCCTCCCTAGCCCCCTGTGATCTGTCTCCTCCTGGCCCCTAATCCCCAATCCCACCAAGGTTACCAAGGACCTTCTTGAGGCAAACCCCAGAGATTCTGACCTCTAGTCAGCATTGATGTTGGAGGCTTCTCCCTTCTTGCAGCCTTCCTTTCTCCTAGGCTTTATTTCCTTCCCTCTCCTGGGTTTCCTTAAATCCAAACATTTGTTGACCACCTGCCGTGTGTCTGCCATGTGTGCTGAGTGTGGGGGTTATGTGGTGAACAGATCTGCGTGGGCTTGCTCCCCTGAGCGCGGAGCACAGCGGGCTGTACCTTAGTCTCTGTGCTGGCGGATACTGTGATGCCCTGCCTGGCTTCCCTGCTGGCTGCTCCTTTCTCTGTAGATGTTTTTTTTGACAGTTTTGTCTGCTCCCATGATCAAGGTCACCAGCTGCAGCCTAAGGACTTCCCGGTCTGCAATACAGAGCATTTGGATGAGCGTCCTGGATGCCGCCTGCCCCTACTCTTCTCTAGGCTCCAGTAACATGGGTGGAACTCTCACTGTTTTGCTCAGTAAACTCCTACTCATCCTGTGAAAATGCTAAGCTCAGGTATCACCTCTTCTAGGAAGCCCTCCAGGGTTGGTCAAGTGACTGCTCTGTGTGCTTCCAGCATTGTGGGCTCCCTTCCAACATCTGGTGCTCCCTGCAAACATCTGGGGCTCCCAGCATTTTGGGCTCTCTTCCAGCATCAGGGGCTCTCCTCCAGCATTTGGGGTGCCCTCTAGCACCTGGGGTGCCCCTCTAGCATCTGAGGATCCTCTCCAGCATTGTGAGCTCTCTTTTTAGCATCTGGTGATCCCCTTTAGTATTGTGGGAGCCCCTGCAGCATGTGGGCTCCTTGAACCCGGGGTCTGGCACATCAATCCCCTTAGTACCCAGCCCAGGGCTTGGTACAGAATGGGCTCCAGTTAAGGTACCTATTTAAATTAAATTAATTTTTACCAACAGGGACATTGAGGCCCAAAGTCTGCAATGGAATGAACAGCAGGGCAGGACTCAGGATCCCATTTCCATCAGCACACACAGCCAGAAAGGTGAGAGCAGGTGCCGGGCTAGGGGTGTTGAGTGACTCCATGACCTCACAGTCAGATCTGGACTCACTTCTCTGTGGGTGCAAGGACTTGTTTCTTTGTAGCTGGTCCAGCAAGGTGTTATTCCAGCGAAGAGATCCATCTTTATAAAGTGCCTACTATGTACCAAGGTGCGTCTGACCCAATCCATGGTATTTTTTAATTACCTCATATGCATGCGAAAGCTGAGCAATGAATATGTAAGACCGTAGAAGAATTGATACCTTTGAGTTATGGTGTTGGAGGAGAATACTAAAAGTGCCATGGGCTGCCAAAAGAGCCAATAGATCTGTTTTGGAAGACGTGCAGCCAGAGTGTTCCTTAGAGGCCAAGATGGCCAAACTTCATCTCTCTTACTTTGGACATATTGTCAGGAGGGAACAGTCACTGGAGAAGGATATCATGTTTGGTAAGGTGGAGGGTCAGAGAAAAAGAGGAAGACCCCCAATGAGATGGATTGGCCAGGTGGCGGCATCGATGGACTTTAGCGTGGCAACAGTAGTGAGGCCCAGGATCGGTCATCGTTTCATTCTGCTGTGCATAAGGTTGCTATGAGTTGGTGCCGACTCGATGGCACCTAACAACAACAACAACATGTACCAAGCTCTTGACCTACACATTATTTCTATTCTGCTGTCTTGGGGGAGGAGCCAGGAGGAGTGTGGGAATCATTTTAACATCACCAGGGCCATCCGGCCTTGCCATCAGGTGTACTGGTGTCTCTCAGACTGGGTCTGCTTCAGTCTGGTGCTCCAGTGCACAGCATACGGCCAGCACTTGGGGGCCCTCAGACCCAGTTATTATGTAGTTTGAACTGCCCATGTGACCTCAGTGTGGCATGTCATATGCACCTTAGTTCCCTTGTGGTAAAATGGGGTCCTTTCCACCTCCAGAAAACAGATGAAGCTTTTAAGGGTGAATACTTATTGAGGACTTACTGTGTGTCAGGCCCGTATGCTAACTCTAGTCCTCACAATTACACTTTGAGGTGGAAAAACTGAGACTCTAGACAGGTTAAATATCTCATTCAAGGTCCCACAGCTGGTTAGTGACAGAGTCAGGATTTGAACCTGGGCTGTCTCTAGAGCCCATGCTTCTAACCTCTAGGGCCCGTGGCCAGTTGAGTTGACTTCCTTTTTTTTTTTTTTTAAGCTTTTTATTGTGGATTGAGTGAAAGTTTACAGGGCACATCATCAGCTTCACATTCAAACATTCATATACCTTGTTTCATTACATTGATTATAATCCCCTCCACATACCATCAGTTAACAGTGTTTCTCTTTATCCTCTTTTTTTTTTTGATGTGGGGTAAAATTCAGCTTCCTTACTGTGGTGGTCCATGGATTCTGTGTGATCTGGTCCCTGTCTGTCTTGGGTCTTACAGTTCTGCCCCTACACTGTCCCTATACACCTCACTACCAGTTGCTACTTTCTGGGCAAACAACAAATAATTTGTGGGGTGAATCATTGTGGAATAAAATACTGGGCTGTAAGGATGGTTTGAACTGCAAGGTTGGTGGTTAAAATTCACCAGTCCCTCCTTGGAAACTCTATACAGGGTTGCTATGAGTTGGAACCCAGTAGCCAGCACTTACCAACAACAGCAACAGTTTCAAAAAGGGGGCTCCTGGTGTAGTGCTGTAGGATAAGCACTGGACTGCTACAAGGTTAGCAGTTCAAACCCCCCCATCGTCCTTGGAAACTCTATGAGTTGGAACCAACTCGGCAGCACTGAACAACTTCTAAAAGGAGACTTGTTGGTGCTGTGGGTTAAACATCACAAGACTGGTGATTCAAACCCACCAGCCACTCCTTTGGAGAAAGATGAGGCTGTTGGCTTCCATAAGGATTTGCAGTCCTGGAAACTCTATAGGGTCGCTATGAGTCAGAATTTGCTCAACAAGTAGTGGGTTAAGTTAGAGATCATTTTATTTCCAAAAGATATGGAGGTCGCTCGTAAAACAACATGCTGAAAGCAGACAAAGATGAAAGTGTAGCAAAACGCACTGAAGCTAGCAAGAGACCCAGTTTGCGAGGCTTTGTCACAGAGAGATCCTGGCAATTGGGTGCTGAATTTTGCAGATTTCGCTGGCAATGAAATCAAAGAGGGAGCTTGGAGGGCTTTACAGCTCTCACTTGCATGTCTCTGTTTTCTCATCTGTAAAATGGGGATATAATAGAAATAAAAGAGGATTAAATGCATTATTCTACGTAAAGGACTCAGAATAGCATTGGCACAGAGCTGATGCGACATATGAGCAAGCTGCTGTTATTATTAAAGGGCAAACCTGCTCACATGGCTAAATGCCTTCACTTCCTGATGCTGCTGTAACACACATACTGCAAGTAGGTAGCGTTAAAGAATAGACATCTATTTTCTTGTAGTTCTGGAGGCTATAAGTTCAAATCAGGGTCTTGGCCGTGTCAATTCTTTTCCGTGTGGGTGGTGGAAGTTATGGTGTGCCGTCATCTCAGCCTTTGACTCATATTGGCCATGTCTGCCAACCTAGAACTGCCCTGTGGGGTTTTCTAGGGGATAATCTTTATTGAAGCAGGTTGACAGGTCTTTCTCCTCTGGAGTCGCTGGGTGGGTTAGCAGGTTGAGCTCTAAACTGTGTGCCACTGGGGTTTCATTTTTTTTGTAGGTCATTGTTGTGTGCCAATAGACTCGATTCCAAATCATAGCAGCTCTGGTCCCAGGAATTTCCTGGTTCCTTGGCTCGTAGACATTCCTCACATGGCATCTGTCTCCCCCCCATGTGTATGTCTCTGTGTCTATTCTGCACTTTTTATGACTCAGACATGATTATGTTAAGGACTCACCCTTAACATGACTTTATTAACAAAAGAAACCCCTTATTTCCAAGCAGGGTCACATCTACAGGTACAAGAGCTAGGAATTCAACACATAGTTGGGCACACAATACAACCTGTAACATTGGAGCTTGAACTTTTTTTCTGGAACTTGATGCAAGGGAAGATGTAAAACTGTCTTAGCTTGACTGAGGATTTGCAAAGGGCAAATGTATGTATGATGTGAATCTAATCCAAATGTGCTTTTCAGTCCTGTCTTGCCCTTTGCTTAGTCTTGGGCTCAGCCTCTCTTCTCCACTGCTCTGGGGGAGTGTTAGGAGACAGTCTTCTTCCCAGGCCACTGGAGACCCCTTTGCAGGGGATTGGCCCCTGCTTAGACTGAGGAGCCTGGGAGTCCCTCAGCTGCCCAGTCAGGGCTCATTTTACATTCATTAACTTTGGCAGCTGGTCCTAGGAAAGGTGTGGAGGCAGGAGTCCAGTGAACAGGGGCCAGGGAAGATCCATATTCCTGGTGACCTCTAGCCTGTTTGACGTCTGGTAAGATTGAGGGCCTTCTCATCTGAATGAGTTTCCTGGAGGTCTCTTCCTGGCTTGGGAGGTGCTGAGCACTGGGTAATGGCAGGGACTAGTGGCTGGAGCATGGAGTGAAGGAATGAAGCGTGGGATCTGGGAGGAGGCCGGCTAGGCTAAAGCTGTGGACATGAGACATGGGGCTTTAATCCCAGGGCCCCTCTTACTGTGAGAAAGAGCTTCCTTTCTTGGCTTCTAAGATGGAGACAATAATTCACAGGATCCTTGTGAAGATGAAATGGGCCCATAGATGTAGGGACTGAGTTCAGGATCTGGACCATACAAAGCCTGGAATAGATATGTTGTCTGTTGTTTTAATTCATATCAGGACTTTCAACTGAGCCGATATACTGGGATTACTTCTCCAAGAAGGCTACACCCACTGGCCAATCAAGGCATTCCATCCTTTCGACCAATGAGATTTGTTCAGGAGTAGACATGCGAGGGAACGTAATGAGTAAAATTAAGTTCTGAAACTTTTATTGGAAGCTTTGGAAAAGAGACACCCTCTTTCGGCTGAGGTTGCTGAGAGAATAGAAGGCCTGGTGGTGGTCACTGTTGTCGTTAAGTGCCGTCGAGTCGATTCTGACTCATGATAACCCTGTGTAGTGTTTCTGAGGAGTGGTTGGTAAGTTTGAGCTGCTGACTTTGCGGTTCAAACCGACCTTGAAGTTGAGTGCTTACCTTACGGTGCCAATATGCCTCCTCAATGGAAAAGACTGTCCCACCTGAAGACTAGGTTGGCCTCCAGGGTGACAGTTCCATGGCCAGTTTGTTGTACTGTGGGGGCTTGCGTGTTGCTGTGATGTCAGAAGCTATGCCACTGGTATTTTAAGTAGCAACAGTGTTACCCATAGTGGACAGGTTTCAGCAGAGTTTCCAGGCTAAGATAGACTCCAAAGAAGAAAGGCAGACCACTTCTGAATGGTTAGCCACTAAAAATCATATGAAAAGCAGTGGGACATTGTCTGATATACTGCTGGAAGATGAGCTTCTCAGGTTGAAAGGCTCTATCGGTGAAGATTTTGTTGTTGTTAAGAGCAGTCAAGTTGGTTCTAACCCATAACAACCTGTATAGGGTTTCTAAGGAGCAGCTGGTAGGTTTGAACTGCTGACCTTGTACTTCAAACTGACTTTGCAGTCCAGCTCATTATCTTGCAGCGCCACACCAGGATTCCTTGGGGAAGATACTACTGGGGAAAAGCTGCCTCCTCAAAGTAGTAAAGCTTTGGGACCTTCATTTTCTTATGGGCCACAACCCAAGGTGACAATAAGCAGCTGCATACATGCATTAATAATCAGAACACGGAATGTATGAACTATGAATCTAGGAGACAGACTCTGTGTAATTCTTCCATCGCCTTTATTTTTTTTTTTAATGTTTTATTGTGAATTATGTGAGAACATTAACTCTACATTCATCCTATCGTGTATTGTTTTCTCCCATCGTCTTTGGATGCTTTCTATATCATTCAATATTTTGTCCATTGTTGTTGTTAAGTGTTGTCGAGTAGGTTCTGATTCATAGTGAGCCTATATAGGGTTTCCAAGGAGGGGTTGGTAATCCCATAGAATCCTTCAATATTGCAAATCAAGGCTTGAATTTTTTTCTTCAGTTCCCTTGGCTTGAATTGTATGACTATACCACAAGGTTTTATCCATTCTACTATCAGTGGGCAAGGAGCTCTGGTAGCATAGTGGTTACGAATTGGGCTGCAAACTGCAAGGTCAGCAGTTCGAAACCACCAGATGTTCCGCAGGAGAAAGATGAGGCTTTCTGCTCCCGTAAAGATTTACAGCCTCGGAAACCCTGTACAGGGTCTCTAAGAGTCCACTGCATATAACCACGACCACCACCAACACTATCAGTGGGCATATGGGTTGTTTTTAGGTTTGACTGTTAATAATAGTGCTGGCAAGAACATTCTTGCACATGTCTTTTGGGGCATATGGGCACTCATTTCTATTGGATCTGTACCTAGGAATGGGATTGGTGGGTCATGGGGCATGTGAGTGTTCAATTTAGTAGCTGCCAAATAATTTAACAAAGGAATTGTATACTTTCTATGCTCTGCCATCAGTGAATGAGAATTCTGGTCACTCCATATCCTTGCCAACACTTTATTGTCAAACTTTTCATTTTAGTTATTTTTATGGTGTTGAAACAAAATCCAATTATGATATATATGATATGTATAACACACACACACACACACATAACCATTAGATAGCAGCTTTGGTCAATCGCCTGTCCATTTCTTCTGCCTATTTTTATATCTGACTGCTGCCTTTTTCTTATTTTCTTTGTTGTTGTAAAAATAGGTTGTTGTTATTAGGTGCCGTCAAGTCATTTCCAACTTGTAGTGACCCTGTGCCCAGCAGAACATAACACTTCCCAGTCCTGTGCCATCCTCACAATTGTAAACATTGTAAAAAATCTATATAACTTAATATTTTCCAAGTCTATATTTTTTATATGCAGTGACACCAATTACATAACACATGTTTTACAATCATCAACCAAACACTGAGTATTTGTCTATGATGATGGAAAACTTGAGCAGTATCTATTGTTCAAGTTTTCCATCATCATAGACAAATACTCAGTGTTTTCTAAACCGATTCTTCCCTATCACCTCAGCTTTCCTGTCCCCGACTCCTTTGGTCTTTATGCATTTCCCTATCCTAGATGTTTTAATATGAGTGGAATCATACAATATTTGTCCTTTTGTAATTGTCTTAGCTTCACTCAGCATGTTTTCAGGGTTCCTCCATGATATTGTAGCATACTTCAGAACTTAATTTCTCTTTATGGTAAGTAATATTCCATTATATGTATATGCTATATTTTGCTTATCCTTTCATCTGTTGATGAACATTCCAGTTGTTTTCACCTTTTGATTATCGTGAACTTTGCTGCAATGAACATTGATGTACATGTTTATGTTGGTTGTATTATTTTCAAGTCTCTTGGGCGTATACTTAGGAGTAGAATTGCTTGGTCATATCATGGTCTTATGTTTTACTTTTGGAGGAATTGTGAAACTTTTTGAGAAAGGCTATATCATTTTGCTTTCCCACCAGTAATAGACAAGGCTTCCAGTACATTTTCTTTTTAATTTATAGAGTCTTTTATGTATTTGGAACATGCTTCCTTTGCCAGACAGATGCATTACAAATCTTTTCCCCCCACTCTGTAGCTTGTCCTTCCACTCCATGTGTATTTTTCTAATATACAGAAGTTCTTAATCTTACTGCATTCAAGTTGATCAATTATTTTCCTTGATGGCTTATGCGTTCTGTATCCTGTTTAAGAAAATGTTAAGACATTTCTGTTTTTTTCAAGGTCATGAAGACATCCTCTTATGTTTTAGAATCTTTGTTATTTTATTGTTCACATTTAGATTTACGGTTTATCAGGAATAATTTGGGGCATGGTGTGTGAGATAGGGATCTTTCTTCCATATGGATATCCAGTTGATCCATTTCCTTGAAAGCTCTTTCTTTCCCCACTGCACTGCAGTGGGACTTTGTCATGCGTCAAGTCTCAGGGGTCTCTTCCTGGAAGCCTGGTCTATTAGCCTATGTATCCTGGCATCAATGCCATGCTACATTAATTGCTGTAGTTTTACCGCAGTCTTGCATCTAAGACATCTAGCTTTATTTTTAAGTTTGGCTTCACTGTTCTTGGTTCTTTGAATTTCTGAACAAATTTTAGAATCAGTCACTCTGTATGTAGATACAAGGGACTTCAAAAAGTTCATGGACAAATGGAATGAAAAGGTCATGTAATTTTTCCATGAACTTTTTGAAACCCCCTTGTATATATGATCTTGTTAGTTTCTGTGGAGACCCCATGTGGGTAGGTTAGAACTGCCCCATAGGGTTTTCAAGGCTGTAACCTTTAGAAGCAGATTGATAGGTCTGTCTTCCATGACACCTTTGGGTGGGTTTGAACCATCTGCCTTTGGCTAGTAGTCAAGCACTTAACTGTTTGCACCACGCAGAGATATATTAATGTATATGTACACATATATGCATTTATATATATAGTACACACACATACACAAATAACCTGCTAGTTTTTAAAAAAAAAACTTTTTTATTGTGAATTGAGTAAAGGTTTGCAGACAAGATCATCAGTTTTACATTCAACAAATCATGCGCTTTGTTTCATCTCAATGATTGTAGTCCCTTCCATGCAGCAACAGTTATCCTGCTTCCTTCCTGTGGTTCTTATTTCCATTCCATCCACTTTCCCATCCCTTCTCAACTTTGTCCTTAGGTAAATGTTACCCTTTGGATTTTGAATGATTGGCCATCCCATCATTCATGGTGAGCATACGTTACAAGTGTTGTTGTTCCCCTATATATGTATCTACTGCCTGACTGGAAATTGGCCGTGAGGGTGAGTTCCTTTACAGACCTGAAGGATGGTTGAGGCCCATAGTCTCAGGTTCCTCCAGTCTCATTCTGACCAGTAAGCCTGTTTATGAATAAATAATTTTGAGTTTTGTTTCATATATTTGGCCACTCTATCTAGGGCTTTCTAATGTGACCCCTTTCAGAGCAGTTGGTAGTGGTAGCAAGGCACTATCTAGTTCTTCTGGTCTCAGTGTCATGGAGACTAATGTTCACATGTCCCATTAGTCTGTTGGATTAATGACTCCAAGCCTCTTCAATTCTTATCACTCTTCGTTCTTCTGCACATGGAGAGACTGATAGTTGTACCTTAGATGGCTGCTCAGGAGCTTTTGAGATTCCAGATACGACTCACCTAAGTAGGATGCAGAACATTGTCTTTGTGGACTCTGTTATGTCTCTGAGACTATGGCCCTAAGTC
>NW_006408565.1:16870546-16871978 GCF_000296735.1 Chrysochloris asiatica | reverse complement strand
AACAACAAGGTATAAAATATGGAAATGCAGGTACATAGAAGTCATTTTCACTTATAGTTGTTTAACTACATACCAACCAATGCTAACATGATTGTGTTTCTTCTCATCTTTTTTTCTATACTGTTTTTTTGCATAGCAGGAGTCATATCTAGTAGGCAATTATGTATTTCCATTTAAACTTAGTATTGGAATATATGTTTTTAAATGTTTTAAACTCTTCTACAGACATAAGTTTCAATTACTAGAAAGTCAACTATGAGTTGCTATTCTGTAGATTTACCACTGCTCTGTCACTTTGTTGCACTGTGGTGGCTTGTGAGCTGCTATGATGCTGGAAATGATGCCATTGGTATTTTAAATACCAGCAGGGTCACCTATAGTAGACAGATTTCAACAGAGCTTCCAGACCGAGACAGACTAGGAAGAAGGAGAGGCAGACCACTTCTGAATGGGTTACCCTCTGTAAACCTTATGAATAGCAGTGGAACATTGTCAGATGCAGTGTTGGAAGATGAGCCCCTCAGTTTGGAAGGCACTCAAAATACAACTGGAGAAGAGTTGACTCGTCAAAGCAGAGTTGGCCTTCATGATGTGAATGGAAGTTAAGATTTGGGGACCTTAATTTGCTAATGTGGCACAACTCCAAAGGTAAAGAAACAGCTGCAAACATCCATTAATAATTGAAGTGTGGAATATATGAAGTATGAAATATATGAAGTTGTTAACAATGAAAAGGCATGCATGAATATTGATAACCTAAATTATTAGCTGAAATGGACTGGTATTGGCAATTCTGAATCTGACAATATATGGTTTACTATGCAGGGAATGACAAATTAAAGAGGAATGGTGTTACATTTGTTATAAAAAAGAGCATTTTAAGATCTATGTTTCCTGCTGTCTGTGATAGGAATCATCCTATCCACATGCCTGCATGGAGTCTGGTGTGGCACTATATGATAAGCACTGGACTACTAACTGCAAGGTCGATGGTTCAAACCCACCAGTTATTCCTCAGAAACCCTATAGAGCAGAGGTGGGGAAGGTCTGGTCCATGGGCCATACAAGGTCTGCAAAATAATTTGGTCTGGCCTTGCCAAGGAAACCGCAATTCTAGCAATCACACTAAGTTAATTAAATGTTTGACCAAATATAGGAGGTTAATATATATTTTTTAAAGCAGGCTAATTTTTAAGTTGGTAATTTTGTTTGGCTCACAAATGAGGTTATACATTTTGGTCAAAAAAGGTTCCCTATCCCTGCTATTTTGACCTTTTCCTTCTTTCTTTTCTTCTCAATGACTTTTTGCTTTCTTCATGTATGATGTTCTTGATGTCATCCCACAACTCCTCTGGTCTTTGGTATTTAGTGTTTAATGTATCAAATCTGTTCTTCAGATGATCTTTAAATTCAGGTGGGATATATTCAAGGC
>NW_006408565.1:16858335-16868601 GCF_000296735.1 Chrysochloris asiatica | reverse complement strand
AAGAAGTGCAGCCAGAGTGCTCCTTAGAGGCCAAGATGGCTAAACTTTGTCTCTCATACTTTGGACATATTGTCAGGAGGGACGAGTCGCTGGATAAAGATATCATGCTTGGTAAGGTGGAGGGTCAGAGGAAAAGAGGAGACCCCCAACGAGATGGATTGGCCATGTGGCAGCATTGATGGACTCAAGTGTGGCAATAATAGTGAGGTTGGCCCAGGATCGGGCAGTGTTTCGTTCTGCTGTGCATAAGGTCGCTATGGGTTGGTACTGATTTGATGGCACCTAACAACAACAACAACATGGACATAATGGAGTCCTGGTGTGGTGCTGTGGGTTAATGCACTGGACTGCAAAGTCAATTTGAACCACAAACTTGACAGTTTAAGCTCACCAGCTACTCCTCTGAAATCCTATTTGTTATGGGTTGCTATGGGTTGGAACCGACTCAACAGCACTTAACAACAACAACAATAACAAGAATGGACATAATGTTGAATGGCAACATCAAAAGAAGATGGAAGGAATACATAGAGTCACTATACCAAAAAGAATTGATTTAGGTTCAGTCATTTCACGAGATACGACATGATCAGGAACTGATGATAGTGAAGGAAGAAGTCCAAGTAGTGCTGAAGGCATTGGCGAAAAACAAGGCTCCTGGATTGTTGGAATACAAACTAAAATGTTTCAACAAACTGATGCAACACTGGAGGCACTCACTTGTTTATGTCGAAATTTGGAAGATAGCTACCTGACCAATCAATTGAAAGAGATTCATATTTGTGCCCATACCAAAGAAAGGTGCCCCATGGAATACAGAAATCATTGAACAATATCATTAATAGTACATGCCAGTAAAATTTGTTGACGGTAACGCAATGCAGTTTCAACAGTATATCAACAGGCAGCTGCCAGAAATGTAAGCCAATTCAGAAGAAGAGGTGGAATGAGAGATAATCATTGTTGACATCAGATGGATCTTGGCTGAAAGCAGAGAATACCAGAAATATGTTTACTTATGCTTGATTGACTGCAAAGGCATTCAGCTATGTGGATCATGACAAGCTATGGATAACATTGTGAAGGATGGGTATTCCAGAACACTTAATTGTGCTCATGAGGAATCTGTATGTAGATGAAGAGGTAGTCTTTAGAACAGAACAAAAGGATACTCAATGGTTTGAAATCAGGAAAGCTGTGTGTCAGGGTTATATCCTTTCACCATACTTATTCAGTTGTATGCTGAGCAAGTAATCCGAGACAATGTATTACATGGAGAAGAATGTGGCATGAGACTAGGAGGAAGAGTCAACAACAACCTGCAATATGCAGATGACACAACCTTGCTAGTTGGAAGTGACGAGGACTTAAAATACTTACTGATGAAGATCAAAGATACATAGCTTTCAGTATGGATTGCACCTCATTGTAAAGAACATGAAAATCCTCATAATTGTACCAATAAATAACATCATGATAAATGGAGACAATATCGAAATTGTCGAAGATTTCAGTTTGCTTGGTTCCATAATCAATGTTCATGGAAGCAGCAGTGAAGAAATCAAACGATGTATTGTATTAGACAAATCTGCTGCAAAAGAGCTGTTTAAACTGTTAAAGTGCAAAGATGTCAGCTTGAGTACTAAGGTGTGCTTGACCCAAAAGGTATCTTCAATTGCCTCATATGCATGGAGTCCTGGCATAGTGCAGTAGGATAAACACTTGACCACAAGATTGGTGGTTCAAATCCACCAGCCACTCCTTGGAAACCCTGTATAGGGCTGCTATGAGTTGTAAGCACTTAACAACAACAGTAGTATTCATGTAAAAGCTAGACAATGAATAAGGAGAGGAATTGATGCATTTGAGTTATGGTGTTGGAGAAGAATATTGAAAGTACTGTGGACTGCCAGAAAAAGAAATCTGTCTTGGAAGAAATGCACTCAGAAAGCTCCTTGGAAGTGAGGGTAGTGAGACTTTGTCTCACACACTTTGGACATTTTATCTGGAGGAATCAGCCCCTGGAAAAGGACATCATGCTTGGCAAAGTCATTGAAAAAGAGAAAGACCTCTCAAGAAACATAACAAACATAGCAATTATGAGGATGGCATAGGTTGGGCAGTGTTTTGTTTTGTTGTGCACAGGATCACTATGAGTTGGAATTGACTTGATGAAAGCTAACAACAATTCCACAGCTTACCTGACCAGTTCCTTCTTGTTGAACACTTAGATTGTTTGTAAATACTTCCTTTATAAATGGTATGGTGATGAATATGATTGTATAGGAATCCTCACCTGGGCTCTGATTGTGAACTTGGTTTCAACTCCGAGAAAAATGAAGCGATTGAGCCAAAAGTATGGACATTTTAAGACTCTTGATTTTTGTTTATTATCAGTAGATTATGAAGCCAGGCAGTGGCAGAGCCAGGATTATAAGCCTGATCCCTTCTAGTCCATTCCTTCAAAGACCAACTGCACAGGCCTTGGAGAAGTCCAAGAAGTGGAGGGGACATGGCCTCCTTCCTTCAGGCCTGGAGTCATTCCTAGAAGCCTCACCCCAGGCTTGTCCAGCCTTTCTGCTCAGGGAAGGGTAAGCATGACTCAGGAAGGTGGATTGGAGCCTCCCTCACTGATCTGGGCCATAGGTGGTCTTTAATGGGAGTTGCGGGACTCCTGACATCATGCTGTAGCTTAAGCACTCAACTGCTAACTGCAAAGTCAGTGGCTCAAATCCACTAGTTGCTCCTCAGAAACCCAGTGCAGAGTTGCTATGAGTTGAAACTGACTTAATGGCACTTCACACCATCATAGAAATAGGGGGAAGGACAGTGTCTTTTAGTGAAACTCTGCCAGTGTTTTCTGCACATTTCTGGGCAATGTGGAACAGTGGAAGAGGTGTAGGGTTTGGGGCCCGAAGGTCTGGGGAAGAGTTCCGGTTATTTATGACATGTGGATGGGGCACACAAAGCGGATACCTCATCCATCAAATGGGACCTACACACCTACCTCAAAGGACTGTTGAGAGTTTAAACAAGATTATGTGGGAGAAAGGACTTTCTAAATAATTTGGTCCAGGAACTCAAATGTAGATATTCATGGGTGCAAGACTTTCTTATAACCAACAAAGAATCTTATATCTCTCCATATTCTCAGGTTGTCTCTCGTAACCCATCGTTCACTCTGACAGGAGGTCTTCACTGGACTTACCCAAGGAACTCTGGTCATGGTTCCTCCTATTTCTAGGATGCCCTGCAGTTCTCTGAACAGGCATCAGACAGACATGTGTCTTTCCACCCTGATGGCTCACAGATGCTTGGCAAGTGGTTGAGGGCCCCAGGTCAACAATTCTGTGGAGGTTACCAATTGTCTTAGCTACTCCTGGTTCTTACCCAAGAGTGGTTTTGGTGATTCGCATGGCACATGTCATCTCCCTATGAGTTGGGGCCACTCAGTCATGTCATGATGGAGGGCGGTAGCCTCTGGGGATAGTTGGACCTGATGCCATTGGAGGTCCTATGCTGGAAGAAGAAATGGTGGCAGTACATGTATATGCCCACATCCGGTGTTTCTGACGTATTTAGTGCTTTGGCAACTAGGCCAAAAGTCACATTTCCCACCATGAGCTACATTTCTGGTCTGCATATTGACTCACCTCTTGGTACTGAACCAAATGGATGGGCATGGAATTTTGCAGATACCTGCTAGGTTTCTGCACACAGAAAATGAGGACTAGTGAACAAGAAGAGCCTGTGTGGACTGTAGGTTCTAGAAGGGCCACAATGCAGAGATATATGTCTATTCCAAGTACTAGTAGGTTTCAGGTACTACACCCTGAGGGTTTTCTGGACACCTGTCCACTAATCAAAGCTTGATCTTGCTCCTGGTCACCTGTGTAACCTTGAACAATGTATACAACTTCCTTAAACTTCAGCTTCCTCTTCTATGAGAGATGGTTTATAAAGTATCCTTTCTTAAAAATGAAAATGACAATAATCTCTATTTCATTATCCTCACACACACACACACACACACACACACACACACACACTTTCTCTCATACACAACAGAGTGTGTATAATGATTCTTTTTTTTCTGAGAACTTTTTAAAGTCCCTTCATGTATACGTGTATGTTTCCATATATATATTTTAGAGATTTACAATCTCTACTATATGAGATTAAAAGAAACAAAAACCCATATAGTTATTTCTTAGAGCAGTTTTAGGTTTACAAAAAAATTGAATGATAGTACAGAGAGTTACCATTTTAAACTTCACCACTCCACAATTTTCTCTATTATTACCATTTTGCATTAGTGTATTATTATCACAATGGAACCAATATTGAAAACTCATAGTTTACATTTAGAGTTCACCCTGTGTTGTTCAGTTCTGTAGGTTTTGACAAAGGTATAATGTCAAATATCCACCATTGCAATATCATACAAAATAGTTTCACCATCATAAACATCCCACGTGCTTCCCCTCCTCATCCCCACCTTTCTCCCAAGAGCCTCTGGTTACTTCTAATCTTTTTAATATCTGTATAATAATATTTACTTACAGATGAAGATCAAAGATTACAGCCTTCAGTATGGGTAGTGCCTCAGTGTAACAAAAACAAAAATCGTCACTACTGAACCGATAAATAATGTCACGATAAATGGAGAAAAGATTGAAGTTGTCAAAGACTTCATTTTACTTGGATCCACTATCAACACTCATGGAAGCAGCAGTCAAAAAATCAAATGACGTACTGCATTAGGCAACTCTGCTGCACAAGACGTCTTTAAAGTGTTCAACAGCAAAAAGTTCTGTTTGAGGACTAATGTGCATCTGATCCAAGCTATGGTATCTTCAGTAGCTTCATATTCATGCAAAAGTTGGACAGTGAATAAGAAAGACCTTAGAAGAATCAATGTATTCTAGTTATGGTCTTGAAGAAAAGTATTAAAAATACCATGGACGGCTAGGAGAACAAACAAAGCTGTGTTGTGAGAAGTACAGCCAGAATGTTTCCTAGAAGCCAGGATGGAAAGTCTTGGTCTCTCATACTTCATACATATTTTCAGGAGGGACCAGTCCCTGGAGAAGGATATGCTTGGTGTCTTCACCATGGAGAGCCAGAGAAAAAGAGGAAGATCCCCCCCAAAAGATGAATAGGCACAGTGGGAGCAGTAGTGGGCTCAATTTTAACAAGGATTGTGAGGATGGTGCAGCACTGGGCAGTATTTCACTTTGCTGTGCATAAGGTCACTATGAGTGTGCATAAGGTCCACTTGACAGCACATATAATAGCATAATAATAATATTGCTAATATTGAAATGGCCTTTGATCCTTTGTTAAAGTTCAGTTGATTATATTTGTGTGAATCTATTTCTGGGCTTTCTATTCTGTTCCATTAATGTATTTGCGTATATTCTTTGCCAGTACTACACTGTCTTGGTTACTGCAGATTTATAGTAAGTCTCGGGGTCAGGTAGCATCAGTGCTCTGACTTGGTTCTTCTTCTGTATTGTATTAACTATTCTTGGTCTTTTGCTTTTGCATGTTGTTGTTGTTGTGGTTATGTGCTGTGGAGTCAGTTCCAACTCACAGCGATCCTGTACAGGTTTCCGAGGCTGTAAATCTTTATAGGAGCAGAAAGCCTCATATTTCTCCTGCAGAACAGCTGGTAGTTTCAAGCTGCTGATAGTGAGATTAGCAGCCTTACTTATAACCACAACACTACCATAGCTCCTTTTACATTTGCATCTAACCTTTGGAATCAGTTTGTCAATATTCACAAAATAATTTGCTGGGGTTTTGATTGAGATTGCATTGACTTTATAGATCAAGCTGGGAAGAGGTGGCATACTGAGTCTTTGTATTCATGAACATGGGTGATCTTTGATTTTTCCCATCTGTGTTTTCTACTTTTCCTCACGTAGATCTTGTTAGATTTACACCCAACTCTATCTGTTTTCTTTTTGTTTTTTTGGTGCTGAAATGCCATTTGCATTTTTAGTTTCAAATTCCATTTGTTCACTGTGGGTTTATAGGAAAGCAATGGACTTTTGTGTATTAATCTTGTATGCTGCAACTTCGCTATAATCACTTATTAGTTTCAGGATTTGTTGTTATTGATTTTTTTGGGGGATTTTCTACATAGACAATAATGCCATCTGCAAATAAAGACCGTTTCAGGTCTTCTTTGCAATCAGCCTACCTTTTATTTACTTAAAAAAAAAAAAAATCTTAGTGCCTTATCTGGGACTTCCAGCATGCTGTTCAGTAGGAGAAGTGACAGGAAACATCTTTGTCTTGTTCCCAATGTCAGGGGGGAAAGCGTCTAGTTTCTCACCATTAAGGATGCTATTAGCTGTAGGATTTTGACAAGTTGAGGAAGTTTCTGTATTTCCTAGTTTGTTGTCATTATGAATGGATGTTGGATTTTGTCAAATGGTTTGTCTGCCTATGTGGGGCTTGAGAAGGTTGAATAAGTTAATGTATCAAAAGCACTCAACACATGGGTGAGCATGTGACAAGTGCTCCACATACACGATATTGAAGCACAATGTTGCATACTGATCAGGTACACCAAGCCAAATTGCCTGAGTTCGAATATTGGTTCTACCACTTACCAGCTGTCTGACCATGTGTTGTTATTGCTTGTTGCTATGTGCTTCCAACTAATAGCAAACCTGCATTGGGTAAGTTACTTAATTCCTGTATGCCTCAGTTTACTTATCTGTAAAATGGGGTAATAATAGACCTCTCTCTGCTTGAGGTCTAGATGAATTCATATTTGTAAAATACTTATACAAAAGTAGTAAATGCTATTGCTGAGTGCTGTCAAGTTGGCGCAGACTCAGTGATCTTATAATCACCCTGCTCCATCTTCGTAATTATTGCCATGTTTGAGGCCAGTGCTGCATCCACGGTGTCAGTCCAGCTTGCTGATGTCTCCCTCTTTCTTGTTGCCCTTCTTTAAACATGACATCCTTCTCCAGTGATTGCTATCTCCTGATGATTGGTCCAAAGTAAGTGAGACAAAGTCTCGCCATCCTTATTTCTAATGAGTATTCTTTTGTACTTCGTCTTAGATAGATTTGTTCATTTTTCTGGCAGTCCTCAGCATATATATATTGCCAACACCACAATCTGGATGCATCAATTCTTTTTTAGCCTTCCTTTTTATCGCCTCTCTTTTGCATGCATATGAGGTGATGAAAAGACTATGGATTGAGTAAGGTGTACCTTAGTCATCGAAGTGACATCTTTACTTTTTAACACTTTAAAGAGTCTTTTGTTGCAGATTTGCCCAGTGAAATACTTCATTTGATTACGACTACTTCCATGGGTGTTGATTGAGGGCCCAAGAGGAATGACATTCTTGACAATTTCAATTTCTTCGCCCATTGTCATGCTATAATACCCAAAACCCCAAACCCATTGCCACTGAATCAATTCTGACTCACAAAGACCCTATAGGACAGACTAGAATTGCCCCATAGGTTTCCAAGCCTGTAACTTTGTGGAAGCAGACAGCCACATTTTCCTTCTACAGAGTGGCTGGTAGGTTTGAGTCACCAGCTTCTTGGTTAGCAGTTGAACACTTAACTGTCATATCACCAGGGTTTCTTATCATGTCATAGAGCATAAAAAATAATTAATACTGTTATCATTGTTAATCATATTGCTGTTATGTTTATGAATGATATTAACTACTGAGCTCTCCTCCTTTTAACTATAGTCAGAAATCTTACACATCAGAGAAGTGACTGAAAACAGTCAGATGGTGTGGGTTTCAATACCAGCTTTGCCATTTACTGGCTGTATAATGTTGGACAAGTGACATCAACTCTGAATTTGTAAACAGATGATAGTGCCTACTTCATAGACAAAGACAATCAGTTTGAGGACTAAGGAATGTCTGACCCAAGCCATGGTATTTTCAATCACTTCATATGCATGTGAAAGTTGGACAATGAAAAGGAAGACTGGAGAAGAATGGACACATCTGAAGTATGGTATTAGAGAAGAATATTACAAGTACCATGCACTTCCAGAAGAACCAACAAATCTGTCTTGGAAGAAATGCAGACAAAATCTGGTCTCCTGATTCTTAATCCAGTACTTGCTATATCCTGACCTTTTGGTTCTTCCTGTTTCTGCTACTCCCAGCTTTGGGTGGTTCTCTGCCCCTCAGCCCCTCTTGACTGGTGACACTGACCTTGGCTTCACTTGGGCTGAGCTCCCTAGAGTGGAACCTGCAGAGGCTGCTCTCTTAGCGTGAAACTAAGCTAAACCTCCCACCTTGGACCCCATTTCTCTGGACTCTGGGATGCTGCAGTATCCCATGGTGATGAAAGTAGCCATTTCCAACCACCAAGCTATTCTTCCAACCAACCAACATTTATTGAGTTCTTAATATGTGTGATATAGTTTTAATTTATCTGGGATACAGAGTTGTACAAGATAGACAAGTTTCTGCCCTCATATATTTTGTGTCTAGTGAGGAAGACAGTTGTTGTTGTTGTTGTAAGTGTCATTGAGTTGGTACCGACTCTTAGCGGCATGCACAACAGAACAAAACACTGCTTGGTCCTGCACCAACCTCACAATTGTTGCTACGTTTGAGCCTGTTGCTGCTGCCACTATGCTGATCCATCTCGTTGGGGGTCTTTCTCTGATCCTGCACTTTACCAAGCATGGTATTCTTCACCAGGGATTGGTCCCTTCTGATAATATGTCTGAAGTATGAGAGATGAAGCCTGGCCATCTTGACTTCCAAGCAGCACTCTGGCTGTACATCTTCCAACACAGATTGGTTTGTTCTTTTGGCAATCCATGGTACTTTTAATATTCTCCTCCAACACCAAAAGCATCAATTCTTCTACGGTCATCCTTATTCACTGTCCAGCTTTCACATGCATATCAAGTTATTAAAAATACCATGGCTTGGGTCAGGCTCACCTTAGTCCTCAAGCTGACATCTTTGCTCTTCAACACTTTAAAAAGGTCTTATGCAGGAGATTTGCATAATGCAATACGTCCTTTGATTTCTTGACTGCTGCTTTCCTGAGTGTTGATGGTGGATCCAAGCAAAATGAAGTCTTTGATAACTTCAATCTTTTCTCCATTTTATGGGTGCTATTTATAGATCTAGTGGTGAGGATTTTTGTTTTCTTTACATTGAAGTACAACCCATAGTGAAGGATGTGGTTTTTGATCTTCATCAGTAAGTATTTTAAGTCCTCTTTGCTTTCAGCAAGCGAGGTTGTATCAGCTGCATATCAAAAGTTGTTAATGGGTCTTCCTCCAATCCTGATGCCATGTTTTCCTTCATGTAATCCAGCTCAAATTATTTGCTCAGCATACAGATTGAATAACTATGATAAAATAATACAACCTTGGTGAACACCTTCCTAATTTTAAACCATTTGGTGTTCCCTTGTTCTGTTTGAACAACTGCCTCTTTTTTGTGTGTGTGTTTATTGTTTTTTAAGCTTTTATTGTGAATTATGTGAATTATAGTTTACATGGGAGAACATTAGCTTTATAGTCACCCTATCTTACTTTGTCTCATTGCAATGATTACAATCCTCTCCATGCATCATCAAACAATCAAAGCGTATACCCCGCAAGCCTGCCCCCTGGATGTCAGCACACCGACCCTCTCCCTCCCTGAGTCTAAAATCCCCAGCTGCTCCATCTCTCCATGTCATTGTCTCTGCCTCCATTTCTGGCAACACTGTTTCTCTGGGTAGGGTCCCGCCCTTCACTTTTCTCCCTTGATGGTTCCAGGGACCTCCGCTCCTGGACTGCTAAATCAACCACTCCCCTCCTTTTGTTAAAAAATGTCTACCTTTACATTTCCAACACTCACAGTCAGTTCTGATAGCAATCATTCACCATTGAACCACAAGAGTCTTATCCTGGGGGAAAAAGATGGCAGATCGGGTGGAAGTGTAGTGATGAGCTCTGCCGAGAACAAGACAGAATACAGGACCAAGAAGGCTCAGGGAATGGTCCCAGTACTCTGAACCACATATAAAGGAATATTTAGAAGGTTGGAAGACTTACAGCTGGGGAGTTTGTGGCAGAAGCAAGAAATCAATTACTTCCTGGTTTGGGAAGCTCAGCTGCTCCAGGAGCCTAGAAGTAGACCTGGACTCCATTCTGGAAGGAGGGCAGGCCTTAGAAATGCCTGAGATGGAATTCAGAATAATGATCATAAAATGTTTCAAAACACTTTACAATGGAGTTGAGAAACATAAGGAA
>NW_006408565.1:16809573-16838879 GCF_000296735.1 Chrysochloris asiatica | reverse complement strand
TGAAGCCATCTGGGCCTGGACTTTTTTTGGTTGGGAGTTTTTTGATGACCTGATCAGTTTCTTCTTTTGATATGGGTCTGTTCAAGTCTTCTACTTCACTGTATGTAAGTTTAGGTAGGTCATGTTTTTCTGAAAATGCATCCATCACTTCTAAGTTTTCAATTTTTTTGGAGTACAACTCTTCACAGTATTCTGTTACTATCCTTTTAATTTCCTTTGGTTCCATTGTGACATCGCCCATGTGGTTTCTAATGCGTGTTATTTGTGTCTTTTTCCTCTTTTCTTTTGTTAGGTTTCCCAATGGTTTGTCAATTTTATTAATCTATTCTAAGAACCAGCTTCTTGTCCTGTTGATTGTTTCTGTAATTTTTCTGTTTTCTATCTCATTTATTTCTGCTCTTATCTTTATGATTTCTTTTCCTTTGGTGACTGTAAGTTCCCTCTGTTGGTCTGTTTCTAATTGTTGTAGATGCTGTGCTAATGTGTTAATTTTGGTTCTTATTTTTTTGAATTGTCCTTTCAGTACCGTTTCGCCATGTCCCAAAGATTTTGGTATGTTGTGTTTTCATTTTCGTTTGTTTCTAGGAAATTTGTGAATTCATATTTAATTTCTTCTGTTATCCAGTCACTTTTCAGCAGGGTGTTATTCAGTTTCCATGTATTCAATTTTATTTCCTTGGTCTTCTTATTGTTGATTTCTAGTTTCAAGGTATTGTGGTCTGGAAAGATGCTTTGTAGTATTTCGATGTTTATAAATATATGTAGGCTTGTTTTGTGACCTGACACATGGTCAATTCTGGAGAATGTTCCGTGTGCACTGGTAATGTTCCATGTGCTGTTGTTGGGCTGAATGCTCTGCACATATCTATGAGGTCAAGTTGATTGATTATGCTGTTTAGTTCCTCTGTAACTTTGTCGAGTTTCTCTCTGGTTGTTCTATCCCTTTTTGAAAGTGGCTTATTAAAATATCCCACTGTAATTGTAGATTTATCTATTTATTTCTTCAATTCTAGTAGGGCTTACTTTATGTATCTTGGTGCTCTTTCATTGGGAGCATAGATATTTATTATGGTTATGTCATCTTGCTCAGTTGACCCTTTAATCATAAGATAGTGTCCTTCTTTATCTATTATCCTGGTTTTTGCCTTAAAGATTATTTTATCAGAGATTAGTATTGCCACTCTTATTTGTTTTTTATTTCAGTTAGCTTGGTATATTTTTTTCCATTCTTTAGCTTTTAGTCTGTAAAAACAGACATGTGTATGCAAGATATACATGTGTAAAATGTATATCTTGCAGGCAGCATATTGATAGGTCTTATTTTCTTATCCATTCTGCCACTCTCTGTCTCTTCACTGGTGCATTTAATACATTGACATTCAGTGTAATTATCGATAGGTATGAATCAATTGCTGCCATTATGTTAATTTTTTTGTGTGGTTCTGTTCATTCCTTTGTTCTGCATGCCTTCTTTTGCTGAGTTCATGTTTTTTATTTTTGTGCTAATTCTTGTCAGTGTTTTCTTAGTTTTAATGTTTCCTAGTTCTGCTTGGATCTTCATTTTCATTGTAAATTGTGAAGTATTAATTTTCTTTGGTGTTATCCTATAGTCGATAAATTTTCCCTGCATTTAAGACAGTCTATTGTATCCTGCAACCTACCTGATCTCCTCACCACCTGGATCTCTGCTCCTATATTTTCCCCTTCTTTGACATTTTTAATATTTTGATGGGCCTCACAGGTCCTCTGAATTCATTGTAATTTTGTTCTGTTCTTAACTCTGCTATCTGTCAACTGAGTTCTGGGTGGTGTTGCCGTGTCTGTCAATATCTGGTTGTTGTCTGTTCTTGCTGGTTTTCATTCCAAAGAACTCTCTTTAGGATGTTTTGAAGTGCTGGATTGGTTTTGAAAGAATCTCTTAGCTTTTGTTTATTCCGGAATGTTTTGATTGCACCGTCCGTATTTGATTGGCAGTTTTGCTGGATAGACGATTCTTGGTTGGCAGTATTTTTCTTTTAGGGTTTTATATATGTTTCCCCATTGCCTTCTTGCCTTTATGGTTTCTACTGAGAAGTCAGAGCTTGATCTGATTTGCTTGCCTTTGTAGGTAACACTTCTCTTTTCCCTGGCTGATTTTAGGATTCTCTCCTTGTCTTTGGTTTTGGAGAGCTTGATTATGCTATGTCTTGGAGATTTTCTTGTGGGGTATATCCGTCCTAGTGTTTGTTCTGCTTCTTGAATGTTTATCTTCTCATCCTTCAAGATTTTAGGGAAATTTTCTTCCAGTAGTTCCTCAACTATCTCCTTTTGTGGATTCTTCCTTTTCTGGGATGCTAATAATTCTTAAGTTATTCCTCCTCATGTTATCCAGCATGAATCTTATTTTTTTATCCTTTTTTCCTGCTTGCAATTTTATCTTAGCAGTATTGAGAGATTTGTTTTCCAGCTCACTGGTTATGGCTTCCATCTCTTCAGTTCTACTCCTTTGCCCGTTCAGTGTGTTATCCATTTCTGATATTTTATTATTAATCATCTGAACCTCTTTTTGCAGGTTTTGAATTGTTTCCAATGCTGTATCTATCTTGTTTGATTGCTCCTGTAGCACTTTCCTTACTTCTTCCTTATTTTCCTCCACCCCTTTGTGGAGCATTTGAATTTGTTTCCATATCATTTTTCTGAATTCCTTCTCAGGCAGATTCAAAGCCTGCTCTTCTTCTAATGGGAAGTCTGTGTCTTCTTCCAGCTCATTTGTCTCAGTTACTCTTTTCCGTTTTTGGACATATGCTGAGATCTTTCATTGTTTTTCCTTAGACATTTTTTGTAGTTATGTGGGTTATTAATCCTTAAATGAATGTATATTGCTGTGTTGTTAAGCTTACTGAGTGTCTTTTGGTGGGTGTGATCTGGAGACAGGCTTCCCTTTTCATGTGTAATGCCTAGCAACTGGTATTGTCTCTTGTCCAAATGGTGGGTTATTACAGGGTATGCTTGTAGCTTGGCTATATGTGCACACTTTATATCTCTTCTTGGGTAAGGTTGGGGGTGAAACCTTCTACCTCCAGGAAAAGAGTGAGATCAAAAGGACCCAAAACAGAAACAATATAAAGGCAGAGACAAAAGCCACCACTCAAAAACAAAAATAAAACCATAGCTGACTGTCCAGGAGCTTTTGTTGTGCAGGTAGTGATAAAGGGCTGGGTCCCAGAGTCATAAGAAGCAGCCTGCAGGACCAATGTGGCTCTCAGGAAACTCCTTCCTGTTCTGTGGGAAAACTGTGAGCACAATGCTGGACCTTTTGGGGTGCACTCCCACCCACCTGAAGGTGTCCAGGATGGGAGAGGAGGAAAGAAATGTGAAAAATGAAACTTGAAAAATGAAAATTCCATCACACCTCTTTTTCCAGATGCAGCTCTGCAGCTTTTTAGCACAGTGTCATTGTATCTGCTTGGCTGTGGACCCGCCCTCTGATCTCAGTCCAGCCCAAGGGGCCCTTAGTGAATTGACAATTTCAACTGATTCAGAAATCACTGTATTTTGCTTCTACAGTCAGATTTCTCCACAGGTGGGTGCAGGGAACTGGTGCCTGGTGCATTATACAAAATCCAAAACTCTGGTGCTGCTCTAGGAAAGCTCTTTCTCTGTTTTTTCCGCAACTCCACCAAGGAGACTTTCCTACCTGTCTCTAGAAGAACTGCTTCTTGGTCTATGTACAGGTTACTCATGAGAACAATTAAGTGTTCAAAAATGCTTATATTTAGCAATGTTGTCCTTAGCTTGTCCCACCACTTGTCTTTCAGTTTGTCGTATTGAGGTAGCTTGTGAGTTGCTGTGATTCTGGAAGCTATGTCATGGGGTATTTTAAATACCAGCAGGGTCACCCATAGTGGAAAGGTTTCAAGTGAGCTTCCAGATGAAGACAGACAGGAAGAAGGAGAGATGAACTACTTCTGAATATTTAGTCACAGAAAACCTTATAAATAGAGGAGAAACACTGTCAGATACAGTGCCAGAAAATGAGCCCCTCATGTTGGAAGGCACTCAAAATGCAACTGGGGAAGAGCTGCCTCCTTAAAGTAGGGTTGACCATGATGACATGAATGGAGTAAAGCCCATAGGAGTAAAGTCCTTGGGACCTTCATTTGCTGATGGGGCACAACTCAATATGAAGAGAAACAGCTGTAAATATCCATTAATAATCAGAACATGGCATGTATGAAATATGAATCTAGGAAAATTAGAAATTGTAAAAATGAAATGGAACACATAAACATCAATATCTTAGGCAATAGTGAGCTGAGATGGACTGGTATTGGCCATTTTGAATCTGACAACCACATGGTTTGCTATGCCGGGAATGACAAATTGAAGAGGAATTGTGTTGCATTCATTATAAAAAAGAACATATCCAGATCAGTCATGAGGTACAACACTGTCTGTGATAATATAACATCCATGCACCTACAGGGAGACCAGTAAATACAACTATTATTCAAGTTTACACACCAGCCATTAATGTCAGTGAGGAGGAAATAGAAAAATTCTACCAACTTCTTCAATCTGAACTTGATCAAACATGCAATTAAGATGTGTTGATCATTACTGATGATTGGAATGTTAAGGTTGGGAGCAAAAAGGAAGGATCAGTAGTTGGAAAATATGACCTTGGTGATGAAATGATGATAGAATTCTGTAAAATCAAACTATTTGTTCATTTAAAATGCCTTCTTTAGCTAGCATAAAAGATGATTATATACCTGGACCTTACCAGATGAAATACAGAAATCAAATTGACTACATCTGTGGAAAGAGGTGACGGAAAAGCTGTATATCATCAGTCAAAACAAGGCCTTGGGCAAATTATGAAACAGACCATGAATTGCTCATATGCAATTCAAACTGAAGCTGAAGAAAATAAAAACAAGTCCACAAGAGTCAAAATATGACCTTCACTATATCCCACCTGAATTTAGAGATCATCTGAAGCACAGATTTGATCCATTAAATACTAGAGACTGAAGATCAGGAGATTTGTGGGATGACATCAAGAACAGCATACAGGAAGAAAGCAAAAAGTTATTAAGAAGACAAGAAAGAAAGAAAAGATCATAATGGATGTCAGAAGAGACACTGAAACTTGCTCTCCATTGTAGAGATGCTGAAGCAAATGGAAGAAATGAGGAGGTCCAAGAGCTGAACAGAAAAATTCAAAGGTAAACTAAAGAAGACAAAGCCAAATATTGCAACAAAATGTGCAAAATCTGGAGTCAGAAAACCACAAAAGAAGAACACGTTTAGCATTTCTCAAGCTGGGGGAACTGAAGAAAAAATTCAAGCCTCAACTTTCATTATTGAAGGATTCTTGGGGAAAATTAACGAATGAGCAGAAAACATCAAAAGAAGATGGAAGGAATACACAAAGTCACTGTACCAAAAGGAAATGGTTGGTATTCAACCATTTCAAGACATAGCATATGATCAAGAGCCAATGATACTGAAGGAAGAAGTCCAAGGTACATTGAAGGAATTGGCATAGAACAAGGCACCAGGAATTGATAGAATAAAAATTGAAATCTTTCAAGAAAGTGAGGCGGCATAGGAGGCACTCACTCACCTCTGCCAAGAAATTTGGAAGACAACTATCTGGCTGACTGATTGGAAGAGATCCATATTTGTGCCCATTCTAAAGAGAGGTGACCCAACAGAATGTGGAAATCATCAGACAATGTCTTTGATATCCCACACGAGTAAAGTTTTACTAAAGGCAATACAGAAATGGCTGCAAGCATACATTGACAGAGAACTTCCAGAGGTTCAAGCTGGATTCAGAAGAGGATGTGGAATGAGAGATATCATTGCTGATGTCTGATGGATCTTGGCTGAAAGCAGAGAATACCAGAAAGATGTTTACCAGTGCTTTACTGACTACCCAAAGGCTTTTGATTGTGTGGCTCATGACAAGCTGTAGAGATCATTGTGAAGTATGAGTATTCTAGAACACTTAATTGTTCCCATGAGGAATCTGTACATGGATCAAGAAGCAGTTGTTCGAACAGAACATGGGAACACTGAATGGCTTAAAATTAAGACAGGTGTGTGACAGGGTTGTATTCTTTCACCATATTTATTCAACCTGTATGCTGAGCAAATACTCTGAAAGGCTGGGTTATATGAAGAAAAACCTGGCATCAGGATTGGTAGAAGACTCATTAACAACCTTCAATATGCAGATGATACAACCTTGCTTGCTGAAAGTGAAGAGGACTTAAAATATTTACTAATGAAGGTCAAAGATCACAGCCTTCCTTATGGATTGCATCCTAATGTAAAGGAAACAAAACTCCTCACCACTGGACCAACAGACAATATTCTTATCAATGGAGAAAAGATTGAAGTTGTCAAGGACTTCATTCTTCTTGGATCAACTATCAATACTCATGGAAGCAGTAGCCAAGAAATGAAATGACATATTGTATTAGGCACATCTGCTGCACAAGACCTTTTTAAAGTGTTAAAGAGCAAAGATGTTAGCTTGAGGACTAAGGTGCACCTGATCCAAGCCATGGTATTTTCAATAACCTCATATGCATGCAAAAGCTGGACTGTGAATAAGGAAGACCATAGAAGATTTGATGCTTTTGAGTTATGGTATTGGAGGAGAATGTTGAAGTGCCATGGGCTGACAAAAGAACAAACGGATCTGTGTTGAAAGAAATGCAGCCCGAGTGCTCCTTGGAGGCCAGAATGGACAAACTTCATCTCTCATACTTTGGACATATTGTCAGGTGGGACCAGTCTCTAGAGAAGGATATCATGTTTGGTAAGGTGGAGGGTCAGAGAAAAAGAGGAAGACTCCCAATGAGATGGATTGGCAAAGTGTCAGCATCAATGGGCTCAAGTGTGGCAACAATTGTGAGGTTGGCCCAGGACCAGGCAGTGTTTCATTCTGTTGTACATAGGGTCGCTATGAGTTGGTACCAGTTTGATGGCACCTAACAACAACAACAACAACCGTAGTTTGTCATAATCCACACAATCAAAAGCCTTTGCATATTCAATAAAGCTCAGGTAAATATCTTTCTGCTATTTCCTGCTTTCAACTAAGATCCATGTGACATCAATGAATCTTGGCAATGATAGCCTTTGTTTCATGTCCTCTTCTGAATCCAGCAAGAACCTCTGGACGTTCTCTGTCAATATATGGCTGCAGCTGTTTTTGTATTATCTTTAGCAAAAATTTACTTGCATGCAATATTAATGGTATTGTGCTATGATTTCCACATTCCTTTGGGTCACTCAGGAATGGACACAAATATAGATTTATTCCAGTCAATTGGCCAGGTTTCCAGTCAATTTTCCAAATATCTTGGCATAGATGAGTGAGTTCCTCCAGTGCTGCATTATTTTGTTGGAAGATTTCAATTTGTATTCCACTAATTCCAGGACTCTTGTTCTTTGCCAATGCCTTAAATGTACCTTGGACTTCCTCCTTCATTATCATTGGCTCTTAATCATATGACACCTCTTGAAATGGTTGAATATTGACCATTTCTTTCTGGTGACTCTCTGTATTCCTTCCATTGTATTTTTAAAAGTTTTTATTGTGAATTAAGTGATAGTTTGCATGGGAGAACATTCGCTTTACATTCATCCTATCATATTTCATTTCATTGCAATGATTATAATCCCCTCCATGCATCATCAAACAACCAAAGAGCACACCCCACAAGGCTGCCGCTTGACCATCAGCACACACACCCTCTCCCTTCCTGAGTCCAGAGTCCCCAGCGGCTCCATCTCTCCATGTCATCGTCTCTGCCTCCATCTCTGGCGTCACTGCTTCTCTAGATAGGGTCCTGCACTCTGCTCTTCTCCCTTGATGATCCCAGGGACCTCCGCTCCTGAACTGCTAAATCAACCACTCCCCTCCTTTTGTTACAAAATGTCTACCTTTACATTTCCAACACTCACAGTCAGTACTGATAGCACTTATTCACTACTGAACCACAAGAGTCTTATCCCCATCTCCTTTCATCAGCCCTATCCAGACAGGTTGGAAACCATGCAGTGGAGATTCGGCCTTTCCTTGTACCCTCTGGAACTAGGTTCCCTATTGAAAGCTTGTAAGCCAGTCACTTCTTGCCTTTATAGCCCCCCACCCCCCCGTTTTGAGTAGTCAATGTCTAAGTTGTCTATCCCTGTCAACTCTGTGTACTGAGAGGGTGAGCTTCCATTTCCTTTTGATGCTTTCTGCACCATTCAGTAATTTGCCCACAGTGTCCTTCAATATTGCAAGTAGAGGCTTGAATTTTTTCTTCAATTCCCTCAGCTTGAGAAATGTTGAGTGAGTTCTTTCTCTTTTGGTTTTCTCATCCAGGTCTTTGTATATTTCATTATAATATTTGACTTTGTCTTATTGAGTTGAGCTTTGAAATCTTCTGTTCAGCTCTTGTACCTCCTCATTTCTTCCAGTTGCTTTAGCATCTCTATGCTAAAGAGAAAGTTTCAGAGTCTCTGTTACTTCCATTGTGATTGTTTACTTCTTCTTGCCTTCTTAATGACCTTTTGTTTTCTTCCTGCATGAAGTTCTTGATGTCATCCCACAATTCTTTTGTTCTTCAGTCATTAGTGTCTAATTGCATCAAATCTGGTCTTTAGATAAGTTCAAGGTTGTATTTTGGCTCTCATGGACTTGATTTAATTTTTTCAGCTTCAGCTTGAACTTGCACATGAGCAATTGATGGTCTGTCTCACAGTCTACTACTGCCCTTGTTTTGGCTGACAATATGGAGCTTCTCCACCATCTTTTCCCACAGATGAAGTCAATTTGATTTTTGTGAATTCCATCTTGTGAAGTCCACGTGTGTATTTGTCTTTTATGTTATTTAAAAAAGGTATTTGGAATGAAGAAGTTATTGGTCTTGCAAATTTCTCATGCCATCTCCAGCATCCTTTATCATCAAGGCCATGTTTTCCAACTACTGATCCTCATTGTTTCCAACCTTTGCATTCTAATTATTCATATATCCTGATTACATGCTTGAACAATTTCAGATTGAAGAAGTTGATAGAATTTTTCAGTTTCGTTACCACTGGCTTTAGTAGTTGGTGTATAAATTTGAGTAATAGTGGTATTAACTGGTCTTCCTTATAGGCACATGGATATTATGTTATTACAGACAGCATTGTACTTCAAGACAGAATTTGATACGTTTATTTTGATGATGAATGCTATGCCATTCCTCTTCAATTTGTCATGCCTGGTATAGTAAACCATTTAATTGTCAGATTCAAAATAACTGATATCAGTCCATTTCAGCTCATTAATTCCCAGGATATCAATATTTATGCATTCCATTTCATGTCTTTCAGTTTGTTGTACTGTGATGACTTGCATGTTGCTGTGATTCTGGAAGTTTTGCTACACCAGGAGAGTCGCCAAAGGTGGACAGGTTTCACCTGAGCTTCCAGACAAAGACTGACTAGGAAGAAGGATAGATGAACTACTCTTGAATATTTAGTCAGTGAAAACCTTATAAATATCAATGGAACACTGTCAGCACCAAAGGAAGATAGACAGTTAATTTCACTTGATTTAACCAGGATAGGTCAACGCTCATAAAACTAATCATAAAATTTTAGGGACTTAATACAACATGGATGCTCTGGCCAGGTGACTCTCTTCAATCACTTTCTTCCAGGAACTGATGCTTGGAAGGATGCCCAGGCTCCTTCCATCATGTGGCTCTGCCCTCTTGTAGGTCTTCAGTTTCCTCTTTATTCAGCTGGAAGATGGTGCTGGAGAGAGAACATGTGAAATTGTGTGGGAGGCTTTTATGGGCCAGGTTTGACATGGTGTCCATACTTGTGCCCTCTTTCCATTGGCCACAACTCAGTTACATGGCCCCAGTTAGTTCCAATGGAGTCTGGGAAATGTCGTCTAGCTGTGTGGCTCAGAAAATGAAATGAGGTTGATGAACTTGTAGCAGTCTGTGCCACAGATGTGTTAAGAGTTGTCTTGAGATATTGTGTGACTACCTCAAGAAGGCTTCTCAGGGTAGGTAACATCTGACCTGAGACCTTATGGATGAGTAGGAGTTGGCAGGAGACAAGGAGGGAGAAGATTGTTCTTTGTGAAGGAAAATTGAGCATGGTGCATTAGAGAACGCAAAGGTATTCAGTCTGGCTAGAGCTGAAAATGGGAGTTGGGAAGGACAGTGAACAGTGATACAACCAGTGTGATCCAGGGCATGAATGACTCTGTGGAAGCTGGTCAGGACAGTGGAACCAGAGAAGGGCAGTGACCTGGCCAGATTGGTGATTTAGACAGACCACTCTTGCTTCTGAGTGGAAGGTGGACTGAAGGGGCAAGAGGTGGAAGGCGGGAGACTGTTGGAGTATCCTGGTGGGGGTAGAGGTATGGCTGGACTAGGACAATGATTGTGGGGTAAGAAGGAGGGAACATTATTGTAAATGAAGAATTGATAGGCCCTGGTGACTGGTTATTGTTGTTGTTATTAGGTGCCATCGAGTCGGTACTGGCTTATAGTGACCCTATGCACAACAGAATGAAACACTGCTCAATCCTGGGCCAATCTTACAATCGATGCTACATTTGAGCCCATTGATGGTGCCACTGTGCCAGTCCATCTCTTTGGGGGTCTTCCTCTTTTTCTCTGACCCTCCACTTTACCAAACATGATATCCTTCTCCAGTGATTGGTCTCTCCTGACAATATGTCCAAAGTCTGAGAGATGAAGTCTGGCCATTCTGGTTTCCAAGGAGCACTCTGGTAGTATTTCTTTCAATACAGATCTATTTGCTCTTTTAGCAGTCCATGGTACCTTGAATAGTCTCCTCCAACACCATACCCAAATGCATCCATTCTTCTGTGGTCTTCCTTATTCACTATCCAACTTTCACATGCATATGAGGTTATTGAGAGAGAATACCATGGCTTGGGTCAGGTGTACTTTAGTGCTCAAACTGACATCTTTGCTCTTCAACATTTTAAGGAGGTCTTGTGCAGCAGATTTGCCCAATGCAATGTGCCGTTTGATTTACTGACAGCTGCTTCCATGACTGGTTATTGAGAAGGAAGAATTGATAGGAGACAAAGTAGAATCAAGGACACAGATGAGATTACCCAGTAACAATTTAGCTGGTTCAACAAGAGGGGGTTGGCCAAATCTGACCCAATGCCTCTACTGTAAATAAAGTTTTATTGGAACACAGCACGCCCATTTGTTAATGCATTGTATAGGGCTGTTTTTGCACTAGAGTGGCAGCTGAGTAGTTATGACAGAGACTATATGACCTGCAGAGCCTAAATATTTATTATTTGTTTACACATATTTGCCAACCCTTGAATCAAATAGTCATTTCAGTAAATTTAAAAAAAAAAGCTAAAATAGTTTTGTGACTTATGCTTTCATTTCTTCATTCATTTGTTCATTCAGCTCCTATTTCCTGGGTCCTCTTGGTGGTGCCCCACTTTCTGCCTGTGTCCTGCTAACTAGATTGTGAAGGTGTTGTCATTGCTGTGGCAGCCGTCTCAGAGGGAGATGCTGCTTTCACACAACAGGATGACAGGCTGAGGTGGGATCTGTAGCACATCTAGCTACTGCTGTTGCTGGCCCAGATGTGGGGCCACACAAGGCAAGCAGGACTCTGAAGCCAGACATTCAGGCTGATGGTATTCTGTGGTAATCACATTGACATGAAGCTTTTCTCGGACATGGAGTCATTTACTACAGATGACAGCCCCTTGAACTCAACATTTCCACACCTCCACCACACAGGGCTGTAATTTACAGCCTCGGAAACCCTGTATAGGGTTGCTATGAGTCGGAACAGACTCCACGGCACATAACCACCACCACCACGCAGGGCAGACAACCAAGGCTTAGAGAAGTGATCAGCTCAAAGAAAGAAGCTGACAGTCCCTTCTAGGGCTGAACTGCAGGTCCAGTTGGGTAAACTCATGATCCCAATTCCTTCTCCTGAGAAGGCCTGAGGACTAGGCAGGGGTGTCCACTGACCAGCAACCCTGCCCCCCAGGCAGCTGGCACCCTCTCTCCTTTGGTCTCAACCAGGGGTTGCAGATGTGAGCTGGACAGTGTGGGAATGCAGCTTCGAGGCAGTAATTAGTTTATTCCTGAGGTCAGCAGTATAAATAGTAGAAAAATGTATTTCCTGTTCCAAGCCAAATAAGCAAGTGGCAGCCAGTTGGCTGTGTGCCATCGATGGGATTTCAGCCGTGCGTGTGCCTTGCCCTTAGCCGCAAGTTTGGGTGGAAGAAGAGGAGTGTCCATCCTTGGGTCCCATCCCTCCAGGGACAGGGGACTTTCTGGGAAGGCTCTGGCAGCCAGGCAGCCAGCCAGGTTGCTCCAGGTTCCTGCTGTGTTCATGGAGACCAGCAAAGGTGGACAGACTTAGCAAGGGACAATCACTTGTGTGTGCCATTCTATCCATACTCCATGTGCTGGCACATTTGCTGGCACATGGCTGGTGATCCAGAGATGGTGTTGAATGAGCAACTGAAAAGATAGGGACTGGCCTTTTGAATGAAGGGGCGATTCAGGTCCCTTTGAAATCTTCTCTGTGAGCAGAAGTCATACTGATCGGGGAGCAGGCAGAACCACTGCATCCTTCCCAGAAGTCAGAGCCTGGCCATTCCATAGGATGCTGAACTAGCCAGAGAGATGTGTCCATCTTATGGGAAGTACCCACTGCCCATTTGGATTGTCTATTTTTAGTTATTTGAATACTTTTTCTGGAGTGTGTATGGTTGTATCCCTTCTACCTTTCATTCATTTACTTGTTTATTCACTTTTCTACCCATCCATCTGTCCATCCATCCATCTACCAATCTATCCACCCACTTACTGGTGCAGGGGTATAGCATGTGATTAAGGGGAGAGAGGGAAAGAAGAAGGTGCTCCAAGCCTTTGTTAATGCCAAGCCCCTGACCTAGTTCCCTCTGAGCACCCTCACTTTGCTTAGCTACCTCTTCCCTATCTTTCAAGTTGTAACTTAGAGGTTACATATTCTAGAAGTTTCCTTGACTCCCTAGACTGTGTTCAGACCCCCTTCTCGAGGCTCTGCAGTCCCCTTACATGGCTTTTGGCAGAGCCTCCCTGGTAGGTTATTTATTTGTCTGTATCTGGTGTGGCGCTGGACCACAAGGTCAGTTTGAACCACAAGGTCGGCGGTTCAAGCTCACCAGCTGCTCCTTGGAAACTCATAGTGGTCATAGGATCACTATGAATCAGAACCGACTCGACAGCACTTCACAACAGTCTTTGAGGGCAGGGTTGTCTGTTTCTCATGATGTCCATGGAATGGGGTCTGACTCAATAAATAGCGTTGTGCGGATGAGTGATCAACTGCAGCACATGATCTTATTGGCCTATCCATAACTTTCATGCCATTCTTAAAACTTTTTCTTGTGAAATAAATGCTACCATTCCTTTATTACAGGGACACGCTGCTATTTGCATGCAGAATATGGCTCACCAAGCTCTTCTATAAAGGGTCAATTCTCCTCCTCCACAGTTTTCACCCAGTGAACTAACAGGACAGAAAGGGTGCACACCTCAGCCAGGCTCCCACAGTCAGATTGGAGTGTGGTTGGAAGCTGGGTAGAGCCCTAAAGATTGTTCTCATAGTGGGAGCTGGTGATTGACGAAGTCCCAGTAGAGAAGTGGGTGGGCATTCTTATTGTTGTCTCTAGAGTTCTCCTCCAGGAACTCTGGAGTGATTCCTTTCTGCCTGGGCTCCTGCCACCGCTGACTTCTGGGGCCCCATTTCCTGCTTGTGAGCAGAGTTGGACACTCGCTGCTGGAGCCAGGGATGTGACTCAGGCACAAGCAAAGATGTTTTGAAAACTTTATGGGGTCAAGCTAGGCTCCACTTGTCTGCTACATGGGCAGGACAGAACTCTCCCTGTGCCAAGCAATCAGCCCCCCACTTCTCAGCTTCATCTAGAACTCATTTGAGGTCCTCTTGTGACTTTCCCTTCCATAGCATTCCCTTCTAGAATCTTCTCCCTGGCATCTATCCAGAATTCCATTCCAAGGCCATTGGGCTCATCTACTGTTCCCATGTGTGGGAACCCCATCAAGCTCTCCCATGTGACCACTGAGATTGAGGGAAAACACCAGTTTGCTTCTTGTGCTACCTTTATTAACAAGATATATGGTTCTCTTTGCACCTGAGTAGGTCTGTGGTGACTGAAATATAGAGTAACTGAAACCACTCTCAATTTTGTCTCCCTGCTCGGTTTCTCCTCCCTTCCCCTTGCCCATCGCTGTTTGGTTTGGATCCACGTGATGCTGAGGAATCGAGATGTTGTAAATTATGGTTGGGGCTCCTGGTGGGGCCCTGATGGAGGCAAAAGCAAATAAGGCTCATGGCAGTGCTGTGCAGTTGGGTAATGAGGGCTTTGCTAAGGAGGCAGTTGTTATGACCCAGGTCTAGGGTGCTGACTCCGGAGCCGCCCTTTCCCACCTCTCTTTTGTGGGTGCTGGCAGCAGCAAGAGCAGCAGCCCCAGGGTGTGTGGCTGGGAGCCAGGCATGGGGTCTTGTCAGTGGCTTTGAGCACCCTGGGGGCAGTATTTTCCAGACATATGCCTCAGACTGTCAGCTACAGTGGCAGACATGTCTCCTCTAGCCCGCAGCCCCAGGGCCCTCTCCTGGGCCAGAGTGTCCCTAGCTGTAGCTCATCCTCAACCTGAGACCTGCTGAGCCCTGCAGCCAGGGAGTGGCTTAGATGTAGTCCCTGCTGTCTGGCAGGGCCTGACCCAGAAGGAATGTGCCTAGAGAACAGGGGTCGGGCAGCTGGTGTGTGTGTGTGCTTAGCTGTAACCAACACACAGCTGGTTGGCACTGGCTGGGGCCTTCCAATTGGGCCGCTGTGTTTGGAAGGTCCAAATCCTCAGCTCTCCTGGAACAACAAGGAATTCAGGATGCTGATCCCACTGAGAATGAAATGGCCAGGGGCTCCCAGACACCCCCTCTCCCCCATATCCAGGGGAGTTTGGCTGAGGACTGGAGATACAGTGGCTGGGAGTGGGGAGGAAGGGGCAGATTACCAACCTGTGGCAGGCAGCCTGGGGCCAATTTGGGTGGAGGCAGGACAGAGGCTGAGCACCATTACAGAGCGCCAACTACCGGCCAGGCCTGCTGGATGTTGCTCCTTCATAATTTCATTTAATCCCCACAGTTTCCTTTTGAATTAGGTTCTTATAACTTTCTTTCCATTGAGGGGACTGAGGCCAGGAGGGAATGTGGCTTCTCTGAAGGTCCCAGAGGGGCAGGGATCCATCTAGCACCCAGGCCAGTCCAAAGATTACTTTGAACAGGGCCATGTTAAGAATCACACTCTCCTCCCCATCACCTTCCCAGGATCTCCCAGGATGGTGACAAATTGAAAATCCTATTAGTGTTAAATTAATGGGCTTTTCTTGTGGGGCAGCGGGCTGGAACGAGCAGAGGGTATGGGCAGAAAGCAGCAAGGGCCTGCCTTCCCAGAGTGGCCTTCCTTATAGTTATTAACTAGCTCATCCCTCTGGCTGAGAGGCCTTTATCTGGCAAAGGGCAAAGATGCTTTGAACCTTGGAATTAAATTCTGTTGAGGCTTGGGACAAAGGCTGGAGACTAGAACCACCCCCTCCTCCCTTGCCCCATCTTGGAAAACCTCTGAAGGTTTTGGGACTTGGGGTGGTCTTCTCAGCTCTGTGACCCTAAGGACAGAGGGCATGTGGCTGGCCTGGTTGGAGGAAACTTTGTGCTTTTCCAGGCTCCTAGAAGCTCAGTGGGGAAGTCCTGGAGGGCCTCTGCCACTAGGGAGCTGGCATCCAGGAAGGGTTCTACCCAACCCCACCCACCCACACTGCTTCTGCAGAGCTGTAGGCACATGTTAGAACTCATTTTATTGAGCATTCTGATTGGGCACCGATTGGGGAATACAGCTGTGAACAAAACAGACGCCATCTCATGGGGTTTGCATACTAGTGAGTGGCAATAAATCATATATAAAGTATCAGTTTTTGGTAAGTGTTATGAAGAAAACTTAGCGTAGTGGTTACGAATCGGGCTGCGAACCGCAAGGTCAGCAGTTCGAAACTACCAGCTGTTCTGCGGGAGAAAGATGAGGCTTTCTGCTCCTGTAAAGATTTACAGCCTTGGACAGGGTCGCTATGGGTCAGAATGGACTCCACGGCACATAACAACAGTAACAACAACAATGAAGAAAACTAAAGCAGGTTCAGGTGAAAGACAGTGATGAAGGTGGGCAGGCAAGACTCCTCTGAGGAGGTGATGTTTGAGTAGAAAGTTTGCTTAAGTGATGGATGGAGTTGTAAGGCTATGGGGAAGTGGGTCTGAGGAGGGCTCTGGACAGAAGGAATGCAGATGCAAACACCTGAAAGCAGAGCATGCCTGAAAAGTGAGAGGAACAGCAAGGAGGCCAAAGGGGCTGGAGTGAAGAAAGCCATGGAGGAGGAGGAGAGAGAATGAGCCCAGGGTTCCACAGCTAGATAGAGGCAAGACTGAAACAAGAAATGGTCTCCCAACATCTAGCCAATTTCTCTTACTGTTATCTTACAGCCAGCACTGGAATCACAACAATGACAACTTATGAGGGTAAGTCAAATATTGTTACAAAATCATAGGAACCTTTATTAAACAAAGACATCAAACTGTGAAGCTATTTTTTCTTGACATCGCCTCCATCTATTGTCTATACACCTTTGAAGGCAGTGTTTCTATCTCTCTAACCCTTCCCTGAAAGGAGTTCTGGTATAGTAGTGATTATGAATCGTGCTGTGAACCTCAAGGTCAGCAGTTTGAAACTGCTTGAAACAGAAAGGTTCTGCGAGAGAAAGATAAGACTTTCTGCTTCCGTAAAGATTTGCAACCTCAGAAACCCTGTGCAGGGTCACTATGAGTCGGAACCGACTTCACAGTACTTAACAGCAACAACCCTTCCCTGAAGAGTTCTGCATATCTCAACTCAGACCACATCAAAATGGCAGCTTGAGCTTCCTCGAGGTACTTAAACCTTGTTCCTTTAAAATGTTCTTTGAGTTTGGGGGAAAAAAAGAAGTCTGAAGGGGCCAGATCAGAGCTGTAGGGTGGATGGGGTAAGGCTTCCCAGTGGAATTCTCATAGGATAGCTCTTGCTACCCTCAAAGAATAAGCAGGCACATTGTTATAATGGAAACAAATTCCTTAGTGCATCTTTCCTGGACTTTTTCTCACCATTGAAGTTTGCAGTTTTCTTAAAACTTCTTCCGCATAAGCCCCTGTGATTGTCCTGTGTCCTTTGAGGAAGTCTATCAAGATTAAACCTTCAGGATCCCAAAGAACAGTTGCTATAACCTTTTGAGCTGACCCCTCTGTCTTGAACTGAACTGGGTCAGCAGATCTCCTCAGAAGTCACTGTTTTGATTGGACTTAAAAAATTTTTTAAAAAAAATTTTAATGCATGCTATGCGGCTCTGTTAGAAGAATTGATGCCTTTGAGTTATGGTGTTGGAGGATAATATTGAAAGTGCCATGGGCTGCCAAAAGAACCAACAGATCCATTTTGGAAGAAGTGCAGCCAGAGTGCTCCTTAGAGGCCAAGATGGCCAAACTTTGTCTCTCATACTTTGGACATATTGTCAACAGGGAGCAGTCACTGGAGAAGGATGTCATGTTTGGTAAGGTGGAAGGTCAGAGAAAAAGAGGAAGACCCCCAACGGAGAAGGATTGTCCAAGTGGCAGCATGGGTGTACTCGAGCATGGCAACAGTAGTACCGTTGGCCCAGGATCGGGCAGTGTTTCGTTCTGTTGTGCATAATGTTGCTATGAGTTGGTCCCGACTCGATGACACCTGACAACAACAACAATGAGGCTCTGTGGAGTCCCCAGAACTGTCAGAACAGACTCAATGGCATCTAACAACAACAACAACAAGAAATTTGGTGCTGTGGAGTCCTGGTGTGGCTCTGTAGGATAAGCACTGGACTGCAAGGCCCGTTTGAACCACATGGTTGGCAGTTCAAACTTACCAGTTGCTCTTCAGACACCCTGTACAGTATCTCTATGAGTTGGAACTGACTTGGTGGCACTTCACACAACAACAGTGTGGCACTGTAGGAGGTTAAACACTTGACTACTGACCACAAAGTTGGTGGTTCAAACTCACCAGTCATTCCTTGGAGCCTATGTAGGGTCGTTATAAGTCAGAACTGACTCCAAAGCACTTAACAACAACAACAACAACAATGAGACTAAGGAGTCCTGGTATGATGCTGTAGGATTAGCACTTGAGTGTTAACCAATAAGGTTGGCAGTTCAAACCCACCAGCTGTTCCTCAGAAACCCTACACAGGGTCACTATGAATCAGAGCTGAAAGTACAGTACTTAACGAGACTAAGACAAGTGTATCACTGAGAGAACTTGTCAGCAGGCACCCACTAATTGCAGAGACATGTTTAAACATGTTTTGTTTGGAATAAACCTGTGCATGTATGAAGTGGAACCCCAGTACATTTTGACTTAGCCTCTTATATGTTACATGGACCACCACTGTCTGTCAGTTTGTCATACTATGGTGGCTTGCATGTTGCTGTGATTCTGGAAGCTATGCTACTGGTATTTTAAATACCAGCAGGGGCACCCATGGTGGACAGGTTTCAGATGAGCTTCCAGATTAAGACAGACTAGGAAGAAGGAAAGGAGGTCTACCACTGAATGTTTAGCCACTGAAACCCTTATGAATAGCAGTGGAATGCTGTCAGATACAGTGCCAAAAGATGAAAACAGGATGAAGATCACCAGAATATTGGCAGATATAGTGCTGAAAGATGAGCCCCTCAAGTTGGAAGACATTCAAAATATGACTGGGGAAGAACCGCCTCCTTAAAATAGAGTTGAAAATAGAGTTGACCAATGCACATTGGACTTCTTCCTTCAGTATCACTGGCTCTCTCTCTCTCTCTTTTTCAAGTTTTTATTGTGAATTGAGTTATAGTTTACATGGGAGAATATCAGCTTTACATTTATCCTATCATATTTCATTTCATTGCAATGATTACAATCCCCTCCATGCATCATCATTCAACAGCATTTGTTTCCATTCCCTCTGCTTTTTTTTTTTTTTTTTGATGTACACCGAAGCACTCAGGAATGTATAACCATTCAAACAACCAAAGGGTACATCTCGCAAGCCTGCCCCACCCCACCCCCGGCTGTCAGCACACAGCCCCTCTCCCTTCCAGAGTCCAGAGTCCCCAGCCGCTCCATCTCTCCACGTCATCATCTCTGCCTCCATCTCTGGCATCACTGCTTCTCTGGATAGGGTCCCACAACTCCACTTTTCTCCCTTAATGGTCCCAGGGCCTTCCACTCCTGGACTGCAAGATCAATCACTCCCCTCCTTTTGTTACAAAACATCTACCTTTACATCTGCAACATTCACAATAAGTCCTTCTAGCAATTATTTACTATTGAACCACAAGAGTCTTATCCCCATCTCCTTTCACCAGCCCCATCCAAACAGGTTGGAAACCACTCAGTGGAGATTCTACCTTCCCCCGCACGCTCTGAAACTAGGCTCCTTCTTGAAAGCCTGTAAGCCAGTCACTTCATGCCTTTGTAGTCCCCCCATTTTGGGTAGCCACCATTGGCTCTTGATCACATACTATCTCTTGAAACGGTTGAACATCAACCATGTTTTTTTGACACAGTGTCTCTGTATTCCTTCCATTTTCTTTTGATTCTTTCTTTATTATTCAGTATTTTGCTCATGGAATCAATATTGCAACTCGAGCCTTGTATTTTTTTCTTCAGTTCTTTCAGCTTGAAAAATGCTGAGTGTGTCTTCCCTTTTGGTTTTTTCACAAGTCTTTGCACATTTCATTATAATACTTGACTTTACTTTCTTGAGATGGCCTTTGAAATTTTCTGTTCAAGTCTTTAACATCCTCAGTTCTTCCATTGGCTTTAGCATATCGATGCTGGAAAGCAAGTTTCAGAGTCTCTTCTGACATCCATTTTGCTTTTTTCTTTCTGTTTTTTTCTTCATATATATATATATATTTAAATTGTGACCTGAGTGATAGTTTACATGGGAGAATATCGGATTTACACCATTGTTTCATTGCAACAATTATAATCTCCTCCGTGCATCATCATTCAACAGTCTTTGCTTCCATTCTCTCTGGATTTTTTGGGAGGTGGGGTAGGGGTGGGGGGTGGGAGGATTACACAAAACCACTCTGGAATATATAATAATTTAAATAACCAAAGGGCACATTCTGCAAGCCTACCTTCTGGCCGCCAGCACTCAATCCCTCTCTTTTCATGAGTCTAGAGTCCTCAGCTGCTCCCTCTCTCCATATCCGTATCTCTGCATCCATCTCTGGTGTCACTGCTTCTCTGGATAGGGTCCCACATTCCTCTTGTGCTCTTCTCACTTGATGGTCCTCAGGTCCTCTTTTTCTGGACTGTAAGATTAACTACTCCTCCCTTTTTGTAACAAAACTTCTACCTTTACATTTGTGACAGTCACAATTAGTCATGGTAATAATTACTCACTATTGAATCATAAGAATCTTATCCCATCTCTTTTCACCAGACCTGTCTAGACAAGATGAAAACTATTCACTGGGGACTCTATCTTCCCCCACATACTCTTAAATGAAACTCCCTCTTGAAACCTTGTAAGCCAGTCAATTTTTGTCTTTATCATCCTCTCATTTTAGTCTGTTTTTGTCTTTGTGTGTAAGGTGTGTCTCTTGCAGGCAGCATATTGAAGGGTCTTATTTTCTTATTCAGTCATCCACTCTCTGTCTCTTCACTGGTACATTTAATCCATTGACATTCAGTGTAATTATTGATTTTTGTTATGTGCCGTGGAGTCGGTTTGACTCATAGCGGCTCTGTACAGGGTTTCTGAGGCTGTAAATCTTTACAGGAGCAGAAAGCCTTATCTTTCTCCTGCAGAACAGCTGGTAGTTGTGAACTACTGACCCTGAGGTTAGCAGCCCGATTTGTAACCACTAGGCTACCAGAGCTCCTTGTAATTATTGATAGGGATGGATTAATTGCTGTCATTATGTTAATTTTTTGTGGTGCTGTTTTTTTTTTTCTTCCTTTGTTCTGCATGCCTTCTTGTGCTGAGTTCATGTTTTTTTGTGCTAATTCTTGTCAGTTTTTTTTTTAGTTTTAATGTGTCCTTGTTCTGCTTGGATCTTCATTTTCATGGTGAGTTGTGAGGTATTAATTTTCTTTGGAGTTATCCTATAGTCTATTAAGTTTTCCCTGGGTTTATCCTGCAATCAACTAGACCTCCTCACCACCTGGATCTCTGATCCTATATTTTCCCCTTCTTTGACATTGTTAATAATTTTGATCTTTGGTTGGCCTCACAGGTCCTCTGAATACATTGCTGTAATTTTGTTCTGTTCTGAACTCTGCTATCTGTCAACTGAGTTCCAGGTGGTGTTGTCACATGTGTCAATTTCTGGTGGTTGTCTGTTCTTGCTGGTTTTTATTCCAAAGAACTCCCTTTAGGATGTTTGAAGAGCTGGATAGTCTTTGACAAAATCTCTTAGCTTCTGTTTATCCTGGAATGTGTTGATTGTACCATGGTATTTGATTGACAGTTTTGCTGGATAGATGATTCCTAGTTGGCAGTTTTTTCTTTTAGGGTTTTATATATGTGTCCCCATTGCCTTCTTGCCTGCATGGTTTCTGCTTCTGCTGAGAAGTCAGAGCTTAATCTGACTTGCTTGCCTTTGTAGGTAACACTTCTCTTTTCCCTGGCTGCTTTTAGGATTCTCTCCTTGTCTTTTGATTTTGGAGAGCTCGATTATGATATGTCTTAGTGATTTTCTTTTGGGGTCTATCCTCCCTGGGGTTCATTCAGCTTCTTGAATGTTTATCTTCTCATCCTTCAAGATGTTAGGGAAATTTTCTTCCAGTAGCTTCCAGAAGCTCTTCAACTATCTCTTCTGTGGATTTCTGTGATTCTTCCTGTTCTGGAATGCCAATAATTCTTAAGTTATTCCTCTTCATGTTATCCAGCATGGATCTTAGACTCTCTTCAGATTTTTAATCCTTTTTCTGATTGCTCTTCTACCTTAGCAGTATTGAGAAATTTGTCTTCCAGCTCACTGGTTCTGGCTTCCATCTCTTCAGTTCTACACATTTGCCTTTTCAGTGTATTGCCCATTTCTGATATTTTATTATTAACCATCTGGACTTCTTTTTGCAGGTTTTGGATGGCTTCCAATGCTGTATCTATCTTGTTTGAGTGCTTCTGTAGCACTTCCCTGGCTTCTTCCTTATTTTCCTCCACCCCTTTGTGGAACAATTGAATTTGTTTCCATATCATTCTTCTGAATTCCTACTCAGGCAGATCCAGAGCCTGCTCTTCTTCTGCTGGGAAGTCTGTGTCTGCCTCCAGCTCATTTGTTTCAGTTACTTTTTTCTGTTTTTGGACATGTGTTGAGATCTTTAATTGTGTTTTCTTGGACATTTTCAGTAGTTATGAGGGTTTTTAATGATTAAATGGATACATGTTGCTGTGTTGTTAAGCTTACTGAGCATCTCCTGGTGGATATGATCTGGAGATAGGCTTCCCTTTTGATGTGTAATGCCTAGCAGCTGGTATTGGCTTTTATCCAGATGGTGGGATATTACAGGGTATGCGTGTAGCTTGGCTATATAAGCACACTTGCTGGATCTTTTTGGGTGAGGTAGTGGGAGAAAGTTTCCACCACCCAGGAAAAGAGTGAGGCCAAAAGGACCAAAGACAGAAACAATATAAAAGCAAAGACAGAAACCACCAATCAAAAACAAAGATAAAATCATAGTCAACAGTCCAGTAGCCTTTGCTGTGCAGGCAGGGATAAAGGGTCTCGCCCAAGTCAGCTTTGGGATTGGGTCCCGGAGCCAGATGTCATAAGAAGCAACCTGCAGGATTTCTCTCTGTACTGTGGGAAAACTGTGGGTGCAATGCTGGACCTTTTGGACATGTGCTCTTGCCTGCCTGAAGGTGTCTGGGCTGGGCAGTGAGGGTGCAATGGGAGTGAAGAGGAAAGAAACGTGAAAAATGAAAAGTGAAAGATGAAAAGTTGGTCACACGTCTCCCTCCAGACATGCAGCTCCATGGCTTTTAATACTGGGTCAATTTCTCCACTTGACCATGGCCCCAACCTCTGTCCAGACCACACGGATACAAGCTTGATTCAGAAATCACTGTATTTTGCCTCCACAGGCAGATTTCTCCACAGGTGGATGTGGGAAATGAGTGCCTGGAGCCTTATAAAAGGTTCAAAACTCTGCTGCTCCTCCGTGGACACTCCTTCTCTGCTTTTTCTGCACTTTTTGCAGAGGAGCTTTTCCTATCTATCTCTGCTTCACCTGCCCCCAAACTGGACCACCCCCTCATTTTAGATTGCCAATGTCTAAGTTGCCTGTCCCTATCTAACTTATATACAGAGGGAATAGAATTGATTCTTGATGTGAAGACTCCTTCCCTCTCAGCTGGTATTTTGATCTGCTATATCCATAAGTATAGACCAAGTTCATCAAATTGTAGCAGTTTACACTCACTTTATCAAAAAAAGTTGTTGTTGTTGTTGTTTTTTAAATCTTTCCCTAGTCGAGTTCTGATTATCAAGCCATCGAGGCTAGGTTAAATGGGTACTATCTGTAAGTTTGGGCATTATTGTGCATCTCCCCTCATTTCTTATCAGCTAGATACTTCACTCTCAGCTCAAGCCCTCCATGGCTATGTCCTTGTCCATGGGCTCAGGAGTTCCCATTTCTCACCACATTTCAGACCAACCAGCCCTCCTCTTCTTTCTTTCATCTCCAAGTCAGTGGGAGTCTATGGAACGTGGTTGAACTCAGCCCATTTCTTCATTGTTGCCTTTCTCCCTCTTCCACTCACCAGTAGACCATTGTGGTTGTCAGCAGGCTTACATGTCTGCTCATGTGTTCCCTTTGAGTTTCAGTCTTGGAGGGGAGTTTGCCCTGAAGGAATTTGATTGCTTGCCTTGATGGCTTCCTGGTGAACAACGTGCTTATTCTTGTAGTAGCCAATCATATTGCTCTTTTTGTTTTGGCTTTTTCCTGATGATCTTTCTTTGAAGATACATCTTCTGTTGCTCTTCTTTTTCTAGTGGGAATGTCCTACCTCAGAAGGTTCTGGATGGGGCTCAGGATTCCACCTAAGGTCCTATACATTACAAAGGCTCTGTAAGAAGACTATTTCACTGGGCAAGTTGTAGAACCCCTTTTAGGTATTCCTATCAGTTATAGGCTGAAGACGGGCTTACAAGCTTTCCGTAGTCATGTTTCCTGACATTCATTTTTATCACACTCTATTTTAGAATAGTAGGCAAGGGAAACCAATATTCATAAGACAGTCAAATATCTCAGTATTATTTCCCCTCTTCAGACTATGTCTTGATCCTTGTATCACAGAGCCCTGTTATTCCAAGGTTGAGCTTACATCATTATTTATCTCTGTCCCATTTAGCCCATGCAAACCAGTCTCAGTATTCCCCTATCTGCTTTGTTCTTCCACCCCTCCCCTTTCTTGTGTATTGTTTTTGTCTTATTATTGACTTTTTGTTTTCTTCCTCTATGTTCTTGATGTCATCCCACAACTCTTTTGGTCTTTGGTCATTAGTGTCTAATTGCATCAAATCTGCTCTTTAGATAATCTCTAAATTCAGGTGGGGTATGTTCAAGGTCATATTTTGGCTCTCATGGACTTGTTTTCATTTTGTTCAGCTTCAGTCTGAACTTGCATATGAGTAATTGAAGGTCTGTTCCACAGTCTGTCCCTGGCATCGTTTTGGCTGATGATATGGAGCTTCTTCATTAGATTGAGCTCTTAAAATGCAGGAAGTAAGCTCTGACTACCACTCTCCCACCCAGCTTTTCTGGATGTTGAGATGAAGTGTTGGGGCTCCAGTTTGATTACTGCCTTTTGAAACCCTGCATCCAATATCCTTGCCTCTGTGATATCCCTTCTCTTAACACTATCTCCAGCTTGTGCTATTCTATGTCCATTGGAGCAGCCAGAAAAGGACAAGAGGGCCAGACATGCATGGTCATTTTTTCCTCTGTGACCCCAGATCTAAGCCCAAGGCCCAATTCTGACTTGGCCAGTGTCATTGACATGAACTGACCCTGTTCTGTATGGTTTAGTGGAGAGGCCCAAGGCCCAATTCTGACAATGGCCAGTGTCATTGACATGAACTGACCCTGTTCTGTATGGGTTTAGTGGAGAGGAAGGGAGAGATGGCAAGGAACAGATACAGAGACACAGGAAGTGGAAACTGAGATGAAGGGAATGCAGAGGGCAGCCTGGGTGTGGGTGGAAGCAGAAAGGAGCAGAAAGACACAGAGAGAGGTTGCAGGAGAGGGAGATGGAGAAAGACAGACACTTGGCCATTGTTGGCTGAGGCAGACTAGGTATAGGCAGGAAGTGAGCAAGGATGGGCTGGACAGTACAAACCCAGAGGAAGCAGTGAGCAGTGTTTGATTGTGGGATGGGAAGGTGCAGCTGAGGGAGCATAGTGAAGGGGGCAGTACAGGTGGTGGACTACAAAGGACAAGGGGTGTGGTTATCATGGTCATCAATTCTGATTTGACTTGGCTTATCAGGAGCTCTGGTAGCGTAGTGGTTATGAATCGGGCTGCGAACCTTAAGGTCAGCAGTTCGAAACTACCGCCGCTCCGTGGGAGAAAGATGAGGCTTTCTACTCCCGTAAGGATTTACACCCTCGGAAACCCTGTACAGGGTCGCTATGGGTCAGAATCGACTCGACGGCACTTAACAACAACAACAACATCAGGCCTTTGCAGCCCCCACTCATTTAGCTCTAGGCTGGACACAGGGTGATAGTGATGGAGAGGAAGGGGAACCACAAATGGCTTGGGGACCATTGGACATCACGACTGTTTGCTAGGCTATGTGCCCTGAGAAGCAATAGAGTCTAGAGTCTAGAGTCAGAGGGATTGTGCCACCATTATCTGAATTTCCTCTTCCTACCTTTCCTCTAGCTCTGCTGTCACTGCCCAAATTCTAAACTCATCATCCCTCATCATCACTCACCTGGGCCATTACAAATGTCCCCAACTCTACCCTATAACCAGAAGCTTCCCCTCAATCTATTCTCCAGTCTGCAGCCAGAAGAATGTTTCTAAAGTGCAATCTCACCATACCACCTCCCCACCTAAAGACTTCAACAACTCCCTGGTGCCCAAAGACCCTGATGACTTGACCTTATCCACCCCTCCAGCTTCAGTCATACTCCTCTCATCTCCAAACTCTGCCCCAGACACATGGAATCACAGGCCATCTTTGTCACAGCATACAATTACTTCTGCTGACTGCTTTCCTCAGCTGCCCAGCTGGGGAACTTCTAGCCACATTTCCAGCCATACTGCTGCCTCTAGGAAATCTTTCCCACAATCCTCATTCCCCAGACTGTATTCAGGACCCACCTCTGTTCCACAGGCCCCTGTCTTTCCCAGTATGGCATTTTGTAGTCTGCATTGTAACTGGGGTAGTTGTCCACCTTCCCTTTTAGATAGAAAGCAGGGCAATGTATCATTTACATGTATGCTACAAAGCCTTATATTGCTAAGCACAGACAGGGTCTTGCAAGCTATGCTTTAAGTAAGTGTTTGAATGAACAGACAAGTGAAGAACAGTGGACAGTGGGAATCTGGGAGGGATCTCTAGGACTGACTGGGAGATGCAGGGTCCTGGAGCAACCATTCTGGGCATGAGGATGGAGTGAGCCAGGAACTCAGCCTTTCCCTGGAAAGGTTATTTTGGTCATAGCAAATAAACCCCTTTGGAAAATGTGACCAGCTTCTGATCCCTGTGTCTTCACTCTTGACGCCCTCCTTTCAGCATGTACCGTAGGCAGTGGCCTCCGTTAATAAAGAATAATTATGGGGCTGGATTAGAGAGCTTATCGGGAACAGGTGGAGTCTCTTGCCCCGCCTGTTCCACCCGACGGCTGCGGCAAAGATGAGCTCACACTTTCCCCCTCTCTGGGGAGGATATGCCCGGGGCCTCTCAGCTAGGGCTGCTAATCCTTGGGGTGGAGGGTGAGGGGTTTCCCACTGGTCCCAGGTGGGATTATGGGATAGCAGTGGTAGCACTGACACAGCAGGGGACCATCCCCCGAAGTCAAGAGGACAGAGGACTTTTTGAGGGTGAGTTAGAGGGAAAGCCTCTAACTCACCCTCAGCAATGTGGGTGCTTGTTCTGGCTCTGCCACTGACCCATTGTGACTAGGCCTGGTAATTTGGACACCTTTTGTTGATCTCTGGGGCTCAGATTCATTTCAACTACAACTATAGCAGTTTTCCCCAAATTTGCTGTGTAGAAGCTACGTCCAGCTTTTTAAATATGAGATAGAAAGTTCCATAATCTCTCCCTCTTTTTTTTTTTTTTTTTTTTTTTAACTTTTTATTGAGAGTTCAGTAAAGTTTTTCCAAGTAGGTCATCAGCCCCATATCCAACAAATCATACATCCATTACAATGATTACAATCTCCTCCAAGTACAGTCAGTTTGTAGTGCTTGCCTGTATTCACTTTAACTCTCTCACGCCTCCCTGTGTTTTTTTCTACCTTCATCTTTCCTTTGCTAACCACCTCTCATATATTTCCTTCCCAATTACCCAAGTTTTCCCTTCCTGCTACCCATGATAGCCATCATAGAATGTTTGTTTTATCAAGAAAACCTTTTCTAACTTATTACAACAGTGGTCTCATGCAATATTTGTCCTTATGTGATGACTAATTTCAATTAGTATAATGTCTTTCATTCTTCTTGGATGAACTATCAATACTCATGAATCAACAGAAATCAAATGATGTATTGTATTAGGCAAATCTGCCGCACAGGAACTTTTTAAAGTGTTGAAGAGCAAAGATATTAGCTTGAGGACTAAGGTGCGCCTGACCCAAGCCATGGTATTTTCAATAACCTCATATGCATGCGAAAGCTGGACAGTGAATAAGGAAGACCATAGAAGAATTGATGCATTTGAGTTATGGTGTTGGAGGGGAATATTAAAAGTATGATGGGCTGCCAAAAGAACCAACAGATCTGTGTTGGAAGAAGTGCAGCCAGAGTGCTCCTTGGAGGCCAGGATGGCCAAACTTCATCTCTCATACTTAAGACATATTGTCAGGAGGGAACAGTCGCTGGAGAAGGATATCATGTTTGGTTAGGTGGAGGGTCAGAGAAAAAGAGGAAGACCCCCAGCGAGAGGGATTGGCAAAATGGCAGCATCAATGGACTCAAGCGTGGCAACAATTGTGAGGTTGGCCCGGGACCTGGCAGTGTTTCGTTCTGTTGTACATAGGGTCACAATGAGTCAGTGCCAACTCAATGACACCTAACAATAAACAAAATGCTTCACCACATTCACAATTGTGAATTGTGTTTGTAGGAAAGGTAAATACCCATGTACCATATCCTCTTTCAAACACTTGTATATTTGTATATCTGTGGGATATATATTGCTGTGGTTTAATGCACTGGACTGTAAAGTTGGTTTGAACCACAAGGTTGGCCATTCATGCTCACCAGCCACTCCCTCGGAAACCCTATACAGGGTTGCTGTGGGTTGGAGCAGACTCGATGGCACGTAACAACAACATACTCTATCTAGATATGTATATATAGATACATATGCATACACATATATATTGTTGTTAACTGCCATTGAGTTAGTTCTGATTCATAGCAACCCTGTATAGTCGGGTTTCTAAGGAGAGGCTGATGAATTTGAACTGCTGACCTTGCAGTTCAAACTGACCTTTCAGTCCAGTGCTTATCCTACATATATTCCACTCTTCTTCCCATACCTGTTCAGCATGTGTCTCTGTTCATATATCAACCCACAGAACATTGTTGTTCCATGGTTGTATATATATTATTATTTATCTTTATCCTCTTTAGCCCCTGTATGCCTCCCTGCGTCTTCACCATTCTTCTGCCAACCTCCCTCTTCTTTTATACTGCATTTCCCCTTCTTGTATTGACCTCTCCATTACCTGAGTAATGTTTAACCATACTTCTGTTAATGGGCATGTAGGCTGTCTCCATTGTTTTTTTGCTATTGTGAATAGTGCTACAATGAACATGTTGTTGTTGTTGTCAGGTGCCATCAAGTCGGAACCGACTCATAGCGACCCCATGCACAGCAGAACGAAACAATGTCCAATCCTGGGCCAACCTCACTACTGCTGCCACACTTGACGCC
>NW_006408565.1:16805555-16807563 GCF_000296735.1 Chrysochloris asiatica | reverse complement strand
AGCATTTCTCAAGCTGGGGGAACTGAAGAAAAAATTCAAGCCTCGACTTTCATTATTGAAAGATTCTCTGGGCAAATTATTGAAGTGTGGCAACAGTAGTGAGGTTGGGCCACGATTGGGCAGTGTTAAGTTCTGCTGTGCATAGGGTCGCTATGGGTCGATACCAACTCGATGACACCTAACAACAACAGATTGAATGAGTATGGTGAAAGGATACAACCCTGGTGCACAGCTTTCCTGATTTTAAACCATTCAATGCCCCCTTGATCTGTTCTAACCAATGCCTCTTTGTCTATGGATAGGTTCTTCGTGAGTGCAATGAAGTGTTCTGGAATATCCATTCTTTACAATGGTATCCGTAGTTTCTTATGATCCACACAGTGAAATACCTTTGCATATTTATAAAGTATAAGGAGCTCTGGTAGCGTAGTGGTTATGAATCGGGCTGTGAACCATAAGGTCAGCGGTTTGAAACTACCAGCAGCTCCGCGGGAGAAAGATAAGGCTTTCTACTCCCGTAAAGATTTACACCCTTGGAAACCCTGTTACAGGGTCGCTATGGGTCGGAACCGACTCGATGGCACTTAACAACAACAACAACATTTATAAAGTATAAGTAAACATCTTTCTGATATCCTCTGATTTTAGCCAAGATCCATCTGATGTCAACAATGATATTCCTCATTCCACACCTTCTTTTGAGTATGGCTGGAATTTCTGGCAACTCATTGCCAGAAAAATAAATAACAAAATAATTAAATCTAAAGATGGGTAGGAGTTAGCTGGGTAAAAACTGGTCAAGAGAATAAACATAGGCAAAATGTTCAAACTCACTAATACCAGGGAAATGAAAAGGAGAGTCGATTTTGCTGGTTTGGGTTCACTGTGGTGGTGTTTCTGCTGCAAGCCAGCCCTAAACCCATGGTGCTGTCCTGTGTTACAGGGTAGAACTGCACTATAGGGCTTTCTTTGCTGTTTTCCTTATGGAAGCAGATCACCAATTCTTGAAGTTTACCTTGGTGGGTTTGAAACTCTGTCTTTTGGGTTAGCAGCCAATTGCAAATTGCTTGAGGTACCCAGACTCTTTCTGGTTCATTAGTCTGTCACATGGAATCACTATGAGTCAGAATTGTCTTGATGATAGTCTAACAACTGTTTGGTAAAAATGAAAGTAATTCTTAATCTTCAGTGCAGAGTTTAGACTTCACCCTCGGAACAATAGGTGGTCTGGGCAAGTTGTGAGCAAGGGAGTGATGGTTGAATTAAAGGGAGTGAGGCAGGGATGTTGGGAATGTGGTCACTTAGGCAAGACTTAGGCACTGGGAGGCAGGCAGGGGCAGAAGGGGTGGCTGAGAGGATTTGTTGCTGTTAAGTGCCATCAAGTTGTTTCCAAGTCATAGCGACCCTGTATAGGGTTTCTGAGGAGCAGTTGGTGGGTTTGAACTACTGAGCTTATAGTTCGAAGTCCAGTGCTGATTCTCCAGTGTCACATCAGGAGTCCTGGGAGGATTAGGAATATGGAATTGGCAGTGATGGAGCTGAATGAATTTGGTAGGAAGTGCTCTTGTGCAGGCCAAAATCAGTCTTGGATGTGGACCTGAGACTGAGTGGTTCAAGGAACTGGCCATTGTCTCTCCTGTGGCTGTACAGCTCTTTCAATGCACCAAGTGCTTCTTTAGCTTGCTCAAGCCTCCCTATCCTTGTGACTGGGCTAGTGTCCCATTGTTCAGATGAGCATACTGAGACTCAGAGAAGGCCATGACTTGTTAGAATCACCTCAACTGGACTCCCCTGGGGGCCCCTCTCTGCCTGTTTGCTAGGCCTCTTTGTGCTGTTCAGTTCATGATGGCTTTGTACTGGAGGCTGGAGCAAGAAGTCTCCCCAGAAACCCACTTATGTGTCACAATCAGTCACCCAGCTCCCTGGAAGGCTCCTGTTCTTGGTGTTGTTAGGTGCTATCGAGTCAGTACCATTGAGTCGACTCATAGCAACCCTATGTACAACAGAA
>NW_006408565.1:16780995-16804105 GCF_000296735.1 Chrysochloris asiatica | reverse complement strand
TTGGACTTCTTCCTTCAGTATCATTGGCTCTTGATCATATGCTACCTCTTGAAATGGTTGAACATCAACCATTTCCTTTTGGTACAGTGACTCTGTGCATTCCTTCCATCTTCTTTTGATGCTTTCTGCATCATTCAATAATTTGCTCAGAGAATCCTTCAATAACGAAAGTCGAGGCTTGAATTGTTTCTTCAGTTCCCCCCAGCTTAAGAAATCTGAGTGTGTCCTTCATTTGTGGGTTTCTGACTTTGGATTTTTGCACATTTTGTTGTAATATTTGACTTTGTCTTCTTGAGCTTACCTTTGAAATTTTCTGTTCAGCTCTTGTACCTCCTCATTTCTTCCATTTGCTTTATCATCTCTACGCTGGAGAGCAAGTTTCAGTGTCTCTTCTGACATCCATTTTGATCTCTTCCTTTTTGTCTTCTTAATGACTTTTTGCTTTCTTCATGTATGATGTTCTTGATGTCACCCCACAACTCTCCTGATCTTCAGTCTTTAGTGTTTAATGTATCAAATCTGTTCTTCAGATGATCTCCACAGGCATTACTGCATTTGCATCATCACGATCAACTCAACTTTGAGGAGGCAGCTCTGTTCCAGTCGCATTTTGTGTGCCTTCCAACCTGAGGGGCTCATTTTCAGGCACTGTATCTGACAGTGTTTCTCTGCTATTCAAAAGGTTTTCAGTGACTAAATATTTGGAAGTAGTTCGTCACTCTTTCTTCCTAGTCTGCACTGTCTGTAAGCTCATCTGAAACCTGTCCACCATGGGTGACCCTGCTGGTATTTAAAATACCAGTGGCATAGCCCTCAGAATCACAGCAACTCACAAGCTGCCTCAGTATGACAAACTGACAGACGAGAGGTGGTGAAAGGCTCCTAGAGCTGGCATATTCCGTCAAGTGGCCCGTTGACCAGAACAATCAGAAGTGGGGGTGACTTCGGCTTAGCTCGCCACTCAAGCCTTCGAGTCGGAAATCAAGGTGTCATCTGGGTTGGGTTTTTATCCAGAAGCTCTTGAGAGAATCCACTGTCAAGTTCAAGTTCATTCACTTTGTTCAGTTCCTTGCAGATTCATACATCCCCATCTTCCTTCTGGTTGTTGGCTCAGGTTACTTTCAGGCCCTTCCACAAGGCTCTTTAACTCACCAACGGAGACCCTCCTTCGTTGAATACTGTTTACACATTGAATCTGACTTGGTCTGCCCAGCAGCTGGAGAAAATCCTGCTTTTAGAGGGCTCATGTGATTAGATTTGTCCCACCTGGATAATCTCCCTCTTACCATCTGATGTAACATAACCGTGGGAGTGATAACTCATCGTATTCACAGGTTCCACCCACACTCAAAGGATTATTCGGGATCATTCTTAGAATTCTGCCTACCTCACAGACTTACATGTACACAAGTTCCAGACACTTCCATAGGGAGAGTATCACCTGATCCCCACAAACATATATAGATACACACCTCCCATGCCCACCTGACTCCCTGGGAATGGAGTTAATGAAGATGTGAGGGGAGCCCACGCAGAGCGACCACGGGAAGAGATAAAAGGCGGGTGTGCCTACCAGCCTTTCAGGGATCCGGTTACCTTGGGCTGTGACTTCTCAACTGGGTGATTAATTGCCCAGCACTGCTTCAGCCCGGTCAGTTTCCAAGGTCTCCTGCCCTCTGATTAAAAACATCCCTTGATGTCACCCTGCCAGGGAGATCAATGAAAGCAGCTGAGGAGAGTGGGCCTGCCAGGGGATGAGGACCCAGTGGCCTCTCCCCAGTGCCAACTGGCTCCCTCTGTCCCCTGGGGATGGGTGGCTGGGCCCTGGGAGCTGGGTGGAGCTGATGTTCCCAAAGGAACCTCCTGAGATTGGGTCTTCCCTGGCTGTGGTTTACATGACCTGCTCAATGTGATGGCCATTGGATTGGTGACTGAGCTCAGAAGAGGTTGGAGGACTTGGGGCTGCGGTTTGGGTCTGACAAGCTAATAAGAAGGGTGTGGAGTCCTGCTTCTGGGTAGTTCTGACATTGTTATTAAGTGCTGTCAAGTTGTTTCCAACCCATAGTGACACTGTATAGTATTTCTGAGGAGCAGCTGGTGAGCTTGAACGGCCAATCTTGCAGTACAAACCGACTTTATAGTCCAGCGCATTAATCTGTAACACCACACCAGGACTCCACCAGGTTGATGTTGTTGTTGTTGTTAGGTACCATTGAGTCGGTACCGACTCATAACGACCTTATGCACAGCAGAATGAAACACTGCCTGATCCTGGGCCAACCTCATTACTGTTGCCACGCTTGAGTCCATTGACTCTGCCACTTGGCCAATCCATCTCGTTGGAGATCTTCCTCTTTTTCACTGACCCTCCACCTTACCAAACATGATATCCTTCTCCAGCGACTGGTTCCTCCTGACAATATGTCCGAAGTATGAGAGACGGAGTTTGTCCATCTTGGCCTCCAAGGAGCATTCTGGCTGCACTTCTTCCAAAACGGATCTATGGGTTCTTTTGGCAGTCCATGGCACTTTTAATATTCTCCTTCAATATCGGCAATTTATTAGCACCACGATCTAACCAACTGAGCTAACCGACCACTCTGCAGTGTCTGCAATTTAGACACTGGTTATCAAAAATGGGAGGACTCTTAGTGTGGCACTGTAGGATCACAAGATTAGCAGTTTAAACTTACCAGCTACTCCTGGGAAACACTATACAGGGTCAGTGGTGACTTGACAGCACTTAACAACAACAAAATAAAGGTATGAAGTATCTGGTTTACAAGCTTTCATGGGTGTGCTTAGTTTTAGAATGAGGGGAAAAGGGAGAATCCCCACTGACTAGTTTTCTTCTTTTCCATATGGGTCTGGTGAAAGGGGGTAAGGGATGATGCTGATAGGATGTTATGATTTCAATTGTGAGTAATCATTAGTAGGATTAATTGTGATTGTCAAAACTTTAACTGTAGAACATGTGTAAGCAAAAGCGGGGAGTAGTTCTCTTTCATTTCGGAAACATGATTCCAGGACCATCATTACAGAAGAGCATGAGTGGAACCTGGGATCCCTGCCTGGAAAAGCAGCGACAACAGAGACAGTGGCAGAGGTGGTGACATGGAAAGGCAGAACACCTATGGACTCTGGGCCCATAGACTGAGTAAGGCTGTGTGCCTATGGTCAGGAGGCTGGCTTGCAGAATGTGCCCTTTGGACATTTAAATGAATATGTATTTTTTGTTTTGTTCTGCATGTGTGCATCAAATATTTTTGCTTTCTAAATTTGTGACATATAAGATGTAAATGGGGCCAGTGCGTTTTCTTATGTTTTAGTTATATCATGTTAGGCACAAGGATGACTTTTTTTTTTTTTTTTTTAGAGATTATGCATATAGTTTATAGGTGTCAAACTGACAAAGGTGAGTTGCAGAAGTTAGGATTTTGTGTCAATTTGACTAGGTTAGTAGTTTCAGAGGTTTAGCAGTTGAATGAGCTCTGGTAACGTAGTGGTTACGAATCGGGTTGCTAACCTCAAGGTCGGCAGTTCGAAACTACCAGCGGTTCCGCCGGAGAAAGATGAAGTGTTCTGCTCCCGTAAAGATTTACAGCCTCGGAAACCCTGTGCAGGGTCACTATGAGTCAGAACTGACACACAACAACAACAGCAATTGAATGTGTTTATTCCCATAGTGATGAAACCTAATACAGGCATAGTTAGCTCTATGATGAGTGGCTATAAGCAGCCAATCAATTGAAAGGATGTTTCCTTGGGGGTGTGGCCTGCTCCCAATGTAATGGACATGTGGGAAAGACTCTGTCTTCCTCTGGGGACCTGGGACTCTACAATTGCAAGTCATTTTCTTGATAATAAACTTATCTTTATATATATACAAACATTTATATGTTTCACTGGTTTTGTTTCTCTAGAAAACCTGGCCTAAGACAAATACCATAGGTTCTTGAAATGATTGAACATTGATCAGTTCTTTTTGGTAGAGTGACTCTGTGCATTCCCCCCATCGTCTTTTGCTTATTTCTAGCATCATTCAATATTTTGCTCACAGAGTCCTTTAATATTGTAACTCGAGTCTTGGATTTTCCTCCCATCCTTTTGGCTTGAGAAATGCTCAGCATGTTCTTCATTTTTTTTTTTTTTTTTTTCTGACTCCAGTTCTTTGCACATTTCATTGTAATATTTGACTTTATCTTCTCGAGTTGCCCTTTGAAATGTTCTGTTCAGCAATTTTACTTCCTCATTTCTTCCAGTCACTTTAGATTCTGTATGCTCAAGAGCAAGTTTTAGAGTTTCCTCTGACATCCGCTTTGCTCTTTTCTTTCTTTCATGTCTTTTTAATGACCTTTTGCTTTATTTATGTAGCATGTTCTTGAGATCACCCCACAACTCTTTTGGTCTCGGGTCTCACTAGTATCTAATGTATCAAATCTGTTCTTGAGATGGTCTCTAAATTCAGTTGGGATTTACTCAGTCCTATTTTGACTCTCATGAAGTTGATGTCATTTTCTTCAGCTTCAACCTAAACATGTATATGAGCAATTGATGATCTGTCCCATAGTCAGTCACTGGCCTTACCTTGGCTGATATTGAGCTTTTCCATTGTCTCTATCCACAGATGTAGTCACTTTGATTCCTGTGCATTCCATCTGGTGAGGTCCGAGTGCATAGTTGCCTTTTATGTTGTTGAAAAATTATTTGCAATGAATAAGTTATTGGTCTTGCAAAATTCTATTATGCGATCTCTAGCATCATTCCATCATAGTATCGCCAAGGCCATATTTTCCGATTAAACATTCTTCTTCTTTGCTTCCAATTTTCCTATTCCAATCATCAGTAATGATCAATACATCTTAATTGCATGTTTGATCAATTTCAGACTGAAGAAGTTGGTAGAATTTTTCAATTTCTGCAGGATAATGCACTGGATCACAAGGTTGGTGGTTCATACCTATCAACTACTCTTTGGAAACCCTACACAGGGTCATTATGAGTCAGAATCAACTCAATGGCACTAAACAACAACACCAAGCTTCAGTGGTTGGTGCATAAGTATGAATAATTATGGTGTGAACTGGTCTTCTTTGTAGGCATATAGACAAGTGGATATTATCTTATCACAGACAGCATTGCACTTCAAGATCAATCTTGAAATGTTCTTTTTGATGATAAATGTGACACCACTTCTCTTCAATGTACTGTTCTTAGCATACTAAACCATATGATTGTCTGAATAAAAATGACCAATACCAGTCCATTTTAGCTCACTAATGCCTAGGATCTCAATCTTTATGTGTTTTATTTTATTTTTGATGGAACTTAATTTTCTTAGATTGATATTTTGGACATTTCACATTCTGATTATTAATAGATGTTGGTAGCTGTTTTTTCTCATTTTGAGTTGTGCCCAATCAGCAAATAAGGTCCCCAAAGCTTTATTCCATTCATGCCATCATGGTTAACATTACTTTGGGAGGCAGCTCTTCCCAGTTGTATTTTGAGTGCCTTCCAACCTTAGGGGCTCATTTTTCAGCACTATATCTGACAATGTTCTGCTGCTATAAATAAGGTTTTTAGTGACTAACCAGGCAAAAGAGGTCTGTCTCTCCTTCCTCCTAGGCTGTCTTAGTCTCAAAGCTCTGCTGAAATCTGTCCACCATGGCTGACCCTTCTGGTATTGAAAATACAATGGTATAGTTTCCAGCATCATAGCAACACACAAGCCAAACACACAAAGGATAGCCTTTCACACAAGTGGTAGCTTATTGATGGTGCAGAACATCCAATGAGTTCAAGTATGGGAATGTTAGCTCACAGAAGCTGGTGCATAACTATTTAGTAATGGTGACAGTGATGAGACTTTTTGTGTGATCATCCCATCCCAGGCTCAGACAGGGCATGGTCCAATCTTTACTTTTCCTTGGAGGATTGGGAGGCAGGAAGACTAACTTGAATCATACAGCATGATAATTGAGCAGGAGAAAGAGTCATCTAAATATAACACAAGCACACACTTGAAGGCCTCATTATCTGTTACGTCTTCTTCTGTTGGTCTATTCTAGGTTCCAGCCTCTCTGGACCCCCTTCCCTTTGTGCTCAGCCTTACTAGCAACAGTGACAATAACAGCACTTGTTTGTACTGTTCACTGTTCTAAGCACTTAGCGTACAGCAGCGGAAGTTGTGCTGAGTCCTTAAATTCCACTTGTGTTGTTGTGTACCACTGAGTTGATTCCAATTTCTAATTACCCTATAGCATAGACTAGAATGTCCCATAGGGTTTCCTAGGCTGTGAATCTTTATGGGAGCAGATCCACAGGTCTTTTCTTCCATGGAGGGGCTTGGAACCTTTGATCTTTCAGTTAGCAGTCTGTCACTTTAATCAGTGGTCCACTAGGGTTCTTTATGTTTTATCTATATACATTTAGTCCACACAGCAAAACCCTAGGACAGTGGTATTGTTGTTGTTAAATGCACTAGAGTTGGTTCCGACTCATAGCAACCCTGTATAGGGTTTCTGAGGAGCAACTGGTGAGTTTGAACTGCTGACCTTGTGGTCCAGTGCTTATCCTACCGCACCACACCAGGACTCCATGAAAGTGGTAATAGGGTCCCTGTTTTGCCTTGAGGGAGCACTGGTGGTGCAGTGGTTAAGTACAGTCTAGGAGGGAAGTTCAACTCTTTCCTATAGGGCTGATATAAGTAGGAACCCTCTGGTTGGCATCAGGGTTTTGGTTAATTTTGCAGTGGACAAACTGAACTAAAGTTAAACTACAAGTTCAAGGGCACACAGCTACCTGGTGGCAGGGTTGGCAGCGTGGTTCTCTCCTCCTCAACATTTTGATCTGGAAGAATCCATTTCCAAGTTCATTCAGCTTTGGGCCAAATTTCATTCCTTGTACACATACTCCTAGCCTGCCTGGGCCAGACAGTCCCTGCCTCTTAAGCGCTCTAAGTCTCGCTTCAGTTTGATTTGACAAGTGGTTGATGTTGAGAGAAGATACTGCAATTTTCTTGTGCATGTGACTTAAAAGTTTTTTTTCCTGGCAGTTGTTTTTCTTTTATGGAGAATTTCACAACAACCCTTGGGATTGAAAGAGATCCCCTGGGGTTTTATAAAACGGGTGCTTTTCAATGCCATCTGCCTTTTCTCTGCCTCTTCTTGGAATCTATTTGCTACTCTGTGTGCTGTTCCTACATGATTTGGTTGCATAATGAAGCACTAGTAGATCAGCGGGTGATGATTGGGCTGTTAACTGAAAGATTAGTGGTTCAAAGCTGCTCCTTGGGAGAAAGATAAGCAATCTGCTCCCATAATGATTTACAGCCTTGGGAACCCTATGGGTCAGTTCTACTTTGCCTTGTAGGGTCACTAGGGGCTGGAATGAGCTTGATGGCAGTGGATTTGGTCTGAGTGCACATACGCAGTTGCATACACACAGACATACTCATGTTTATACAAGAGAGCCAGTACTCATGGAATCCTTTTAGATTGGGGTATGTTATGTCTTACTCAGGGGTGTGCTGGTAAATGTTTAATAATCGGTTCTCTGGGGAGAAAACACTTTGATTTGGCTTTTGCCCGGCCTCATGGTGAAAATACTTACATCATAGTCAATTTCAAGGTACCAACAAGAAACTGCTGAATGTGGACTTGGGAAAAGATGTACAATCGCCCTTGTGAGCTGGTTCAGACTGGTTCCAGCATTGTTGTTGTTAGGTGCCATGGAGTTGGTGCCAACTCATAGTGATCCTATGTACAACAGAATGGAACACTGTCTGGACCAATGTCGTCCTCACAATTGTTGTTACGTTTGAACAAATTGTTGCTGCCACTGTGTCAGTCTGTCTTGTTGAGGGTCTTACTCTTTTTCGCTGACCCTCCACTTTTCCAAGCATGATGTCCTTCTCCATGGACTGGTCCCTTCTGATAACATGTCTGAAGTATGAGAGATGAAGTCTTTCCATCCTGGCTTCTAAGGAGCATTCTGGCTGCACATCTTTCAAGACAGATTGGTTTGTTCTTCTGGCTGTCTATGGTGCTTCTAATATTCTTCTCCAACACCATAATTCATCAATTCTTCTACAGTCTTCCTTATTCATTGTCCGTCTTTCACATGCATATAAGGTGATTGAAAATACCAAGCCTTGGGTCAGGCACACCTTAGTCCTCAAAGTGATATCTTTGCTTTTGAACACCTTAAAGAGATCTTTTGCAGCAGACTTGCCTAATGTAATATGTCTTTAGATTTTTTTTTTGTTTAAACATTTTTTCCCTTCCTTTTCTGTTTAACTGCCTTACCTGTCACCCGTTAGTACATGTCTACATTCTACCAGTGAATAGTTCTTCCTTCCCTCCCAACTCCTGGTAGCCATAATCAAATGTTTATTACAGAATGCAAACCTTTTCCTGATTTTTTACAGTAGCGGTCTCATGCAATATCTGTCCCTCCGTGACTGACTAATTTCACTCAGCATTTAAATTTCTTGACTGCTGCTTCCATGAGTATTGATTGTGGGTCCAGGCAAAATGAAATCTTTGACAACTTCAAACTTTTCCATTTATCATGATGTTATTTATTGGGCCAATGGTGAAGATTTTTGTTTTCTTTACACTGAAGTGCAATTCAGGGTTGTAGTCTTTGATCTTTTCCAGTAAGTATTTCAAGTTCTCTTTGCTCTCAGCAAACAAGGTTATATCATATGCATATTGCAAGTTGTTAATGAGTTTTCCTCCAATCTTGATGCCACATTCTTCTTCATATAATCCAGCTTCTCAATTATTTGCTCAGTATACAGATTGAATAAATATGGTAAAAGGATACAGCCCCTGATTTTAAGCCATTCAGTACCACCCTGTTCTGTTTTAACGACTGCCTCCTTGGTCTAAGTACAGGTTCCTTAAGAACACAAGTAAGTGTTCTGGAATTCCCATTCTTCACACTGTTCCAGCATGGTGGTGGTGGTGGTTGTGTGCCATCGAGTCAGTTCTGCCTCATAGCAACCCTGTATTGGGTTTCCGAGTCTGTACATCTTTAGGAGGGAAGAAAACCTAATCTTTCTCCCACGGAGTGGCTGATGGATGCAAACTGCGACACCCTTATTCATAACTGTCTTTTCACTACCTAAATGACCAGCATGTAGTCAGTGGTCAACCTACAGCTGTCAAAATGAGTTGTGTGCACCTATGAATGGCACCAAAGGCTGATGACTTACCCTAGACCTGATCGTTCCCTACACATTTGTGTGCACAGTGGGAGGGGCACACAATGGCCGGCGTGTTCTTATAAACATACTCTTACACACACCTGTTCGCAACAACATGTGCACACAGAAATTACACACTGGCGTGCTCATGGGCAGAGTCTAGATTTCCTGCACACAGGCTGGTGAATACACACAACCAACATGTTAGCACATGCACTTGTGTTCACCTTGACTGACAATCACAGGTACAACTGTTGACTTTCTTGTACACACACACACACACCATGCCAGGCACATGTACACATAGTGTCTCAGAGTCACTGGTGTGCACATCCTGGCACACACATGCATTCACACGCCTGCACTCTCTACGGCAGATGCAGGGAGACGAACACTCATGCTGTCGCTCTTATGAACACAAGCAGTAGCTACATTCACTCAGCCCTTCTCACCTCCATGCATGCACACCTCGGCACACCCAGGGCTCACTCATCACTCTGCCCTCCCTCTGCCCCCCACATCCCCTGCAGGCATCTCCCCCACCCTGTCATAACCAGGGAAGCTGGCCCGGCTGGGTTGGGGGGTGTGGTGGTTGGGAGTTAGAGAGGAATTCCAGGCGGGCCCCTTCTGCTCCCCTGGCCAACGTTAAGTGCCTTCAGACTGAAAAGAACCGTCCAGAGAGGCTTTTCCGGCTAGAGATTAATGTCACTGAAAAATGTGGGTCCCGGGCGATTAATGCAGCCTTCTTTGCCACACATTATGTGAGTGCACTAAAGCGAAAGGGGGCTCATTTTTGGCGTGTTTTTAACCTGCTTGGCTCCGAGTGAAAGAAGAAAAGAAGAAGAGCCTGGGGCCCGGGAACCTGAGGGTGGGGACCTGGTGGGCAGAGAGAGCTCCAGAGGCCAGGTCAGGTGAGGCCAGGCCTTGGGGGTTCCCAGTAAGCCACCACAAGACTTGGAGGGGAGGTAACAGGGAACCCCACCTAGCTCTGGAGTCCTGGTGTGGCACTATGGATTAATGCATTGGACTCCACGGTTGGTTTGAACTTCAAGGTTGGTGCTTCAAGCTCACCAGCCATTCCTTGGAAATGCTATACAGGGTCACTCTGAGTTGGAGCTGACTTGATGGAACTTAACAACAACAACAACAACCTAACTCTAGGTGGTGTAGCTAAGGAAGTGTGTGAGGTTTGTTGGCTGTGTGGTGTCGGTTGAGGAAACTGATCCCTCATAAGCAGTCAAGCAGAACAATTGGGAGGACCTGTTCTGCCGAGTGACCAGATCTGGGTCTAAGACCCGCTCTGCCGAGTGACCTTGGACAAGTGACTCGTCCTCTCAGAGCCTCACTTTCTGCATCTGCAAATGACAAGATATAGTATCTTCTTAAGAGCCGTTGTTATGTGCTGTGGAGTCAGTTCCGACTCATAGCGACCCTGTACAGGGTTTCCGAGGCTGTAAATCTTTACGGCAGTAGAAAGCCTCATCTTTCTCCCACGGAACAGCTGGTAGTTTTGAACTGCTGACCTTAAGGTTTGCAGCCCGATTCGTAACCACTACGTTACTAAGAGCTGTAGTGAAGATTGAATGAGATCATCAAATAAGCCTCTTAGTACAGTGTCAGGCACATAATAAGTGCTCAATAATATAAGTAAGTAGCTTATACTGTGCTGCGACTCTTGTTCGCTGCTGTTGGATTGACTCTGACTCATAATGGCCTATATACAGCAGAACAAAATGTGGCCCAGTCCTGCAGCATCCTCATTGTCACTGGCATGTTCAAGTCCATTGTTGTGGATCCTGTGCCAACCCATTTCACCCAGGGTCTCCCGTGCCCTCACTGGCCCTCGATTCCACCAAACATGATATCGTCCTCCAGGACTGATCTCTCCTGATGGCATGTCTAAAGCAACTGAGTTAGATGATGTTTGTTATGATCAATAAAGTTTTCATTGACCAATTTTCTGATGTTGGTGTCCAGGCCTTTTTTTTTTTTCCTAGTCTGCTTAGTTGAGAAGTTTTGCTGAAACCTGTTCACCATGCGTGACCCTCTTGGTACTGAAATTCCAATCTAATATCACAGTAACACACAAGCCACCGCAGTACAACAAACTGACAGACAGATGGTGGAGGTTCTGCTAGGTTGTTGTTGTTCGGTGCTGTTGAGTTGGTTGGCTCCTAGAGCCCTAGGTACAACAGAATGAAGCACTGCCCAGTCCTACACCATCCTCATACCATTCTGTGTATAATCCTCATAAGCTTGAGCTCATTGTTGCAGCCAGTGTGTCTATCCATCTTGTTACAGGTCTTCCTCTTTTTCTCTGATCCCTTATTTTACCAAGCATGATGTCTTTCTTCCTGCTGACATGTCCCAAGCATGTGAGTCTTGCTATTTTTGCTTCTAAGTAGCATTCTAAATGTACTTCCTCCAAGACAGACTTTTTTTTTTTGCTTATTTAAAACTCCCCCCCCCCCCACAGGGCAGATCATCAGTTTTACATTCAACAGATCATACAACTTGTTTCATTACAATGATTATAATTCCCTCCACGTACCATCAATTATTTGTTTTTAAATACTCAGGCATATACAGGAATTTACACCATCAAATGGCACATTCTACAAGTCAGACTCCTGGCCGCCAGCTCTTAGTCCCTCTCTTGCCATGTATCTAGAGTCCTCAGCTGCTCCCTCTCTCCATGTACCCATCTCTGCCTCCATCTCTGGTGTTGCTGCTTCTCTGGATAAGGTCTCGCATTCTGCTGTGCTTTTCTCCCTTGATGGCCCTAGGGTCCTCTGTTTCTGGACTGTAAGATTAACTACTCCCCCATTTTTGTTATGAAACTTCTTTTACAATTGTGACAATTAGTCATGATAACAATGACTCACTATTGAATCATATGAATCTTTTTACCAGACACATCTAGACAAGATGAACTCCAAGACAGATTTGTTTGTTCTTCTGGCAGTCCATGGTATATTTAATATTCTTTTCCAAAACTGTAATTCAAATGCATTGGTTCTTCTATGGTCTTTCTTATCCATTGTCCAACTTTCACATGCAGATGAGGCTATTGAAAATATCCTGGCTCAGGTCTTCAAAGTGACATATGTGCTTTTTAAACATTTTAAAGACATTTAAACATCTGTCCAGTTTAACACTTCATTTAATTTTATGACTGCTGCTTCCATGATCATTGATTATGGATCCAAGGAAAGTGAAGTCCTTGACAACTTTAATCTTTTCTCCATTTATCATGATTTTCTGTATTGGTCTAGTGGTGAGGACTTCTACCGCAGTGGTGGTGGCAGTGATGTGTGTGGTTGCATGAATAGACACCCTGTGTGTGTGTGTGTGTGTGTTTGTGGTGGTGGTCACCAGTGGTACAGTTTGATGCTTTGAACATGGCCCTGAATCTATTATGTGACCGTGAACAAATGATTTGTGCCCCTAAGTCTTGTTTTTTTTTCAGCTGGAAGATAGAGTTAAATAATACCCCCGTCTACAGGTTGTTATGAGGATTAAAGGTGTTCCCATATATAAAGTACCTGGCATAGTGCCCAACCTTGACTAGAGGGCCAAACACAGGAAAGTGGTGGACTGGGCAGGAGAGAGAGCCAGAGTGCGGATGCGATTAGCGTTAATGACCCTTCTCTGCTGCCAGGCAGAAGTGATGGTAGTCAAACTGGTTGAAACTTCTCTGAGAGTTGGTTGGAGAGTGTGGGGGATGAAGGAAGAGGATGGGGAGGCATTGTGCCAAGTCACTGGCAAGGAGTGGGACAGGAACTCACTAGGGCTCTGAGATGGGGCAGGGGAGGTAAGCTGGAGGGTGGGGTGGGGTGCTGCCAAGACCTGTCATTTGTGTCACTGGGGGTGTGTGCTCAGTGTCCCTTTCCCTCATCAGTTTCACTCTGGAACCCTGGAGATTAGACCTTGTCTGATAGGAAACTGAGACACAGGGTAGGTAAGTGACTTGACTTAGATCACACAGACAGTGAATGGCAAAGACGAAGGTTCCTTTGGAATGGACAGCTCCTTTGCTGGGTAGGAATTGTCAGGATTTTTGAGGGGAACCAGGAACACACTGAAGAATGCTTTCCTCAGACATCTAAAAGACAGAGCTGATTATTTCTTGGCTAAAAACAAGCCAGCAGCTTCCCCTGCTGTCAGGATAAAGTCCAGGTGCCTGACTGGCCAGTCGTGTGGCCTGGGCCTACCACCCTTCAGCCTCAGGTAGCACCGGTGACTCTTGACATTTGAATTCCAGCTATTGAGGTCTTCCGCTGCCTCCTTAGGATTCCTGATGCACAACAGAACCAAACCTTGGTCCTGGCCATCTTCATAATCATAGGTGTGCCCAAGAACATTCTTAGGGTCACTGTGTCTTTTGAGTGTCTTCTAACCTTGGGCACGTCATCTTCTAGCACGACATCAACACTAGTCTGTTGTGATCTACAGTGTTTTCATTGGTTAGTTTTCATAAACAGATCACTAGGTCTCCTGGTGTGGCGCTGTGGGTTAATGCGCTGGACTGCAAAGTCAGCTTAAACCACAAGGTTGGCAGTTCAAGGTCACCAGCTGCTCCTTGGAAACCCTATATAGGGTTGCTATGGGTCGAACTGTCTCGACAGCACTTGACAACAACAACACGTCCTAGTCTTAGTCTGGAAGCTCCACTGAAATCTGTCCATCATAGGTGACCCTACTGGCATTTGAAATACTTGTGGTATAGCTTCTAGCATCATATCAGCACAAACTGACAGGGAGGAGTCAATTTCCAAGACTGAAGAAATTGAACTTGATCAGAAAAGTCCTATTATCTCCTCTTTTTTAGTGTAGACTGGACTTAAAGATTCTCTTCTAATGAAAATAATGTGGCAGAAGTGACAATGTATGACTTCTAAGACAATGTCACAAAGGCATTGTGGTTTCCTCTTGCTCCTTTTTGCATCACTTGCTCTCAGGGAATCCAACTGTCACATCCTGAGGATGTTCAAACAGTCCTATGGAGAAGCCCTCCTAGTAAGCAACTGAGACCTTCTGCCCACAGCCATGTGAATGGTTCATCTTAAAAGTGATGTCCCAGCTCCGGTGAAGGTTTTAGATGATTGTAGCCCTGTCTGATGTCTAGACTATAAACCTCACTAGAGACCCTTGAGATGAACCACCCAGCTCAGCTGCTTCCAAATTCTTGATCCATAAAACTATGGGATAAATAAATGTGTATACTTGCTTTAAGTTGCTAAGTTTTGGGATAATCTGTTATGCATCAATAGGCAATAGGCAACATACACATTTCTCATGGTAGAAATGACTCAAATGCCCCTCAATAGTAGAATGGTTTGTGGTATATTCACATGATTGGATTCAAAACGGCAATGAGAAGCAAGGAACTATCAGGACAGGCAACAATGTGATGAAACTTACAGACATGATGTTGAATGAAAGAGGCTGCACCCCACACAGATTGTAATGTGTGACTCCATTCACATACAGTTCAAAAGCAGGCAAATGTAATCTGCAGGGATAGAAGTCAAGATGATGGTTACTCTTGACCGGGAGAGATTGGGAGGGGACTTGAGGGGGCTTCTGGATGATTCTTAAATGCTGTTTCTCCATCTGGGTGCCATTTACGTGGGTGTATTCAGCTGTGAGAACATAATGAGCTGTTACTTGTTAGTTATCTGACTTGTGGCGGTCTGTATTGCAGAATGAGAGTGTCTGCTCAGCAGTATGTGTAAATACACTGTTAGTTCTTGTGTAAATGCATCGCATTAAGGGTTTCCCTCATTTTCATTGGCTCTCTACTTCATCAAAAAATATGTCCTTTTCTAGCGATTGGTCTTTCATTGAGCTGGACATTTATGGTGTATTTTTTTTTAAATAACATTGTAACAATAATTTTATAAAAGGGAAGAGGCAGGGTTAACTGAACAGATCAGGAGTCACATATGGACACGTAGGGGGTGTAATGGTTTGAAGTCTAGGAGGCCTGAGCAGGTCGGAGAGAGGAGAGCCAGCATTCCCTGTGGGGCAGAAAGGAGAAGTGCTGGGTAGCTGGCTTGGGAACTCCCATTCCCCAGGGCTTTGGCCTGGGGTCTCCCCTCCATAGCTCTTTATGCTGGATGGACAGGAAGGGACAAAAGCTTGGCTCCTGGCTGAGTTTGAGGTCAGCTGTGAGGGCAGGGGGAACCCTGGCTGGCTTTGTGCTTTGGGGATTTACCATAATCCCAGGCCTTCCCAGTAGCCTGTCTAATCCCCACCCGTGGGGATGAGTCTTTTCAAGATCAGACTTTGGCCTGAAAGGCTTGCAGAGAGGCCCACATTCCTGCCCTTGGCATCCCTGTTCCTTGGAGAGGACTCACTGGGGTCTTGTCCCTCCCAGGACAGTGTGCCTCACCCTGGGAGAAAACAAACAAACAAGCTCAACTGTGCTCAAAAGTTCAGGAAAGTGAAAATGATCCTGGGAGAGTTCATTTCATCTGGTTTTTGCTCATTGGCTCTTGTCATATCATCTGGAAAATGGGTGCAGGGGATCCTGGGAAGAATGAAACCTGCCTGGGGGAGTTCAGTGACCTTCAAGGACAGATGTGTGCTCACTACTCATTTGACGAGTCACCTTGGGTACCGACTCATAGCGACCCTATTCACAACAGAATAAAACGCTGCTCCGTCCTGGGCCAACCTCACAATTGTTGCCACACTTGAGTCCATTGATGCTGCCACTTTGCCAATCCATCTTGTTGGGGGTCGTCCTCTTTTTCTCTGACCCTCCACCTTACCAAACATGATATCCGGCTCTAGTGACTGGCCCCATCTGACAATATGTCCAAAGCATGAGAGACAAATTTGGCCATCCTGGCCTCCAAGGAGCACTCTGGTTGCACTTCTTCCAACACAGATCTGTTGGTTCTTTTGGCAGCCCATGGCACTTTCAATATTCTCCTCCAACACCATAACTCAAAAGCATCAATTCTTCTACGGTCTTCCTTATTCACTGTCCAGCTTTCACATGCACATGAGGTTATTGAAAATACCATGGCTTGGGTCAGGTGCACCTTAGTCCTCAAGCTGACATCTTTGCTCTTCAACACTTTAAAAAGGTCTTGTGCAGCAGATTTGCCTAATGCAAAACGTTGTTTTATTTCTTCACTGCTGCTTCTGTGTTGATCCAAGAAGAATGAAGTCCTTGCTGGCAGCTGTTTCTGTATTACCTTTAAGTAAAACTTTACTCGCATGGGATATCAAAGATGAAATCAGCATTACTGCTTCACTTTTATAGATAAGGAGACCAAGACTGAAAAGGTGTAATAACTTGCACAACATCAGGCCATAAGTGGTTTGCCCTGCCCATGATGATGGCTTCTGCGACATGGTTGTTACTGTTGACTTAGTTCCAACTCATTATGACCCTATGTACAACAGAAAGAAACAATGACTGGTCTTGCACCCTCCACATGATTATTGTTAAATTTGAGCTCATTGTTGATGCCACAGTGATAAACCATTTCATTGGGGATCTTCCTCTTTTTTGCTGACCCTCCATTTTACCAAACATAATGTCCTTCTTCAGGGACTGGTCTCTCCTGACAACATATCCGAAGTATGAGAGACAAAGTCTAGCCATCCTGGCTTCCAAGGAGCACTCTGGTTGTACTTCTTCCATCATAGATTTGTTTGTTCTTCTGGCAGTCCATGATATTTTAACAATTCTCTTCCAACACCATAACTCAAATGCATCCATTGTTCAGCTTTCATATGCATATGAGGTGTTTGAAGATACCATAACTTGGGTCAAGTGTACCTTAGTCCTCAAAGTGACTTCTGTGATAGAGTCTAGAGATAAAGGAAAAGAATCCTTGCTGGCTTTGAATCCTATGTTGAAATTCCCAGCATCTAAAATTTCATACTTAGACATGTATTCATTGTGCTTACACATTATCCTCTCAAGAACTCCTTTCTTTCCACCTTTTCTCTTCATAGTGAGACTTTATTGCATGGATGATTGTTATAGATGGATAGCAGGCTAGTGTTGGAAGGATTACCAGAGGTTGTATTCTAACCTATTGTATAAGTGGGGATACTGAGGCCAGAAATCAGGAATGATTTCCTCAAAGTCATCCAATGAATGCGTATCCATTTATTGAATCAATATAACTATGTATATATAGTATAGACAGAGGATGCCTGGCTTATTTGCCAAATCCCAAGTTGATTCCCAGGATATATATTCCACTTCACAACATCCTGAAATACATTCATTTACATGATTACAAGCAGGCATTTTTATTACTCTCATTTTTCAGGTGGGGAAAGTGAGGCCCAGAGAGGTGAAGTATCTAAATCAAGATTTCACAGCACATTAAAAGGGATTGTTGAGATATCGATTTTGTTGTTAGCTACTATTGGGTTAGCTGTGACTCTCACTGCCCTTGTGTATACCAGAATGAAATGTTTGAGTCTATTGTTGTGGCTGTAGTATCAACCCATCCTATGGGTTGATATATAGCTGCTTGGTGCTGTGGGATAAGGCACTGGACTGCGAGGTAGGATTGAACCACAAGGTCGGCAGTTCATGCTCGCCATCTGCCTCTTGGAAACTCTATACAGGCTCACTTTGAGTTGTAACTGACTCGATGGCACTCAACAACACCAACACCAACAACAATAACAATAATATATAAATATTACCCTTGTTTTCAGTGACCCTCTCCTTTGCCAACCATAATGTCCTTCTTGCTGTTGTTAAGTGCTTTCAAGTCCGTTCCAACTCATAGCAACCCTGTGTAGGGTTTTCTAGGACCAGCTAGTGAGTTTGAACCCCCGACCTTGCAGTTCAAACCGACTTTGCGGTCCAGTGTCATATCTTACAGCTCCTTGTTGTTTTTGTTAAGTGCTGTCGAGTCGATTTCAACCCATAGCGACCCTGTATAGATTTCCAAAGAGCAGCTGGTGAATTTGCTCTTGTATAAACTCTAGGGCCCTGGAAGAGGATCTGTCAGCTTCTCCTGACCCCTGCCCAGTGGTCTCTGTGCTGACCCATGGGACACTGGCCCTGAGGCCTGGCTGACTCTGAACTTGCTCAGTCAGAGTGTAGGTGAATGTTGAGGCGGTGGCCTCACCCTAACTGGTCTGGAGAAGGGTTCTGGCGGCTACAGCTCACAATTTGTCTGGGCTCCCCGCCTGCCCGCCCAGCTGCCACCTGCATCCCCTCCCTGCGCTGGGACTTGTCGGAGCCTCTGCAGCAGGTACATTCCTCCTCTCTGGAATCCTCCCGCGGCAGCCGGGGGGCCAGGCACTGACTAATTCTATACAAATTGGCTAATATTCCCAAGAATGCCATTCTGTAAGAAAGCAAATATTTAAATACTCAAGGCTGGGCCCTCTCTGTCCCCATACCCCAGCTCTGGCACCTGCCAAACACTGCGGAGCCTCTGGGAGGCGTCTTGGGGCTGTACACCTGGTGGCCCTTCATGGAACCCCATGTCCTCTTGACTGGGGTCAAGGGGCCTAGTAGATGTGCTTCCCAAGACAGAGCACGAAGGGGGACTGCACTGATGCCCCCCAAGGTAGGGGTTGTCTGGAAGGGGAGGGGAGTCTTGGTGAGCTCACAGCTGATCACAGGGACCCTTTGCTGGGTCATCTCGCCCTGCATGCCAGCTCTTTGGCTAGATCAATGGGTCCCCAAACTGGCTGAGCATCAGTGTCCCCTGTGCCCCACCCTGACCTGCTGGAGTGGAATCCCAGGGGTCAAGGCTCAAAGCCAAGTTTACATCTGTCAAGTTGATTCAGACTCATGCTGACTCTACAGGACAGAGTAGAATTGCCCCATAGGACTTCCCAGGCTCAGGTCTTTAGGGGAACAAACCGCCATGACTTTCTCCTCTGGAGCAAGGGCTGAATTTGCTGCACCGACTTTTCTGTTAACACCTGAGCTCTAAACCACTGAGCTACCAGGACTCCTGAGCAGAGTCCAGGAACCAGAGTTTGTACTAAGTGCTATCCTGGAAACAGGTCTAGTACACCAGGCCGAGAGGATGCCTGCCTGCAGGAAGGACTCATAGAGACTTCCTCAACTCCAGGTGGAGGCAATAGCACAAATAAAGCCGGGGGACCTGTGTGGTCCCCTCTGAAAGCAGCGGGTTATGGGGACTGGTGGCAAAGGAGATGGGCAGGTGTGGATGAAAGGACCCCCCTTGTCCTCCTGGGGGTAGTTGTGGTCTAACCCCAGGCCTCAGAGACTTTTTCATCTTAGCATCATCATGCACCACCCTGGTGACTTTCTTCTTTAACTCCCTCCCTCGGGATCACAATTAAAGTGAAAACAACACATCCTTACATTTTACCTTGTGGTTGTGGTTGTTAGTAGCTGGTGCCTCCGTACGTGCAGAACTGACCCACTCCATAGGGTTCTCAAAGTTGTGACCTTTTGGAAGCAGGTGTCCAGCTCTATCTTCCAAGTTGCCTCTGACTAGACTTGAACCCCTAACCTTTCAGCTAGTAGTTGAATGCTTAATCATTTATACCACTCAAGGCTTCCCACATTTGGCATTACTTTACACATTTCTTTCTTAACAAGGACAACAATGTTGTTGAGTACTGCCTGTCAGGTTCTGTGCTGACCGATTCCTTGTGAAGTGGGTTCTATTACTATCCTTATCTGACAGAAAAGCAAACAGATGACATAGTCTGCCCAGGTGCACACACTGAGGATACAAAGAGCTAGGATTTGACTCTGGGTCTTCCAACATTGCCCAGACTTTTACCTACCATCTCCACCATCTCCACCAACTCCACCATCTTGGGGTAGACGACAAATCCCTCCAGGGTAGGGATTGTGATGTGTCTTCTCTCTGTGTCCCCAGCACTCAGTGTGAGGTGGGTCACATGGCTGACCCTGCCCAATGCTCATCTCATGAGTCTGTTGTGAGTGTGACTTAGTTAGTTACCCCCATTTTACTGAGGCACAGGAATTGGATAACTTGTACAAGCTCCTAGAGCAGGCAAGTAGCAGAAGTGGTTGTTTGAAATTGTGTCTCCTCAGCCCAAAGAAGACCCAGACAAGGATTCAAGGTCAAGCAGTTTGCCTGGGAGATGATTTCCAGAAGTATGGTAGAGGGGTTGGGAAGTGAAACAGAAGCTGATGGAGGGCGTGCCAATGAGCAGGAGAACATTGTGGGCAGTTGGGACTCAATCCCACTGGAACCTCTGCAACAGTGTGTGGAACATGCCTCAGACTTGTTCCACTTAGGGGTGGGAAGCTGGGTGTCTGCATACCAACTCCCATCTGGCCTTGGCAGAGGGCTGTTCCAGGCACTTTTGGCTCAGCAAGTTCCTGGGGTAGGGGAAGGCCCTCAGGCAGAGAGCTGCAGATAGCATCCATGAGACACTCAGGGTGAATACTGAGAGACTACACGGGGACACTCACCATTTGTCTGTCAGTTTGTCATGCTGTGATGGCTTGTGTGTTGCTGTGATGCTGGAAGCTTTGCCACTAGTATTTTAAATACCAACAGGGTCACCCAAGATGGACAGGTTTCAGCTGAGTTTCCAGAGTAAGGTTGATTCAGAATAAGGAGAGGCAGGCTATTTCTGAACATTTAGTCATTGAAAACATTATGAATAGCAGTGTGATACCAATAGATAGCACCAGGCTATTGAATGTTGAAACATGCTGAAGAGCACCAGAATATTGTCAGATACAGTGCCAGAAGATGAGCCCTTCAGGTTGGAAGGCACTCTAAATAATGCTGTCTGTGATAGGGTACTACCCATACACCCACAAGGAAGACAAGTTAATACCACTATTATTCAGATGTATGCACCAATCACTAAAGCCAGTGATGATAAGATGGAAGAATTCTACCAATTTCTTCAGTCTGAAATGGATCAAAGATGCAATCAGGATGTATTGATAATTACTGGTGATTGGAATGCAGAAGTTGGAAAGAAGAGAAAGCATCAGTAGTTGGAAAATATGGCTTTGGGGATAGCAATGATGCTGGAGATTGCATAATAGAATTTTGCAAGACCAGTGACTTCTTCATTGCAAATACCTTTTTTAATCAACATATAAGGCAACTGTACATACCGAATACACAGAAATAAAATTGACTACATCTGTGGGAAGAGACTGTGGAAAAGCTCCATATCATCAGTCAAAAAAAGGTTACAGGAAGACTGTGGAACAGACCATTATTGCTCATATGCAAGTTCAGGCTGAAGATGAAGAAAATTAAAACATGTCCATGAGAGCCAAAATATGACTTGAACATATTCCACCTGAATTTAGAGATCATTTCAAGAATAGATTTTATTCATTTTAGACACTAATGACTGAAGACCAGAAGAGTTGTGGGATGACAACAAGAACATCATACAGGTAGAAGAAAGCAAAAGGTCATTGAGAAGACAAGAAAGAAGGAAAAGACCAAAACAAATGTCAGAAGAGACTCTGAAACTTGCGCTCCAGTGTAGAGATACTAAAGCAAATGGAAGTGAGGAGGTAAAAGATCTGAACAGAAAATTTCAAAGGGCAGCTTGAGAAGACAGTCAAGTATTATAATGAAATATGCAAAGACCTGGCGTTAGAAAACCAAAAGGGAAGAACAAACTCAGCATTTCTTAAGCTGAAAGAACTGAAGAAAAAATTCAAATCTTAACTTGCAATTGAAGGATTTGTTGGGAAAAATATTGAGTGATGTAGAAAGCATCAAAAGAAGATGGAAGAAATACACAGTCACCGTACCAAAAAGAAATGGTTGGTGTTCAAACATTATACTACATAGCGTGTGATCAAGAGTCAATAATACTAAAGGAATAAGTCCAAGGTGAATTGAAGGCATTGCCAAAGAACAATGATGGAATACAAATTGAAATCTTTCAATAAACTGATGCAGCACTGGATGCACTCACTCACCTATGCCAAGAAATTTGGAAGCCAGCTACCAGGCCATCTGGAGGGAAGAGATCCATATTCGTCCCCATTCCAAAGAGAGGTGACCCAATGGAATGCAGAAATCATCAGACAATATCATTTATATCATATAGAAAAAAAAAAAAAAAAACAAAAACTGCTGTAATGGTACATTGTCAGGGAACTGCCAGAGGTTCAAGCTGGATTCAGAAGAGGACGTGGAATGAGGGATATCATTGCTGACATCAGATGGATCTTGGCTGAAAGCAAAGACTACCAGAAAGATGTTTACCTGTGCTTTATTGACTATGCAAATCTTTCTACTGTGTTGACATTGACAAGCTATGGATACTCCCTGTTCCAGAACACTTAATTTGAAGCAGTTATTCAAACACAATAATGGGGAACTGAGTAGTTTTAAATCAGGAAAGGTGTGCACCAGAGCTGCTTTTTTCCACCATATTTTTTCCATCTGTCTGCTGAGCAAATCATCTGAGAAGCTGGATTATATGAAGAAGAACATGGCATCAGGATTGGGTGAAGACTCATCAACAACCTGCAATATGCCGATGATACAACCTTGCTTACTGAAAGCACAGAGGATTTAAAATATTTATTGAAGAAGGACTTAAAATACTTACAAATACAACCTTCAGTATGGGTTGCATCTTAATGTAAAGAAAACAAAAATGCTCACCACTGGACCAATAAATAACATTATGATAAATGGTGAAAACATTGAAGTTGTCAAAGATTTTATTTTGATTATATCCACTATCATCAACACTCATGGAAGCAGCAGTCAAGAAACCAAAAGATGTATTGCACTAGATAAGTCTGCTTTACAAGACCCTTTCAAAATGTTCAAGAGTAAAAATGTCAGTTTGATGACTAAGGTATGCCTAATCCAAACCATGGTATTTTCATTAGCCTCATCTGCATGTAAAAGTTAAGGAAGACCATAGAAGCATTTTTTTTTTTTT
>NW_006408565.1:16750667-16780135 GCF_000296735.1 Chrysochloris asiatica | reverse complement strand
GATTACTAGCAAGCATACTGAATAATCAGATGAGGGCCAGTTTGCTATGTCTGCTAGGTGACTAAAGTCTGATCCTCGGAGCCTATGGTTTGGACCGTCTGCAACGCTTGGGCCCACAGGGCCTTGAACTCCTGTCCGGGTCTGCACTGTCATAGAAGCATTTGAGTTATGGTGTTAGAGAAGATATTAACAGTACCATGGACTGCCAGAAGAACCATCAAATCTGTGTTGAAAGAAGCACAGCCAGAATGCTTTTTATAAACCAGGATGGTGACACTTCATCTTTTATGTTTCAGGCACATTACCAGAACATCATGGTTGGTAAAGTGGAGGATCAGCGACAAAGAGGAAAACGCCCAGTGAGATGGATTAGTACAGTGGCAGCAGAAATGGGCTCAAGTGTACCAAAGATTGTGAGGATGGTAGAGATCCAGGCAGTGGTTTGTTCTGTTGTGCGTAGGGTTGCTATGAGATGGAAATGACTCAATGGCACCTAACAACAGCAACAACAACAACAGGGGGCACCAACTGCTTCAGCTACAGAAGTGTTCATAGCTTGGATTTTTTTAAAATCCAAATGCATCTGTTCATCTGTCCACCTATTCATTATCTATCTACTCATCCATCCATCCATCCATCCATCCATCCATCCATCCATCCATCCAATCAACCCACCAACCAACCCACCCACCAACCAACCAACCAACCAACCAACCAACCAACCAACCAACCAACCAACCAACCAACCAACCAACCACACATCCATCCATACATACATTCATGCACGCATCCATCTATCCATCCAACACCACTCAGGCCATCTTGGAGGCCGGCCCTAGTCCTCACCCTTAGAACTACAGAGGTGACTGCCTGGGTTTGTTCCAATCACTCCCTTTCTCTAAAGGAGGGGTTGCATTTCTGACACGTGCTGTGAGACGACCGGACAAAGTGGGAGTGGGCTGTCTGTAGAAGCTTCTAAAGCTAGCAAACCCCGCCCCTGCCCCCACCTTCTGGTACCATTGCCATCCTAGTAACGCCCCTGAGGAGACTTAACCCCTGTTCCTGAATGGCTGCAGGAACCCTGAAAGGTTGGTTAGTGCAGGGGTGAATGTAGCCTCTCCCTGCCTAGGGGACGTAGGCCTGGCCAGGCAGAGGACCTCCACTGGGTCTTTGATTTGTGACTTTGGGAAGCTGGGTCAGGGCCTCTTTGTTATCCCAGTTCCATAGGCTTCCTGCTTGGATCAGGGTTTGACGTAGCCAGGCTTGCCCTGGACTTGTGCCCTGGTAAAGGAGCCCTGTTGGCACAGTGGTTAAAATGTTGGTGGCTAACCCAAAAGCTGATAGTCTTACCCCACCAGCAGTTCTGTGGGAGAAAACGGTGGCAGTCTGCTTCCATAAAGAAGGCAGCTTTGACAATCCTGTCCTACAGTGTTGCTATGCACTGGAATCCAGTCGGAGGCAGTGGGTTTGGTTTTGGTTTATTTGTCAGGATGAGAGGTTGGAGGAGGGGACAGAAAGCCTGTCATCGAGCACCTACTCTGTGCCAGGCCCTTTGCATGGTGGAATCCCCTGAACCCTGGTGCCAATGCCAAGAAGCAAGCTCACTCCACACTGGAGACTGGAGGAGACTGAGGCTCAGAGAGAACAGGTATCGTGTCCAAGGCCACACAGCTGGTGAATGTCAGGGCAGAATGGAGCCCAGGTTCCCTTGACTGAGAGTCCCAGTTTCTTTCGCCTACTACACAACTGGAACAGCTGTCCTGGGATCCACCTGCACTGGGACATGCCCTCCTCCTCGGCTTCCTTCAGGACCACCGTCATCACCACGATCAGACAGATTGAAAGGCTTTCTTCCCCAGGGCTGTGGATCTAGAGCACATGCCACATGCACCTGGCAGGGCCACGTGTAAACAGCCAAGGGCCAGACTGCAGCAGAGGGTTGGAGAAGGACAGACCTGACTCTGGTCTTGGCTTTGCTCCTTCCTTGTGGTGTAAGCCTCTCTGAGCCTCAGTTTCTGCATCAGTAGATGAAGAGAAACACACACACACACACACACACCTTTCCTGCTGAGAGGGTGACAGTGGGAAGTGGGATAAAATGTGCAGACAGCTGCAGGCTTGGTGTCAGACTCATTGCTGTTGTTACGTGCCATGGCTTTGGTTCTGACTCATAGCGACCCCGTACAGGGTTTCCGAGGCTGTAAATCTTTACTGGAGCAGGTAGCCTTATCTTTCTCCCACAGAACTGCGGGTAGTTTTGAACTACTGACCGTGAGATTAGCAGTCCGACTCGTAACCACTACACTACCAGAGCTACCAGTAATGAGGCCTATGATTGCTCATTACTAGTGGGTGTTATTAAATCACTCTAGTCATCTCTTACCAGCCCAGAGAGGTGCAGAGGAACAAGCCTGGTGGCTTTCCAGAGATTGGAGCATAAATTCCTCTCTCCAAATGAAGCAACTCCTGAATCCCAATATATAAAGCAGGTAACAGTGGATGGACTTGTCCCTCGTTGGAGCCCCTGCCGCTTCTTGTTAGCCCCTCTAGGGACTCCAGTGCGAAGGAGTGTGAAGTGAAAATTCTGTGGAAAGAAGGAAAGGGATTGGCTTGGTAGACCTTAGAAAGGGCTTATCCAGGCCTGCTTCTGAGTGTGTGTGTGTGTAAATGAGTGTGTGAGCCTGTGTTTTGCTCCCTCAGGGTAAGGACTTGGTGGTGAGGTGACAGCCCCGGATCTTTCCAGCCCCCTCTCCAGTGTTGTCTTCACTCCCAAAGGTCTGGGGTGGGAGCAGTCTTGGGTCACCTCTGGAGTTTGTAACGATGATTTAGATTGTCTGTCGGTGGGATGTCCACATGCCTCTGGCCTGAATCTCTGCCAGGCAGGAAGTTCCTTTGGCTCCTACTCCAACTGCAGTTCCCTGGAACTCCTACCCTGTCTGAGTCCACCACCACACCACCCACTGGGAAAGTAGGGAAACTGAGGTCCAGAGAAGAGTGGGATGCGCCTGAGGCTGCACAGCCCCTGAGTGCCAAGTGTGAGTTTGGGGGCCAAGTGGGATCTGCTTTGGTGAAGGGAGGCCTGACTGCTAGGGGTTTGGGTGAGGAACCAATTTGCTCACAAGTCTTGGGGTACAGTGAGACAGGGATCTAACAGTGTGGTGTCCCAGGGGCACCTTTGTTCACTCCACAGCCATTCGGTTCTGCTGTCTGCTAGTCTCCTGTACATGGGGTGGAAGACTCTGAAACGGGCACAGAATATTGGGACAGGCCGGACTTCCTGTATGACGCTGGGACCACACCACGTAACCTCGGTGCTTTTGTCTTCTTACTGGTAGTTGTGAAGTGGGAGGGAGCAGTTGATGAATGGCTGTCATCACAGTTGTGATGTGATTGTCACCTGCTGTGGACCAGGTGCTCTGGAAATGGTCTGTGTGCCTTACCCTGGACTCTGAGAGGCAGCAGTTATAGAAGGGAGACTGAGGCTCTGTGCCATGCTTAAGGTCACACATCCAGGAAGTGGCCAGGTTGAGGTGTGGGTCCCATTCTGTTTTCCAGGTTCCCTGACTCCCTGTGCCCCCTCCACACCTCAGCAGAGCCTGGGGAGGTTCACGGCCAGTGTGGCCCATTGGTGCCTCTCTGCTCAAAGTCCCGCAGGTTCCTCAGCCCCCATGATGAATGGGTCTGGGGTTGTTTACTTCCGGGGCAGTTGCCAAGGCTAAGGGTCCTGCTGGGGTCTTCTCTGGTTTATATCCCCCCTCCCCCACAGATTTCCCCAGGGGGCTGCCCCATGACTGCCCAGACCTGCCTGCCCCCTCCTCCCTCATAACTTACATTCCTCCAGAAGCTTCTCCCCCAGGCCTGTGGGCGGGTCAGCGCCTCCCTGGGACAGCCCCTCCCCACTGCTCCCCAGCTCCTAGCTGTGGGTCCCAGAGCTCCCCTGACTCCCTCAGCCTCATCCAGTGGGCTCCAGCTGCACATACAGGGTTTTGCCCAGAGGAACGGAAGCTCAGCGCTTATTCCAGGTCATAAGGGGAATGCTGTTCAAATCAAGCCAGGAAGGTGTCCATCGCCCTGGTCTATATGGAAGCCAGTTCTCGGGCACAGTCTCTCCCCACCCAGAAAGGTCACCATTCAACTGAAAGACCTTGTCAAGCCTCAGTTTCCTCATCTGAAAAATGGGACCAAGAGTAGCTCCTTCAGTGAGTCCTCTCCTCATAGAAGGAGGGATTATATTATCTTTATTATTGAGGAGGAATCCTGATGTGGTCCTATTGTGGTTGTTAAGTGCCACTGAGTTGGTTCTGACTCATAGCTACCCTGTATAGAGTTTCCGAGGAGCGGCTGGTGACCTTGAACTGCTGACCTTGGGGGTCAAACCGATCTTTCAGTCCAGTGCATTATTGAGATGGAGGACTGGTGTGGCGTTGTAGGATAAGTATTTATCCTACAGGATTTGAAGGTTGGTTTGAACTGCAAGGTTGGTGGTTCAAACTCACCAGCTGCTACTCAGAAATCCTATACAGGGTCCCCATGAGTTGGAATCAACTCGACAGCAATTAACCACACAACAGTGATCGTGGAATGAGGGAGGTCGCCAGCAAAGCGCATTTCAAGCAGAAGGCATGGTTTGTGTAAAGGCCAGTAGGCCTGTCACAGTATGAAGACTACGCTCATCAGAGAACTGGAGCTGGTTCACTAGAGCTGATTGTCAAATCCCTAGGAACTGGCATAGCCATTGAGCAAAATTGAAATAGAAACACTTTCAATTAAGCAAATCATATTACAGACAAAGGTAATGGGTACTCAAAGTCATTGTTCCTAATTCCTTTTCTATTATATATTCTCTTTAGGTTATTTACACCTATTAAGTCTGCATGGCAGAAATGCTCTTTAGCAATGTGCCACTTCCTATCTCTTTCCAACTTCATATTTGGAGATGCCATGTTGATACCCTGAAATTGACCATGGTGGGAATATTGATACCATGGAACTTAATCAGTGCTTCAAACCAGGGCTCTTCCTCCCAGAGTGTGTTGTGAAGCATGAACCAGCACACCAGGCCTGACATGCCTTATGCCTTCTCCCCACCCCCATTCTCACAACAATCCTGTGAAGTTGGCATTTGATTGTCTCCATTTTATAGTTGTAAAAAGTGAGGTATTGGGGAGGTTAGGTCCTTAGCTCAAAATCATATGATGAGTGGCAGAGTGGGGGGCGTGTTTCTGGTGTATGTGTGTGCAGTTGAGGGGTCAGGGGTGCTGACCTTTCCCTTCCATTCTCCCCACACAGGAGGCTGGACTTGGCATTTGAAGAAGTGGAGACAGAAGGAGCCTCAAAGTTGGCCTCAAGTGAAACGTTCCTTCAGCTCTGCCTCACAGCTAGTGGACGAAGAGACCCAGGCCCAGGACCCCTCCCCATGGAACTGTTCTCTGCATGTCACTTGTCCCCAAAGCTCAGATGGTGCCAGCTTAGCCCTGGCACTGGCCTGGGAGCCACCTTGAGGCCCAACTGCCAGGCTGTGTTTTGCAACCACTCTGAGCTGCAGCTTGGCTGGGTGGCAGCTGGTTTGTAATATATGTGTTTTTGGCACCTAGTCTCCCATTAGGCTGTAATTACTGTGTGCCAGGCACAGCCAATACAGCCTTAGTGGAGCCCTGTTGACACGGAGCCCCAGCCCAGAGCCTCCTGAAAAGTCTGTCTCTGCTTTCCTGAGATGCTGGGGCATAGAGGTCCTAGAAGACTATGGCTCTTTGGAGGGGGCTGTCTGGGGTAGTGGTTAAGACCCTATGCAGTGAATTCACTCAGACTGGGAGCTGTGTGACTGGGGCAAATGGCTTGGCCTCTTTGAGCTTCAGTTTCCTCATCTGTAATATGGGCGCAGCTCTGTTGTGGGGAGGATGGAATGAGGGTCATCTATGACAAGTAAGGGAAGAGCACATGCTCAGGGAACACTCTGCTTTCCATTTCGAAGATAAGAAAACTGAAGCATGGCGAGAGGAAGCCATACAGACCCTGGGCCAGGGGGCTCATTCCATACTGGCTTGCTGATGCCCTCTACACAGACACTGGGGCTGAAAACAGTTTTATTTTGGAGGAGATATACAGGGAGGGGGTCTTTTATTATTCAAAATCCACCAACATCTGATGTGCTCTTTCTCCAAGCTTTTTAAGCAACTCCTAGACTGGGGTCGCAGCCAGCTCAGAGCAGAGGCTCAGAGAAATGCCCTGGTCACAGAGCCAGGAAGGCAAGTCTGAAGGAGGACTGGCTTGTAGGAGAAGAGTGGACCTAAGCCGTGGCTTGGGAAACATTGGCTTTGCTGAGGAATTTGGGGCAGGTGATGTCGCCTCTAAAGGCCTCAGTTCCTCCCAAGGGGAAACGGCTGGCAGTGTGTCAGGCAGGGAAGGGAAGAGAATCTTCTGGAGGGGGCAGAGAGAAAAAGCACAGGGGAGTTGGGGGCTCATATTGAGTCTGTGTCCCATGACCACACTGGGTGCAAAGACATTGTCACACAAGCATACACACTCCCATGTGCCTTCCTTTACTCAGGAGCACATCTATATGCTTGAATTCCACCCCACTTCACCCATCTCCCAGAACTGAAATAAGATTTACCACTTTGTAGAAATTCATTTGCTCCCTTCTTCACTCTCTTAGTTCCTGAAAGATTTCCAGGGAAACGATGGAAGTAAAATGAAAAGAGAGATCAGAAATAGTGTAGAAAGAGAAGAAGTTTCTGGGATGAAGCTAAGTGTTGAATTTAGTCTCTGAGCTTCCTAGTGGCCTAGGTAAAAAGGAATGGTTGGGACTATGAGGACTAAGATTCTGATTATGTGGACACTTGGTGAGTCATGGGCACCACTGTTAAGATGGGGTGAGCAAGGCACTTAGGAATAGTGTGCACGTGATTTCTCAGCTGGAACCCAAACCTGGGCTTTAACCTCATACGCTGGACTCTTGTCTCCCATCATTTCTCACCCCAACATGGAAGCTCAGGTTGTCTTGGGCTTTTGTCCTAGCTGTACCTGGCTCACTGCCCCTCAGAAGTTGCAGCTCAACACTTTCCTCCTCCAGGAGCCCTTCCCTGACCACCCCAGGCTAGGGTCCCCATCTGGGCTTCTGGGTTTCCATCAGCACATGCATTCCACTGAATTAAAACCTCCATAGATGTGATCCTTGCTTGCCAGAGTTCTTGATGGCAGAGCTGGGGTTCTGCTGCTTTTGACACCCCTAGTGTCCAGCATAGGCCCTGGCACAAAGTTGGTGCCTAGATGAGTCCACACCCTGTCCTCTGATCTCCACTTGTCCCTATTGGGGCAGAACACCTGGGGTTCTGGGCGTCACCTCCCCAGGAAACTGGCTGGCTCTACAAGACCTGCCCTTGCCCATCCAGGAGGGTGGCTCCTGAACCCAGATGTCTCCTACCTCTCTGAGCTGCCAGGGCAGGGACACAATGGGAGCCTGGGACTTTCTGGGGCATTGACAGAAGGGAGGACGAGTGGAGGGCTCCCAACCGGCCCATCAGGCTGCAATTTGCCGTTTACTCTTGGAGTTCTGCCACAGCGAGCTCCTGATATAAAAGCTAGTTTATCCCCATTGCATAGCTGTGGAAACCGAGGTTCAGAGAGTGTAAGCTTTCCCATAACCTTTCTGGAAGAAGTGGGCTTGAAGGGGAAGCGTCTGCTCTCTGAACATGGCCTGGGGAGGGGACACACACCTTTGCCACACAGCCCACCTGCTCCCTTACTCTGAGTGGTTCTCCACTTCCCCTGCCCCCATGCCACATCCAGTTGCCCATTACAGGAGTCCAGCACACCCTTACACGGTCCTCATACTCACTCACTTTTTCCCCTCCTCTCATTTTCTCAAGAACTAGACATGGCACACCCAGATCCACCCCTACCTTCAAGCTGACACACCCTTCCTCATACACCCCAACGTCTTCTCCAGCAGGGTCACACCCATTTGTGCCCACACCCAGTGACCGGGGGAGTGCATGAGCACACATTCCCAAACATGGTCTGTGATCCCTCTTACATCGAAGCCAAATGCCCGACACCTGGCCCCCCTCTCCGACATCCCTTCCTGCTCAGCACCACCTGAAGGGTTCTGGTCTCCCCAGGCACTAAACATAGTTCCTATCAGGTGGGGCGGGTGCTGCCAGCTGCTTGGGCTTGCCCTGAGGGTGGGGACATGGCCCTGGCCTGGGGCACAGGGCTGGGCAGCAGCTGTGTGGGCAGAGTGGGGTGCCCGCACCTGTGCTGACCTGCCTGGGGTTGGTGCCAGCATGGCTGCCTCTTCTTCTGCCCGCCAGCCCATCGGAAGGTGGCCTGTGCCAGGCTGGCTGCTGGCTGGGGATACCAGTCTTACATTCTTAGAGTGTTGGGGAAGCCCAAGGAGGGACTAGGCAGGCAGGCATGACCAAGCCCGTCTCCCTGATTTCCAATCCAGCTTCCCAGATGTGTGACCTTGGGCGACATGCTCGGAACCTCAGCTTTCCCTCATGTAAAATGGGTATGAAGCTATATTGTGAAAACCAGAACTTGGCCTTCCTGTTGGCCCCTCCTGTCCTCACTGGCATTTCCATTTGGTTTTGCTTGACTCGATACTTTGGACCTCGGTCTTCTCCATCCAGCTCAGAGGCAGGGAGACCCGTGTGGAAGGACAATCAGATAAGCAGGGACTCACTATCTGAGGCTGCTGGGAGGGGGGCCACCCTGTCTCTCCCCTCATCCTATCATCTGGAAGTATACCTCTCTTTCCTTGGCGCCCCCCCACCCCAATCTTCTTGATAGTGACAGTCAGAGACATTATACCAGGGCTGTACCCACAGTGTGTTAATGGATCCTCACCAAAATTTCCCTGGTGAGGTAGGTACTATGAATGTGCCGAATTAACAGACAGGGAAATGTGGGCAGCTGGGGACCTTAACCATGCTCATTTTAGAGGATCAGATACGGCATCCTCATTCCTGTCCCTCTTACCACCTTGGGTCTCAGTTCTGCCCCAAGGCCACATTGCTGATTCACTTCAATCTCGTCCACTTTCTCTGTGCCTGAGTGCATGCCCCACCAGAGTTAGGAGGGGAAGAGGAAATGTGGTGGCCTAACTGAGATTGAACTGGATCAACTATCAACACTCGCGGAAGCAGCAGCCAAGAGATCAGACGACGTATCGCATTAGGCAAATCTGCTGCACAGGAACTTTTTAAAGTGTTGAAGAGCAAAGGTATCAGCTTGAGGACTAAGGTGTGCCTGACCCAAGCCATGGTATTTTCAATAACCTCATATGGATGTGAAAGCTGGACAGTGAATAAGGAAGACCGTAGAAGAATTGATGCCTTTGAATTATGGTGTTGGAGGAGAATACTAAAAGTGCCATGGGCTGCCAAAAGAACCAATAGATCTGTTTTGGAAGAAGTGCAGCCTGAGTGCTCCTTAGAGGCCAAGATGGTCAAACTTTGTCTCTCATACTTTGGATATATTGTCAAGAGGGAACAGTCTCTGGAGAAGGATATCATGCTTAATAAGGTGGAGGGTCAGAGAAAAAGAGGAACACCGCCCCCCAACGAGAATGAGATACCATTATTGGAAGCTGGAAGTTGACGGAGTGCAGACCAAGGAAGGGAGAACTGGCATGGGAGGCCTGCTGATGGGGCTGGGGGTGCTGATTCCATTCAGGCAGGCTTCCTGGAGTAGCAGTAATTGAGCTGGACCTGGATGGTTTCTGGCAGAGGGAGCAGTGTGAGAAGAGCATGGACAAGATGAAGCGAGAGAAGAGCTCATGGTCTCCACACCTAGAGTGGTTCTGTGGGCACCAGCCCAGATCTGCTGGAGATGCTGACAGGTGAGATTTGAGAGGTGGGCAGAGGCTGGCTCTGAAGGGCCTAGAACACCAGGTAAAGAAAGTTGGGCCTCCTCCCACAGCCAATGGGGAGGCAATGAGGGGTCTAGAGGGAGAGGGACTGGTCCTTGATGTGCATTTGGAAAGCTACTCTGGAGTGGAGACAGGGAGGGACTGATGGGGAGAGGGGGCTCAGAAGTGGCAGTGGTGGGAGGTAGAATTGACACAGGATTACAGTGGGGACAGGGAGGGGTCATGCTTTTGAGGAAATCCAAGAGTTGTATTTCCAGAAGTGGACATGTAGACTCCCAGAGTCTTCTGGGATTTCCAAACCAGCTTTAGCCAAGGACCCCTTTGTTAGATGAAATCCTTCAGAGAACCCGACTTATGGTGACCCCATGTGTGTCAGTGTCTAACTGTGCCCATAGGCCTTTCAATGGCTGTTGTTTTCAGCCAAGTCGTTCTTTTGAGGCACCTCAAGACAGCCTAGTGTCACTAGATGGTTGCACCCAGTGCCGTAACCCATCATGTCACCCCCACCCTCACCCCATGGACTTCCTCCTGTACCAAACCATACAGAATCCTTAGGAATGCTTATGATCTATTTTAATCATAGAATAATATGTGATAAATTGCTTGAATGCAGTGTTTCTTAGATTATATAAATACTAACAACAAAATTTGACTCCTGGGGTGGTGCTGTAGGCTCAGCACAGGACTGTGAACCACAAGGCTGGTGGTTCAAACCTACTAGTTGCTCCTTGAAAACCCTATACAGGGTCACTGTAATTTGGAATGGACTCGAAGGTCCTTAACAACAGCAATAAAATTGGAATCCTGGTGTAGGATAAGCACTGGACTGCTAACCACGAGGTTAGTGGTTCAAAACCACCAGTTGCTTCTCAGAACCCCTATACAAGGTCCTAATGAGTCAGAACTGACTTGACACTGCTTAACAACAACACAATTGCTTTGTAAAATCTTTCATACTGAATCACAACATTTTTAGTAACTGAGACTAAGTCTTTTAAACATTTCTCCTTTTTTCCCTTTAACTACTCTTTATTCTCAAAAAAGTTATTGATACAGGCACACAAACATTAATTATTACAATATTGTAGCTGAAACATGAAACCATTTGAGAAAATCAGTGATTTAAAACACTGTAAGCAACAAACGCAGTAGCATCCTTGTAAGACAGATGAAACTATGTGATTCAAAGAATTTCAAATTTTGAACCCATCTCAAGGACAGATTTGATACATTAGATACCAGTGATTGAAGACCAGAAGAAGAACTGTGGGACAGCATCATACAAGAAGAAAGCAAAGATCATTAAGAAGACAAGAAAAAAAGAAAAGACCAAAATGGATGTCAGAAGAGACTCTGAAACTTGCTCTTCTGTGTAGAGATGCTAAAGTGAATGGAAGACAAGAAGAGGTAAAAGAGCTGAACTGAAAATTTGACAGGGCAGTTCAAGAAGACAAAGTAAAGTATTACAATGAAATGTGCAAAGACCTGGAACTAGAAAACCAGAAGGGAAGAACACACTAAGTATTTCTCAAGCTGAAAGAACTGAAGAAAAATTCAAGCCTCAGTTTATAATGATGAAGGATTCTATGGACAAAATATTGAATGATGCAGAAAGCACCAATGGAAGATGGATGGAATACCCAGAGGCACTGTACCAAAAAGAATTAATTGATGCTAAACCATTTCAAGAGGTAGCATATGATTAAGAACTGATGGTACTGAAGGAAGAAGCCCAAGCTGCACCAAAGGCATTGGCGAAACACAAGGCTCTGGGGACTGATGGGACACAAACTGAAATGTTTCAGCAAACTGATGCAGCACTGGAGGTGCTCGCTCGTCTATGCCAAGAAATTGAAAAGACAGCTACCTGACCAAAGGATTGGAAGAGATCCACTATTTGTGCCCATTCCAAAGAAAAGTGATCCAAAAGAATGTGGAAATCATCAAATAATACCAAGAATATCACATACAAATGAAATTTTGCTTTGATTACTTCTGGTGTTTTTATAGTTGCTGATTTTGTCAATTTTTTTTCATGTTTTAGCTACAGTACTATAGCAATGAATATTTGTGAACCTATATCAAAAACAATTGAAAAATGATTGCAGAGGTATATTGACAAGGAGCTGCCAGAAGTTCAAGCTGGATTCAGAAGAGGACAACGAACAAGAGAGATGACATGCTGATATCAGCTGGATCTTGACTGGAAGCTGAAAATACCAGAAAGAAAGTGATTTATTGACTATGCAAAGGCATTAGACTTTGTGAATCATAACAAACTATGGATAACATTGCAAAGAATGAGAATTCCAGAACATTTAATTGTGCTTGCTCATGAGGTCTATGCATAGACCAAGAGGCAGTTGTTAGAACAAAACAAGGAGATACTGTATGGTTTCAGATCAGGAAAGGTATGTGCCAGGGTCATATCCTTTCACCATATTTGTTCAATCTGTATGCTGAGTAAATAATCTGAGAAGCTGGGTTACATAAAGAAGAGCATGACACCAAGATCGTAGGAAGACACATTAGCAAATGTGATATGCAGATGATACAACTATGTTTGCTGGAAGCGATGAGGACTTAAAATACTTACTGATGAAGATCTAAGAATTCACTCTTCAGTATAATTGCACCGCAATGTAAAGAAGACAAAAATGCTCACAACTGAACTAATAACATCATGATAAACAGAGAAAAGATTAAAGTCTTAAAAAACCTCATTTTGCTTGAACCCACAGTCAATGTTCCTGGAAGCAGCAGTCAATAAATCCAAGGGTGTATTGCATTAGGTAAATCTGCTTCAAAATACCTCTTTAGAGTGTTAAAGAACAAACATGTCAGTTTATGAACTAAGGTGCGCCTGACCCAACCCATGGTATTTTCAATTGCTTCATATGCCTGTGAAAATTAGACAAGGTTGGGGGCTCAAACTGACTCTGTGGGAGAAAGAGGAGACTCCCTGCTCCTGTGAAGATTTAGTCTCGTAAACCCTAGAAGACAATTCTGCTCTTCCTGGAGGGTCACTATGAGTTGGAATTGACTTGGTGGCAGTGGATTTGGTGTGCATTTTACTGAATGTGAATTATACCGCATAAAGACAAGAACAAGAATCCAGTAGCTAAAACTAGTCAAATGTTGCTGCTCTGGAGTGGAACCGGTGCCTCTGAGCTACTACCCAGGCTCCTAGAGCGAAGAGCACAAGTCCCTTTGGCACTTGTTCTGCAAGAACGACACAAAGCTTCCAGCCCAGCCGCCTTTCCCTGTCGTCTCTTGAGTGTCTCCAAGCATCAGCACCCACCTGCCCTGCTCAGGTTGCTGCCTGAAGGGAGGGTCTGCCCGGCATCCCTCCTGCAAATCCTGAATTAATGAATCCCAGGAATCTGCTGCCTGTGAACAGCCTCTTCTTTGGGGCTTTGGTGAGAATGACGGGGAAGGGGATTAGGGGCTGGCAGGCGGGACACCTCCTCCCGGGGGTGCTCAGCTTTCACCCCAGGAGAAATCTGAACTGGACCCCGACCCCCCACTCTCGTTTCCCCTTTGCAACAATCCCTTGTTCTTACAAGAAGCATTATCTACTTAATCCCTGCCCGCCTCGGCTGGCTCCCAGGGCACAGGGTGGGAGGTTCATGTGCCCCCCCCCAGCTGCTCCCAGATTGGGGTGCCCAGAAATGGCCCTTCCTCAGTCCTTTTGGCCAAGGTAGTTGATCCATGGGGGGATGGGGAAATCACAGACCATAGGCCTCATGTACCAGCTCAGCACCTTCCCAAAACGCACATGAACTCACATGTACACACACTCGTACTGACTCTTAGCTAGTTTGTGGTGTTCTTGGAATTGGCTGGCATGGTTAGATTGGGCGAGAGACTGGTATCTCTGTACCACATGCAGTTCAGAAGGGTCCAATCATACAAAAGACAGGATTAATAGTGCCAGAATCAGTTTTGATTGACAGGTTGTTTAACACTTTATATACAAAAGTATATCTAAAATGTTACATGCAAAAATGTATATTAAATGTTAGATATTTTATATACAAAATAGGGGTGGACTTTGAATCCGAACTCCACCACTTACTGACCATGTGGCCTTGGGCAATGATGCGTTTTCTCTATGATTCAGTTTCCACATCTGTATGTCGTTAAGTTCTTTTGGGTCAGGTTGCCTTATAGTGACTCTGTTCAGGGTTTGAACCAGCAACCTTGCACTTAGCAGTCCAGTACTTATCCTACAGTGCTACATCAGGAGAGTCTTTTCCTTTCAAAAGAGCCCCAGTGACACACTGGTTAAAGCACTCAGCTGCCGACTGAAAGGTGGTTCAAACCTACCAGCTGTTCCATGAGAGAACTATGTAACCGTCAGCTTCTGTAAAGATTTACAGCCTTGGGACCCCTATACGGCAGATCTCTCTCCTGTAGGGTCACTAGGACTTGAAATTGACTTGATGCAATAGTTTTGAGGGTTTTTTTCTCTCCAAAGAAAGGAAAGCTCAAATGAGGCAGACTAGGCACGGATTTTGGGAGTGCGTGCTTGCTCAATGGCACTGGTGAATATTTTTATTAATTAAAACGACTCTCCTAGACCCAGTCCTGCCTCTCTGCACACCTCCTGTTGACCCCATCTCAAGCAGACACTGCCTGGATGTCTTCATAGTTCATGATGGGGCGCATCTGTCCCCAGACATTGCCATCACTGGACCAGGTGTCTGACATGGCACCATTGGGGACCCGGTGCTTGGGCCAGCTGTGGTCACCTTTGTGAGGGTTGGCTGCTAAGCTGCTGGAATGTGAGTGTGGGTGTTGGGGACTGGTTAGGAGAGTGAGGCAGGTTGAGGGTCAGGAACAGGAGACCTGAATGGGAGGTGCGCAGGACCAAAGACTACCTCAGCTAGCATCCCATTTTTGTCGTGGGGAAACCTCCTGGGGGAGCCATGGATGATAGCAAAGGAACCCTGAGATAAGGCCCAACAGCCAAGTAGCCCCGAGCCTAGAATCTAAGGCCATTTGGCTGGCAGCAGGGCGGGTTTGAGAAAAGATGCTGAGGTGGGGCCTTGAGGGGCCTGCTTAGCTTCTGGAACCAAGAGAGGATGGACTGTCCTCTTCATTAAACATTGGCGGTCAGCCTTCCAATTCTGTCAGTTCAGGGTTAGGGAGACTGCTTTTCAGTTCTAGGAAGCCCTATGAGTTCTCATATTCCCCCATGGGAGGATGGCTCCCCTCCCCTACCCCTGGCTCATCCTTGGGGGCTCCTCCTGGGAGGTATTCTGTGCTTGGGACAAATTGGTGACTCCAGGAAGTGGTTTTGCGCTGAGTCAGGAGACCTGGAGTTTGGTCCCAGGTCTGCATGCCCTGGCTATGTGACCCCAGGCAAATGACCCCTCTGCTCATTGTCGCCAAGTCGGTTGTGATTCAATGACCCTATAGGAGTCCTGTATAGGATAAGCACTGGACTGCTAATTACAAGGTTGGTGATTCAAACGCATCAGTACACGCCTCCTTAGAAATCATATGCAGGGTCACTATGAGCTGGGATTGACTGGACAGCGCTTAACAACAACAATAGCAACAGGACAGGCTAAAACTGCTCCTTAGGGTTTCCATCATGTAAAGTTTTATGGAAATAGACACACTCATTTTCCTCTCTTGGAGTGGTTGGTTGGCTTGAGCTGCAGATCTTTTGGTTAGCAGTCCAATGCATAACCCACGGCGCCACAGGTCTCCTTTCAATGAGCAGGTGGTGCTCAAGTGCTGGAGTTCCTTCAGCTGTGCGCTCTGATCTGACCTCTTCATTGTCCATTGGGACCCTTACTCTGGGGCATGAGGTCTAGGACACAGGGCACCCTCTGGGCAGACACCAAGCTGCAGGAGCTCTGGGCTGGGAGGCAGAAGCCTGGATTCAGGTTCTGTACTTTTGGACCTCAGAGTCCTATCTGAGAAAAGAGGAAGCTGGTACTCTCAGCTGGGCTGCTGGGCCATCAAGGCTGGGATGTGTGGGCAGGGAGGGAGGGCGGGCAATGGCTGGGCAGGATGAGGCAGGAGTGGCCGTGGCCTGAGGCTCACAAAGGGGCCGTGTGTCCTCAGTGGGCAGTGAGGGGCGGGCTCGGGCGTCGGCTCCAGGGATGGGGATTTGGCTTGGAAGCAGTGCTTTATTATGTTTCCTTTTTAATTACGATGGTCCCGGCTCCTACAAGGGCAGCTTTTGTTGGGAAGGCTTAGGAGAGGGAGGGAGGCAGGCTGGTGAGTCTTAGACTGGAAGGACTAGGTGGGGAGGGGGCAGTGCTCAGACCCCAACTCAGGGCATTGGGAAGGGAGGTGTGGGATATATGGGCTGGACAGGCTCTGGTGGGCGGGGCAGCTGAATTTGAGTCCAACAGGCACTTCTCCCCTATGGCCTCCTTTTGCAATGTGCCATTCTGATGGGAGATGCTTCTGGGTACCTGAGCTCTGAAGCATCAGCTTTTCCCTAAACCAACTTTACCTTTTGACTCTTTGTTGTTTCAGGGAATGCATTCCTTCATTCATTCGAGAAGTATTTATTGAGCACCTACCATGGGTAGTGTAAACAGCTCAGCTGCTAACCGAAAATTCAGAGGTGGCTTGGAAGTAACGTCTGATGATTTACTTTCAAAAGACGAGCTATTGAAACCCTGTGGAGCACAGTTGTACTTGGACACACATGGGTTTACCATGGTTCGGAACTGACTCCATAGCAACTGTGTTTTTTGCAAACTTGTGTCAGATTGTGTTCTAGGTGCTTGGGGCTATCAGGGAGCAAACAGACCAAGTCCTCTGCCCTGTGGAGCAGACAGGCTAGTGTCTGTCTGTTTCTGCATCCATCCTTGTGATCTCCGGGGAGATGGGGTTTGCCCGGAACCACTCAGTGCTCATACCAAGGTTTGGCACACAGTAGTCTCTTAGTGCAGGTTTCTTTACCCAAGCCAGAAAGAACCTTCTGGAAGGCAGGCAGTGAGATGGTTGGAAGGGAGCTTAGGTCTGGACAGAGATGTAGAAGGAGACACCTTACATCAAGGGGTGGGGAGCAAAGAAGGAGAAGAAGAGATGATGAACTTGTCTTTACTCATCCTGTGTGACTTTGTATCACTTGTTCTAACATAATCTTTCATTTTGCATCTTGAAAAAGCAAGGAAGAAAATCTACAAATAAAGAGGCTAAAAAACCAGTTACTTAAAAAATAGTATAAGATTTCAAAAAAGAGAATTATATTATACTATATATTTTTTTTCCTAAAAAGTAAAGTATGTGAGCTTTGGACTCAGTCTGTTGTTGTTAGGTGCTTCTGAGTTGGTTCTGATTCATAGTGGCCCTAACCCTGTATACAGCAGAACACAGCACTGCCTTGACCTCTGTCATCCTCACAATGACTACACTTGAGCCCATTACTGCTAACAGTGTGCCAATCCTTCTCATTGGGGGCTTTCTTCTTCACCAACCCTCCATTTACCAAGCAGGATGTCTTTCTCCAGGGACTGGTTCCTCTTGATAATAAGTCAGAAGAAGCATGAGAGACGACGTTTCACCTTCCTGGCTTCTAAGGAGCATTCTAGCTGTATTTCTTCCAACACAGATTTGTTTGTTCCTCTGGCAGTCCATGGTACTTTCAATATTCTTCTCTGACACTGTAAATCAAATGCATCAATTCTTCTACAGTCTTCCTTATTCATTGTCCAACTTTATTATGCTTATGAAATGATTGGAAATACCATGACTTGGGTCAGGTATACCTTAGTCCTCAAACTGACAACTTTCCTCTTGAACACTTTAAAGAGGTCTTCTGCAGCAGAATTGCCTAATGCAATACCTCATTTGATTTCTTGGCTGCTGCTTCCACGAGTGTTGATTGTAGATATGAGAAAACGAAGTGTTTGATAACTTCAGTCTTTTTTTTTTTTTCCTGTTTATCATGAGAATTTTTGTTTTCTTCTACCATCTCCTAAATATATTACCGTGGGCAAATCACTCAGATTCTTCAAGTCCCAGTTTCCTCATCTGTAACCTCTTAGCATTGTCAAGAGGAGTACACAAGAAGGTCTGTCTGCGAACTTTGGACAGTATTTTCACTGGTCTAAATTTTCTAGATGTTTCTGGGTGGTGCAAATGGCTAATGTACAAATGCTAAATGAAAAGTTGATGGTTAAAAAAACAAAACCAAAAAACAGGTGATGGTTAGAGGTCACCTGGAGATGCCTTAGAATAAAGCCCTGGCAATCTGCTTCTGAAAAATCAGTCATTGAAATTCCTATGTGCTCAGTTCTACTCTTATATACATGGGGCTGCCATTAGTCAGAGTTGATTTCACAGCAACTTGTTTTTAATTCTTTTCTGGAGTAGCAGGGGTGTAGAAAGAAGTCCCTTAGCATGGGATCCACAGTCCCTCCCCACTCTGAGACTACAACCCCTGAAGCTCTAGGACCCCAACCCTATGATACAGGATGTCCCCAAGGCCATTGGCTTTCCACTCACTTCCCACACCTGAGATAGAAAGTCACCTGGGACTCCACCTACTTCCCAAGTTGCTTTAGGACTGGGGCTGGGATTCCTTGGACCTTTACCTCTCCAGCCGCTTCTAGATGGGTCCCTGGAACCAACAAGGCACTGCCAAGTTCTGAACAGGGGTAGTGGTGGGGGGTGGTTGACTGAGTCCAGCTGGGGTCTCTCAACAGAAAGCTCAGCTCCCCTCCCATCTGGGGTTGGTGGTGAGGTCTGATCCCACCCATAAACCTTACCCTCTGGTCCCAGATGGAAGTCTATACTCACATCCTCAGAGAGGCTGTCTTGGACCACACTAAATAAAGGAGCACAGCCTCCCCTCCCTGCCCCCCCCCCCCCCCCCCCCCCCAGATCCCCAGCACCCACTGACAAAGAGCACATGGGTTTCAGGCACAGGGTCTGGAGACAGGAACTTTCTGTTCATTGCTGTCACACAGCCCTGATGAGCCAGAGCACTCTTTCCAGGAAACAGCTTCAGAGAGGGCCCGTGACTGTGGCAAGACCACACAGCAGACCCAGGGCTGTAAAAGAACCTCCAAGTCTCTCTTATTTTTGGGACTGGCCACCACTATTTATTTTGTCACTGATAATCAACCCCTCTCTTTGCCCCCCACCCATCCTGGGCACTGCTCCCATTCTCCTGTTCTTTCCAGAATGGGCTGTGTCCTCCGAGAGAAGCTGTGATTTAGGGCTTGGCCCAAGTGCAGACGTGAGATGGGGGAGCAGCCGGAGGCGGCTTGTGGGGGAAACGCTTCCCGCCCTGCCAGGAGCTGCATCTGGACAGCAAGGCGGAAACCTGATCTGTGGGCTATTTCGGGGTGGCACCGGAGGCCCAGGCACCCTGGCTGGGGAAGAGTTGCCTGCTGGCCTTGCTGCAGATTGAAGGTGTAGGTGCTGGCTCTTGGCCATCCTAGGGGCTGGGGCAGGGGTGGGACATGTCTCTCAGGGGTCTGGAGGCCCCAGGGCTACATGTATGGACAGAAAAACCCACACCATGTCCATGTCCCACCATCTCACTGTGTGACCTTGGGCAAGTCACTTTTCCTCTCTCTGCCTCAGCTTCCTCATTTGTATCATTGGAATCTCCTGGTAGTGCAAATGGTTACGTGCTCAATTACTAGCTGAAAGGTTGGTGGTTTAAGTCCATCTGCAAGCACCTCAGAAGAAAGGCCTGGTGATCTGCTTCTGAAAGGTCACAGCTTTGAGAGCCTATGAAGAAGCAGTTCTAACTCTGCATACATTGGGGCACTGTGAGTCAAAATCGCCATGAAAGCAACTAACAACATCAACAATAACATCATCTGTGGGTCTTAGCTGAACCCAGAGGTGGGCTTCCATCATTTGGACAACAGAAGGAAAGACTCCCATGCTCTGAGGTTCTAGGTTCAAAATTCTGAGACTTGAAAAATACTCGTTCAGACTCTGAGAATGAAAAGAATGGTTCAAAGTTCTGGATTCTAGGGAGAGGTGATTAGAGCAGCTGAAGTTTGAGACAGAAAGTTCCTCATATCCCTGATGGTAGTGGGGGCCAGAGTCTGACTCTCACCAGGGGTTTCTAGACTGCAGCCTGCAGGAATAGAGGGAGAGATGGAAGGGTTAAGAGGTCCACTGGTGGCACAGGTGGGCTCTAGGGGTAGCTATCCCACTCTGGTCCTGAGCCAAGGCTACGAGAGCAGCTGCCACCCTGCCCACCTGGCATTTCTGCCTGTTTGTGGGTTGTGAGAGCCACAGGGTTAGAGTGAGCCCTCTGACAATGGCTGGACTCCTCCCACCCTCTGAGCATGGTCTGGGGGGAAGTGTATTTGGGCACAAGCACCCACTGAGTCCTAATGAGCCAGGGCTTCTGGGATGATGTGACTGGACAAGGTCTGGGGAGAGGGCGGGTGTGTGAAGTTCTCAAGTCATTCATTCTACCTGTGTGCATACCCTGCACACAAGGTTCTGTCCTTCTGGACGCCCACCTGCTTCATCTGTAAAATGGGAACATTAATATTCCTGGGTTAAATGAGAAAAAGAGTGGACAGTGCTTTATAAACCCAATGGTCTTGGGTATCTACAGGGTAGAGGTGGGGTCAGCTGAAGGCAAGAAGGACATGTGCTTTATGGTAATCCCCAAAGAAGGGGGATACTTCCTAGTTGGAGGTCATTTGGACCTGAGACCCCTAGGCTAGCTGCAGTAGTAGGGCCAGGTCTTGGGTCTCCTGCCTGTGTCCTGGAGCCTCCACAAATACCTCTCCCCCTGCCTCAGAGTCTTTAAAGATGGAAAATTCCTATTTACTAGTCAATGCATACCTGGATCCTGGACTGGATAGAAGAGGGAAGCTGAAGATGCAATTCTAGGTCCAGAAGTGTCAGACAGGCAGTGTCAGGGAAAGAAGAAATTGCCTTTCCTCAAGCAACTCTGAGACACCTGGAAAGTGGGAGGTTTTGTGGGGCGCTTGGCAGGCTCCAGAATGTCCTGGAACCACTTGAGTTCATGTGTGTGTTTTCTGTCTCAAATTCTGTTGTATCACATCACATCACATCACATCACATCACATCACATCACATCACATCACATCACATCACATCACATCACATCACATCACATCACGTCTATCTATCTATCTATCTATCTATCTATCTATCTATCTATCTATCTATCTATCTATCTCTTTATCTATTCATCCACATTGATTCATAAGGATTTGATTCAGCTTTAAGAAATATTTACAATTCAAAATAATAAAAAATAACAATAACCCGCTGCCCCAGAAGTTTCTATAATGAATGTGAACTACTTATATAGTATAATTAAGAAATCTTTTGGAACATCTGGATGAGACCTCTGTCCCCTGTGTACACATCTGGACGTGGAAGTTCTTGCTTTCTTGCTGGGATGTGGGTTTCAAACATTAACATGTTTGCACGGAACTGCGCCTGTGCCCTGTATGTGGCCAGTGTCTCAGTAGAAGCCAAGGGTCCTTGGAAGGGCTCCTTGCAGTTTTGTGCTCAGTTTGTGTTTTGGAGGGAGTCATTCAGGTAGGCTTCCAGGAGGAGGTATAGCCTGAGAAGCAGGAGCAGATTATTCAATAAGCAAGGAAAGCATGGACTTGCTTGTGCTTACTAATCTGTAATGAACAATTTGTGGTGAAACCCATGTGAAACTGTTCAGCACAGATTAGTCAATAAGCACAGGTAAGCCCATGGTCACCTTGCTTACTCTGTCCCTGTTGGGGGCTGCAAATTTGAAGAGGCTTTGATTCTCTAGGAAGGTGCTGGGGGGGGGGTGCTGGCAGAGAGGGGGGAGCCAGCCATACCTAGAAGCAATCAAGGATGTGGTGAAAAACATGAACGTGTTCACTACAGATTAGTAAGTAAGCACATGCTACCTTGCTTATGGGGTAATCCGACACTATGAAGCTAGGTGGAAACCTATGGAAAGAGGACTGGGAGAAGACCCAAGTGGGGTTACCTGGGGTGGGTTCTGGGGAGCTTGAGGAGGAGCAGAGGAGGGGATGTGTGGGGCTAGGAGACTGGCCTTGCTGGATCTGCCCAAAATGGGGAGAAGAGAGGAAGGGAATGTGCAGTATGGATATCCACTCTCAAGTCCTCCCAAATCCCTCAAGGGCAATGCCTGGTGGCTGTGGACAGGAAAATCCAAGGTGAAAGGCACAGAGGTATTCTGGAGTGAATGAAAGAAACCGGCGAGCTGTTTTGCTTTTGTGTAGTTTTAGCTTGTGTTGTGTTGTATGTCTACAAGAAAAAAATTGAAGGAAAAAAAACACGCCAAAAATAATCAAACAAAAATTGAAGATAATTTGGAAAAGGAAGGAAAGGGGGCCTAGAGAGTTGAGGGGAGCAGGCTGAGGTGGTCCAGTCAGGTCTGGAGGGGTCAGGATTGGAATCCCACTTGGAAACCTGAACTTCTCTTTCACACCACCCTGTTGCCTCCAAGACCCAGACAGGAGCAGGACAACAGGGGACTCCCACTCAGGGGCCACTTCCCTCCTGAAGGCCCCCTCTTCGGATCTCTCAGAGTTTGCTGCGCCCTTGCCCTTAATTGGCTCATAGAGACCTGGCACCTGCCGCCTTGTCTGTTCTAATAAAAGGCGGATGCGCTAAGGGGTGGGCAGGGGTGGCGTGTGGGGGGCTCTGGCTCGTGGCCACTCTGGGTGACACATTCCTGGATCCTGACTCACGGGGACACGTCTTCGTGTCTCCTCAGCACTTTTGGGCCCTGCAGCTGTGGCCACATTCCTCCCCTCCCCTCCCCCTGCTTCCAACTCAGTGAGGCTGCAGAGGGCAGGGACCCCACAAGGGCCGCAGAGCAGAGACTGAGCAAGAGGTGAAGGCAGAGTGAGCGAGCGAAGCTTCTTGTCCAAGAGCTGCTTCCACCCTCGGTTTGGCTTAGGGCAGTGATTCTCAACTGACCCCTTGTAGACATTTTCGGTGTCACAGTTGGGGAAAGGTAGTAAGTGTGCCATCTTATTGGAATACGGAGATAGTAGCTGCAGCTAGCATGTCATAGTAAGCTTGGCAGCGTCCACAGTGGAGAATCACCTGGCCCCAAATGGTAGAAGTATTGAACCTGAGGAACTCTGTCTTGGAACTGACGGCTCGGCACGCACTCTACTGCACACTCTCCCTGAGCCTCTCACTGTGGGGGTCCCGAGATGACCCAGTTTCGAATCCTGGTGCTCAAGATTTGACAGGGGTCCTAACCAATTCCAAACCACAACAAGGGAACTGTGCGAAGAGCCAGCAGGCGGCATGACTGGCCTTAGAGAATGGGGTCTGTGATGTGAGGGGAAACTCTGAAAGGAGTCAGGAGCCCCAGTTCGAATCAGCTGAGGAACATTGGACAGGGTGGTCTCTCTCCTATACCCTCTGGTCAGTGCTGAGCTGAATTCCCTAGCTCTAAGGGCTCTTACGAATCCTGGTGTGGTGCCCTAGAGTAATCACTTAACTGGTACCACAAGGTTGGCAGTTCAAACCCACCAGCCACTCCTTGGAAACCCTATACAAGTTCACTATGAGTCAGAACTGGCTTGATGGCACTTCACAACAACAATAAGGGCCCTTCAAGCTCTGATAATCTAGGATTCTGTGGCCAATGCCTTCATGGTGTGGTGATTGTTAAATGCTGTTGTGTTGATTTTGACCCATAGCGACCCTGTATAGGGTTTCTGAGGTGTGGCTGGTGAGCTTGAACCACTGATCTTGCAGTTTAAACCAACCTTGCAGTTCAGCACATTAACCTGTAGCACCATACCAGGACTCACAGTGTGGTGTGGGGTCAACAATCAGCCCTTGGGCCAAATCTGGCCCACCACCTGCTTTTGTTAAAAACACGTTTTATTGGAACACAGCCATGCCCATTTGCTTATGACTTACTGAGTAGTTGTAACTGAAACTGGCCCTTAAACTATTTTCTATCTGGCCTTTTTACAGGAAATGTTTGCATGAATGGGTGGATTTCAGACCTAAAAGAGAAAAAAAATAGTCATAACCACTACCATGCACTGGAGTCTCACTCTGTTTGCTTTTGCTTGCTCAGTTAATCTTCACAGCGTGCCTGTGAGGTGGGATTATCAACCCATTTTACAGATGGGGAAACTGAGGTGTGAAGAGGTTTACTCACTGCCTATGTGCGTAAGCCACTTGGGGATCCATGGAAGGGCATTTATTTGGGGGGGGGGGTTGCAGAGGGGCAAGGGCATATTTTGTAGGAAGCTCCTTCTAGTGATAGATAAGTCAGGTTCTCAAACTCAGAGTCTTCCAGGGCAGGTAAAACGTGAATGAGAGAAAAAAGGTTGTGGTCAACTGGGCACCATTTGTCCCAATAAAAGTGGTGGCTATTCCAATTGTTGCCATGTGAGAAAAGGCTTGGTGTTCCCAGAATTTTCTGGAGGACAGAATTTGAGGGTTTTAATGTAAACTATACCAAGTTTTAGGTGTTAGCAACCCATTCAAAGTTTTCCAAGACAAAATGTGGGTCCTAGGAAGTTGGTGTGTGTGCGACCTCTGACCCAGAATTTAGAGCTCTCTGGAAGTTAAAGTTCCGGCTCCCCTCATCTCACTGTGGTGGCTCAGATAGGTCGAGCCCTCTGTGCCTCAGTTTCCCTGTGGCCATATCTGCCTGCTCGGGCTGGCGGAGGAGAGATCTCTGTGTGCCAGGGCCTGTTGAACTGAGCCGGCTATTTATGGGTTTCCGATGGGAGGGAGGTTGTGGGCCGCAGGCCGTGTCTGACCTGAATTCTTACACTTACAGGAAATTAGAGCCCTTGGAAGCAGGTGCACTGGTGATTCCAACACTGGGGTGGCCAAGAGGGTGATGTGGCTGAGGCGACAGGGAAGGAGGAGCTGGATCAGGCCTGAGGTTTGAGGAGGGACCAGTGCACAGGGGACAGTGTGGCCTCCCCACCTTCCTGCCATCATGGAGAGAAAAAGTGGGGATAACCATTCCCATGGTGTGGGTCCTGAGTCTGCTTTGCTTCTGTTTTGCTCAGCTAATCCTTACAATACACTTGCGGCATGGAATTGTTATTGTTAAGTGCTGTCTAATTGATTCTGACTCATAGCGACCCTGTATAGGGTTTCTGTGAAGCGGCTGGTAGATTTGAACCGCCAACCTTGTGATTAGCAGTCCAGTGGTTATCCTACAGTGCCACACCAGGCACTGTGAGGTGGGCTTATCACCCCCATTTCACAGATGGGAAATGGAGGCTCACTTCCCAGGACACAGAGTAGCATTTGAACCCAAGGAGGATGTATGATTCCAGTTCTCATGTATTCTTATAAGGCGCTCTCCAAGGACATTCCAGACTGTTCTGTGGGTTTGGGTGGATTCCGTCTGAGGGTCTGCTGTGGGGCAGAGTTAGGGAGTGTGGCATCCAATTCCAGAGTGAGAGTGGGGGGTGAGAGCTGGTGTTTCTGGGGAGTTGTTGTTTGGTATTAAGTGGTGTCCAGTCAGAGCCAACTCATAGCCATCCTATATAGTTTTGTGGAGCGGATGGTAGGTTTGAACTGACGTCCTTGCAGTTCAAACCTACTTTGCTGTCCAGTGCATTATCCTGCAGCATCATACCAGGACTCCTTCTGGGGACTTGTTGCTGTTAAGTGCCGTCGAGTCAGTTCTGACCCATAGTGACCCTGTATAGGGTTTCCGGGGAGTGGCTGGTGAGCTTGAACAGCCGAACTTGTGGTTCAAACCAACTTTGCAGTGCATTAACCCACAGTGCCACACCAGGACTCCTCTGGGGATAGTATGGTTTTCTGAGTGTGGGGGTGTGGAGTGCTAAGTGTCTGCACTCAGAGAGGTGGGCCTGGGGTGGAGGGATTTCTGAGGCCTCTGGTAGCGTAGTGGTTATGAATCGGGCTGCAAACCGCAAGGTCAGCAGTTTGAAACTACCAGCTGGTCCGCGGGAGAAAGATGAGGCTTTCTGTTCCTATAAAGATTTACAGCCTTGGAAACTCTGTACAGGGTCGCTATGAGTTGGAACTGACTCCACTGCACATAACAACAAAAACAAACAGCACCCTGGGCCCAGTTGGGCTGGAGGTGTCCTGGGCAGTTTGCCTGTCTGACAGCAGAGTGGGACCTGGGCAGGTATGAAAGACTATGTGAGGTTGTGTGTGTGTACAGGGGCAGGGGTGGTGCTGTTTTTGATTTATGAGAGTCGTGTGGCTGTGAAACAGTGGGTGGGTTTGTGTGAACGTTTGGATGCTTGCTGGGGCTGGATCCAGGCTTGGTGAGGACCCAAATGGATTCAATTTGGGGGATCTTCTTTATGAAAAAGAATACAAAATTACAAATCCTACAGGGAGTCTTTAAAATGAGAAAAGAAATCACAACAAATGACAAAAATTTTAAAAGCTGACAAATACCACCAACATGACCAAATCCAGGAAAATATAATGTTTTTATTCATTAGCTTCCTGGCGTACTCTGTAATCCTGATTTCCCTGTCTTCCTTGCCTTTGAACCTTCTGTGAACACATTGCTAAGGGTCCGCAGCGTAAGGCTCAGGATGTGTGCGTTTGTGTGTGGATGACTGAGGGTCTGTGCTACATGAATGTGTGTGTATGTGTGGTCACGTGCATTTCAAAGCGTGTGACACCCAGTTTCACAAAAGAATGAGCGATGGGGCTATTGTGGCAAACTGCCTTCATAAATGTTAGTTAAGTGACTAAAGGACAGTATGACATATATGAGTGAGTAACTGTGTGTGTTGACACATGCATGCACGTTTAACTACGCGTGTGCACATGAGTTTGAACGCATGCACGTGCAGTAGCATCTGAGAAAAGAGGGTGTTAGTCTGTGTGTGATTATGTTGGTGTCTCTTCTTTGGCATTCCAGTTTCAGGGAACCCCTCCCTGTATGCCCTTCCATGCCCCACCCCAGAGGCAGATGGGCACAGACACGCTGTGGCATTTGGTCCAGGCCTTGTGGGGACAGGCTGGGTGCTTGGAATTCACAGCTCCTTCCCCTGCCCCACCTCCCTCCCTCCCTCTTGCTGATGAAATGTTGGTAATTCAATCCACAAAGCTCATGGAAGCTTGCTGTCCCAGGGAGAGAGTCTGCCACAGGCCCTGTGCATTTAAGCATGGAGATGTGTGTGTGGATGGAAGGCAGGACTGGAAACATTACTCAGCATCGGAGCTGATGATGGTGGGCTCTCAAGGGAGCATGTGGTTCCTACTGTTTCTTGTGTGAATGGGGAAACTGAGGCTGGTAGATCTAAAATTCAGATCTCCAGCCTCCCAGACCAGCGGTTGTGATTCAGCAAACAATTGTGGAGCACTTGTTGCGAGTGAGGCACTGGGTCAGGCCATGGGGATTGGGTGGACAGAACCATCCCTTATCTGGAGATACTTCTCAAAAATAGATGCATCTGTGAGGATTCTGTGAGCATACAGCAGACAGCAATGAAGAAGCAGAAAGGACTAGATCCTGGGGGGCCAGAACATCAGACTAGGAAACTTAGTCTATTCCTGAGGGGGACAGAGAGGGCCTAGAGGGTCATAGGTTGGTGGAAGGGGAGGTGAAGGTGGGATTCCTGGGGCCTGAGACCACCAAAGGGGCTAATGGAGTTGGGTGTGAAGGGATAGGGGTCAGGGTTTCAAGGCTAAGGGCAATTCCAGTCTCTGGCCTTTCTTGGCACTCAACCCCCTTCCTCATCAGCTTTCCCTAACAAGTAGATCTTAACCCAACTGTACCCAAGGAGCTTCAAGGAAGAGAAACAAAGCTGTCAGCCCTGGCCTCAGGGAGCTTACTTCCTAGGGGGATGGTTAGGTTATAGCAAGCCTGAAGAAGAGGCCAGGCTGGGCAGAGGACAAGAACGAAGACGACAGAGCCAGGTTGCCTGGCTTCAGCTGCTGACTGTGGCTGGCTGTCCTTGGATGAGTTTCTTAATCTCTGGTGCCCAGTTTCCCAGTCAAGGGGATTTACTATATAGACTTGTTACAAGGACAAAATGAATGAAATAAACCGTGTAGCTGTAAGAGCTACCTGTGTGATAGCTAGTATTCTGGTGATAGGAAGCACATCCAAGATGAAGGGGTTTCTTCTCACATGAACAACCTAGGAAGGCTTCCTCTAGAGCATCAGCTATGAGGCAAGAGCAGGGTTGGGCTCTCAGTTGGTCTTTGATGTCGTGTGTGCTCTGGGTGAGCCACCTCTTTGAGTCTGTTTTCTCCCCATGACAAAGGCAAGTACAATCCCACCCCCATAGTTAAAATGTTGCTGGAGCCTCCTCAAACCCAAATCCTATGGTTTTCCAAACTGTAAATCATTATGGAAGCAGAGAGCTTCATCTTTCTCCTGCGGCACGGTTGGTGGGTTTGAACTATAGTCCTTTCGGTTAGCAGCCTGATGCTTAACCCAGTGCACAGCCAGGGATTAGGGACTGATTCAGCCCTCATGTATCCATGTTGTTTTTAAGTGCCATCGAGTTGGTTCCAACGCGTAGTGACCCTGTATAGGGTTTTCTAGGAGCGGCTGGTGAGCTTGAACCGCTGATTTTGAGTTTCAAACTGACCTTGCAGTCCAGCACATTAAGCCACAGGACCACACCAGGACTCTATCCATATGGTGGTAAAGTTTCAGATAAAGAAATAGAAGCTCAGGTTGCTGATGGCATCTCCTGACCTAGCACTGCTTGGAAAGGCAGGGTCAGATTAAAAAAAAAAAAAAAAAAAGTTTATTTTTTGTTGCTGTTAAAAATGTACACAGAAAAACATATAGCAACTCAACATTTTCTAAATGTACAACCTAGTGACGTTGATTATATTCCTTAAATTGTGCAAACCATTCTCATCCCCTTTTTCCTCATTAGTCCTCTCATATTAACATACACTTACTGCCCTCTAAGTCTCTTTTTCAGCTTTTGAGTTACTGTTGTCTATTTGATCCCACATACATAGTCCTGGGGTGGTGCTATAGGATAAGACCTCGACTGCAAATTTTGAACTGCAAAGCCGGTGGTTCAACTCCATCAGCCACTCCTCAGAAACACCATACAGGGCCACTGTGAGTCAGAATCAACTCCACAGCATTTAACAACAGCAAGAAGACTTCAGGGAATATTTTTGGTTTGAGGGTAGAGAGCATGTCAGGGCAATCATTTTAGGGCTTCATCTAGCCTCAGTGGTTCTAGGAAGTCTGGATTCCATGAGAATCTGAAATTTAGATCCTTTTCATTAGGTTTCTTCCATAGATTCTTGAATCAAACTATTCAGTAGTTCTTGTTGTTATTAGGTGCCATCGAGTCGGTACTAACCCATAGTGACTTTATGCACAGCAGAACAAAACACTGCCCGATGCTGCCCAACCTCACTATTGTTGCCACGCTTGAGTCCATAGATGCTGCCACTTGGTCAGTCCATCTCGTTGGGGGTCTTCCTCTCCTTCTCTGACCCTCTGCCTTACCAAACATGATGTCCTTCTCCAGAGACCGGTCCCTTCTGACAATATGTCCAAAGTATGAGAGACGAAGTTTGGTCCTCTTGGCCTCCAAGGAGCACTCTGGCTGCACTTCTTCCAAAACAGATCTATTGGTTCTTTTGGCAGCCCATGGCACTTTCAATATTCTCCTCCAAC
>NW_006408565.1:16741434-16748567 GCF_000296735.1 Chrysochloris asiatica | reverse complement strand
TTCCAAGGGTGTAAATCTTTACGGGAGTAGAAAGCCTCATCCTTCTCCCATGGAGCAGCTGGTAGTTTCAAACCGCTGACCTTAAGGTTCGCAGCCCGATTCGTAACCACTGTGCTACCAGAGCTTCTGGACCTACTCATATATATTCTGTAGTGGTGGCTAGGAATTCCATTTGCATCCAGTTCTCATGGCAAAGATGGCAGCTGTTTATGGAGACAATTAGCCAGGTGTTTCATCAGCAAAGCCAGATTTAAACCCAGGTCTGATTTCTTTGTTGTTGTTAAGTGCCATCGAGTCGGTTCTGACCCATAGCGACCTTTTATAGGGTTTCCGAGGAGCAGCTGGTGAGCTTGAACCACTGACCTTGTAGTTCAAATGGCTTTGCAGTCTGGTGCATTAACCCACAGCACCACACCAGGACTGATTTCTTTAGGTGATTTTAATTATTAAGCTTGGAGCCTGGATCATATTAGTTGTTCAGTAAATACCTGTTATTGTCAGTAATATCGATACTCTTTACAACAGGGCCTTGAAGTAGAGATTTCCACAAGGAGCAAGGGAACAGAGCTACATACTGCTGAGGGATCTTAGGAAGGCCTGGAACTAAGGTCAAGGCTGAGGTAGACTTGAGTGCTGAGGTCGAAGACACAGTAACCCTGCTCACATTCGGCACTTCAGGAGGGTAAGTTCTCGGGCCTGTAGGACCCGCTTGCTCCCTAAGACCGCCTTTGCCCCTTTCCCTGCTCTGGGCTCCAGTCCTGACAATTCGACTCATCAGTAGTAGGGTTCCTGATGCTCTAACTTCTCCTTGGGTTCAGCCAATGGAAGGAAGCCAATTCCCAGCTTCCTCTCTATTGAGTCACCATTGCTTTCTTCAACCCTCCACAGTTCTTGATACAGCCTCTTCCCCAGGGTTTAACAAGTGCCCACTCCCATTCTTGTCCTGCAGGCTGAGATGAGGGGTGGAAACAGACCTCACTGCTGCCAGTCCTTGACTGGGCACTACCCTTGGTTGATTGCCTTAACCCGGCCCATACCTCTGCAAATCGCCTGCTACTAGCCCCCTTCCTATGACCCTTTTGACTGGGTCTGTTTCCTGCTGGGTTTCTGACCACATCTCCCCTTTTCTGTCCCCAACTGCCCTCTCCTTTGTTCTCTCTGCTGGTTTGGGTGCTTACCTTCCTCTTATCTGGGTTGAGGAATGTCATTTTCAAGTTCTCTTAGAGACCCACAGCTCATGGGAGGAGAGTCCAGCATCATTTCAGCAAACACCAAACTAATAACCAGAGGGTTAAATAAACAAGGTCTGATGCTCAGACCCGGGAGCTTCAAGAAGACTCTTGCTCCTGACTTGTCAGTTTGGTCTGGGCACACTGTGGACTTAGCAGTGGTCGGATTTCTATACTCTCTGAGTTTTTCTGGGTTGGCTCTATGTCTTAGTCCCACTAAAAAGGCCAGACAGTCCCTTCAAAGCAGAGCTTAAAACTTGGGCTCTTTGAACTTCTCTGAGGCTGTATTACAGATGCTTCTCTCCTACAGTTGGAAAGCTTTTTGCACATCTGATCACTTCTCCTGCTTTGTGTTCATTTTTTCTAGTTTATCTTTTCACAGAATTCCTCTTAACCAACCACAATCACCCCTAACCACCCCTGAGGTGGAGGAACACACTAGATGCTGTGAAGAGACTGTGGCTGACAAGGGAGGAAACAGCAGGACCGGTCAGAAGACTGGGGGAATACTATAGGTGGTGGCCTGGACCAATGTGGTAGCCATGCAAGTGGAAAGAACTGACTGCTCTCCAGAAATTCTCCCATTTCAGCAACCAGACCCCTTGCAGGTAACAGCATAGAATTCCTTGGTCAAACTTGACTTTGAGTTTTGGAAATTTGTATCCTGGCTCTGTGGTGGACCATCCATTATTCCCTCTGTGTATCTTGTCATTTGGAACATATTTATTGGTTTTTTGTTTTGTTTAACTCTGTCTGAACACTGCTAAGTGGCGCTGTCCCTCTGTGCTGCCAGTTCCTTGGAGTGTTGTAGGTAACCATGGGAAACTATCCCTGTCCACCACACTCCATTTTTCCTAATAAAAATACTGGCTGTTTATTTGCTTTCATCCCCACAGGATCTCAAGAACTTGGTCGGTGACTAGCTTAGAGTTGGTAGTAACAGAACACCTGGTGTGGCACTGTAGGATAAGTACTGGACTGCTAACCTCAAGGTTGGTGGTTCAAGCTCATATCAGCTGCTCCTTAGAAACCCTACACAGGGTCGCTATGAGTTGGAATCGAGTTTATGGCACTTAACAATAACAATCCTATTGTAGGCATACACTACCTCATTGAAACTACTGTCAACCCTGAGATGTTGGGGCATTCTGGGGAGGATATACAGACACAGAGAAGCAAGGTTTCCTACTCAGGGTCGCAACAGTGGGCTATGGCAGAGCTGGGATTTGAAGCAAAGCTTGCCTCTTTCCTCTCTGGGTCTGCACCCTCCCTTCCACCTCCTCCTTCCTCTCCCTCCCTTCAAGGTCCCCTCCTGCCAAGCAGGGCTGAGCCAGATATGAGACTGGGGTTCCAAAGACCTTCCTCCTCCTCAGTCCAGAGATAAATATTTGTTTCTCCCAGTGTAAATACCCCTTCGTGTTTAATGAGGCAATCTCAGGGCCATTTCCTGGCACGGCTCAGTGCCTGGAAGTCTCTTGCACTCTGGGAGGAACAGGCCCGTAGGAGAGCCACTAAGGAGACAGACACTCAGAACCTCTCAGCAATTCCTCCCATTTACAGAGGAAGAAAGTGCAGCTCAGAGAGGGCAACCGACCCATCCAAAGCCACACAGCCAGGGCTCCAAACCACACAATCTTACTCTTGTCTCCAGGCTATGCCACCTTTGTATCATGACTTCCTGTTGTTCTGGACACTTCCACTTCTTTGTACCACAAATGGGTTTGGCTAAGCAAGCAGGGAGACTCTGCCTTCCCCCTCCCAAGCTTGGACTTTGGCATCTCCAGGCAACCTGAGTTCCCCCTCCGGGCATGGACCCCCTCCTGCCATCCCCACTTAAAGTGATACTTTAATAAATTATGCTTTTATGTTATTACACGTGGAGCTATAAAAGCGAAAGAGTGTGCAGCCAGGCTGAGGTAACGCACCCGCGACTTTGCAATTTCCTGGTCTGGCCTGGTTCTGCTCTATGCCGTGAAGTTTTCATTAATGTACGCAGGTGACGCCACGGGGGCAGACGCAGGCCAGGTAGGCTCCCACAACGGCGTATCCCCCTCCTGGGACCACACTAGGGTTGGCTCGGTGATGGCAGGGTGGATTCACACCAACAGTTATTAGAAACTCTGGATTCAAACTGTAAGTGATAAGAAGCATTCTGCAGCCAGAGGGAGGAAGGGGCTTCCATTGGCCAAATAACTGCATCCTGACAGACACAGGGCCCCACATATGTTACATACTGTGTTGTTTCACTCTCAAAAACCTACGCGCTCCGCATCATCAGTCCCATTTGATGGGTGAGGAAAGTAAGGTTCAGGGCCTAAGTGGCAGGGTTAGACTGGCACCAGTCAGTCGGATTCTCAAAGTCATGCTTGTAACTGCTGTTTCATTTATTTCTCTTTTTCTGTTTTCTTCCTCCAATGTGGACTCTATGCAGGCAGTCAGAGTTAGTTACTGAGACAATGGACACAGCGATAGTGACAAAACCCAACTTAGAATCTGCGGGACAGGAAGCCTAGACTCCATCCCTTGACTACTGTGAGTTTCCTCCCGGCATGCCTTCTTTCCTCTCACAAGACTTAGAAATTTGTTCTTCTGCTCGGTAGCCTCCAGTTTGCATTGGGTTCCCACTGCCCAGTGACCTGTTTATTGAAATGTGAGTTCTGAGTCCCAGCATATCTGAGGAATGCTGATCTTTCCATCTGTGAAAAGGGATGACACTCTCCTGCTCTGCTGTCCTGTGTGTCTGCTTCCGGGAAAGGCCAGGAGGAGTTTGTGAGGATGTGATTTGTTTTGTTCCTTGATGAAAGGTACCCTGATGGCGTAGTGCCTTATGTATGCATTGGGTTGCTGACGGCAAGGTCAGCAGTTTGAACCCACCAGCTGCTCCTTGGGAGAAAGATGAGACTTTCTGCTCAAGTGAAGATTTGAAGTCTAAGAAAAATTCAAAGGGGCTCTACTCTGTTCTCTAGGGTCACTGTGAGTCAGAATTGACTTGATGGCAGTGGCTGGGCTTTGGCAAAGAGGCTCCTGGATGGCGCAAATGATTTGTGCTTAGCTACTAATGGAAAGGTTGGTGGTTCGAATCCACTCAAGACTTGGCAATCTATACCAGTAAGATGGCAGCTAGTGAAAACCCTATGGAGTGTAATTTTACTCAGACACAGATGGGCTTCTATGAGTGGGAAGCAATTTGACAACAATAGATTTTGTTTTGCTTTGGCAGAAACCATGGTTGTCCTGGGAAATTGTGTTTTGTCCCTCACCTATCACTAGACAGCTCCATGGACCAGCCAGGTGTCAGTGGAGCACAGTGAAGATGGGTCTTAAGTGACCCATTTGAGGTGCTGTGGGTTCTTGGATGATTCTAGAAGGTTCTGGAATGAGAGAAGCAGCAAAAGTCAAGAGCTGTGGACTGGTTATTGGATTACTTGAGTGTGTCACCCTTATTCCCATCACAGTCCTGATTTGATATAAGTGTAGTTTCCCTGTAGTGTAGCCTGCAACACCTTTTACTTACAAGAGATCAAAGAAGGGAGAAGTCAGCAGAAATAATAGAGCCCTACTGCAACCTTCTATGAAGTAGGCACAGGAATCTATGTGAGAACAACTCTGCCTCCTGGTACACAGGCCAGGAAACCCCTCACTCCCCAAGAGCTGAAGATAAATCAAAACCGGCAACAAACACGGGGCTCCGAATCCCCCACCATTCTGGATGAGTGAATTGTCTCTCAAGATGGCTTATCTCCACGCCAGGACAGTGCAAACAAGCAAAAGCAGGGGAGGCTTGGGCCTCTGGTGCAGACTTCTGAGATTAGCTGCACACTGGAGGCCAGCAGATGGCCCCTCTCTGGACCCAGTGACTCACTTGCCTCCCTAGTGGAGAAAGGGATCCAGCCAGGCCTGAGACTGCATGGTGGGTGGAGAAACTAGACTCAGGGCAGAGGTCGGAGTAAACACTCTGGCCAGGAGGGAGGTCCGGTGGGGGTGGGGGTAAGAAGGAAGACAACATTCCCATTCGAAGAAGGTGGGGCTCTGGGAGGCTCTGAGCTGCCCTGGGGTAGGATGTCTGCTTGGAAAAATGGTGAGGGGGGTGGGGCTTGAGGTCTGGAGGTTCCCAGTAAGCATCAGGAGGGTCGGTAGAAAACAGTTTGTTGTTGTTGTCAGGTGCCATGGAGTCAGAACCGACTCCACGGCACATAACAACAACAACAGCAACATGCCAGAGCCTAGGGTTTGATTCCAGCCAGCACATCTCATGCTCAGCTACCTTACGTCTGTTACAGAAGAATTGCATGTTACTATGAGAGTTTCACTAGAGTTTCCAGGCTAAGATGGACCTGGTGATCTGCTCCTGAAAGTCAGTCAATGAAACTCTTTGGATTACAATGGTCCAATCTTGCTGGACAGAGTCACCAAGAGTCTGTCTGACAGTAACTAACAATAGTAGCCTTCTATGTTTACTTATTTGTTGTTCATCTCCATCCACTAGAATCGAGGCTCCTTGAGGACAGAGATTGTTGTCTGTTTTGTTCAATGCTGTATCCTGAGCATTTAGAAGTATGCAATGTATATACATTGACTGTGGACTTAGACCTGTGTCAGAATTCCCAGACCCAAGGCTGAGAGACAGTGTTTAACAGAACAACTCCCTTGGCTCCCTGCCCCATCTTCTTTCTTCTCTTGCCCCATGCGTCTCCCTCCTGGCTCTGATCAGTGCTCCTCCCAGAGGTCTCTGCTCCAAATGGATGCCTCCTTCCACCTAGAATCCCTCCTCCTGCCTCTCTGTTCCCTAACTCTCTTTCCTAACCAGCCGTGGATGAAAGAATACTGATGAAATCCATGCACAAATGCTTGTTGGGGGCCTGCTGTGTTCAGAGCTGAGATGCAGAGATGGGGAGCCACCTCCCCTCCAGAACTTCTTAGAGGGCAGGCCAACATCTTCTCCCTCCTCAGAACTACCCTACTCCTCTGAGGCCCATAACAAGGATGAGCGCGTGCTGGCCAGGGTGTGGCTGGACACTTCCTCTGAAAGACACAGTTTTACTTCTCATGACTCAAAATTGGCCCGAAATTGTTGCTCCTGAGCCCAATTGTATATAAATAACCATTAGTCCCCAGTATAATTGCTGGAGAGGCACGTCAGGGTTTCCATTAAGGGATGGGTTCCAGCCTCAAGGTGCCAATCAATAAAATGAGAGCATAATTATATTCCACTGAGCTCCATAAACTCATTCATCACAGGAATACAAGAAGAAAACATCAGGGCTTGTGGTTTTGCCAGGTATCCCGTGGCTGTGCAAATCGAGGCTGATAACCATAATCCTAGAGCACATTTATGGAGCACTGACCTGTGCTATATCCTCATCCACACAGAGCACTAAGAGTGAAGAGGTAGGCACGGGTGTGCTGAGGGGTTGGCCCCACAGGACTAAACTCTTCACAGGTGGGACTGTAGGATAGTCTCAGACCAGGTTCCATATTCCTGTGTTCATTTATGCATCCCTCTAGTCACACATTTATTCACTCAGGTGTCACTCATTCATCGAGTCCTTTATTTACATTCCTTCATTTGCTCATGCATTCATTCACTGACTTCGTCATTAATTCACTCACCAATCTGTACGTTATCTCACTCACTAGCTCTCTCATTTACGTGTTCAGTCATCAATTCACTCATTCACTCTACATAAGTTATTGTTGTTAGCTGCTAATGGGTCAACTCTGACTCATGGGAACCGTATGTACAACAGAACAAAATGTTGTCCATTGTCATGCGCAACATTGTCAGCACATTCCAATCCATTACTGTGACAAATGTGCCAATAGGTCTATCCAAGGGTCTCCCATGTCCTTGCGGATCCTGTTTCTCCAAACACTATATCTCCTCTAGTGATTAATCCCTCCTGG